>NC_086111.1:5384418-5687751 GCF_963921235.1 Mobula hypostoma
CAAATTGCAAAAGTGTGGTGGTGCCATATGTGTTTTATTGCCTGTGCTCTTGGAGACAGGTATTACAGGATTGGTCTCTTTCCTCCAAGCCTTGTCAGGGATTAGACCTTCAGTTTATTCCTGCAGTCCGGCATTTTCCTTTTGGTATTACTGCCCACCATGATCGTGCTTTGACATTCATGTCTGTCATGTTTGGATGTATGCTAAACAACTTATATAACTACACCATAATGTCCCAACTGCTGTACTCATTGTGTTGACTGATGAAGGCCAGCCTGCTGAACATTTTCTTTCAACGCCCTGTCTACCTGCAATGCCCCTTTCTATGATCTATGCACTTGCACTCCTTGGTCACTCTATTCCATTATAGTTGTCTATCCCAGCATGTGAAGACAGACTCCGGCAGATTGAGCGGACGAGACCAATGGAAGGTCCAACGGTCAAGAAGGCGATCTCTGCAAGCGTCGTGGAACGTGTAGAGCAGGACAAGACACAGAAGACATCCTGGTCATCCACTGCGCCTAGTCCCATCTCCAGCCGTCTCGACTCTGTCTTGCCACTGGATCCAGATGGGAATTGGGAAGAGAGAGTGAGGCTGACACTGCGCAACTCTCCCTCACTTAAATCCAAATCACGCGCTAGTCTCGACACCATCTATAATGGTGTCGAGGTCCTCATTGACGTCAACGATGGATGAACAACGTTCCATTATATTTCCTACTGGCCGACCATTCATAGTGTCAGCTCTATGCTAGTCTGACTTTCCAAAATTAATCATCTCACGCTTACAGTATCTGTATTGAAATCCATTTCCCAATCCTTGCCCCACCTCCCTAACTGATCAGGATCCGCCTGTAAGCTACAATCACTTTCTACACTATCAATGACATATCCTAACTTCATGTCATCTGCAAACTTACTGATTAAGCCTCATGCATTCACATCCAAATCATTGCTAAAAATAGCAAATAACAAGAGTCCCATCACAACACCACTAGTCACTGCTCTCCATTCCAAGAAACAACCTTCAATCACCACCATCTGCTTCCTTCCTCTGAGCCAGTTTTGAATTCCCCAACTAGCTCTCCATGGATACCATGGGACCTAATCTTCCAGACCAAGCTACCATATGGAACCTTGCTGAAGGCTTTGCTAAAGTCCATATAGACAACATCAGCTGACATATACTCTTCTACCTTTTTGATTATCTCTTTAAAGAAGTCTAAAAGGATCATCAAGCACAACTTTCCACACACAAAGCCATGCTGACTCCTAATCAGCCTCCGTCTATCCAAATGCTGGTAGATCCTATCCCTCAGGATTCCTTCCAGTAGCTTCCCCACTACTGATATCAGGTTGACTGACCTGTGGTATCCTGGCTTGTCTTTGCTACCCTTCCTAAACAACAGAATAACATTGGCCACCTTCCGGTCTTCCGGAACTTCTCCAGAGGCTAATGATGAAGCAAATATCTCCGCACGAGCCTCTGCAACTACAGTACTAGCATCTCACAAAGTCTGAGGATGTACTCAGTTCGTCCCAGGAATTCATCCTTCCTCTCTGGTAAGACAAATGTCCTCCAAAACACCACCATGTGTTTGCCTTATCTCTTAAACATCCTTGATTTTCTCCCCAGTAAAGACTAAGGAGAAAAATTCATTAAAAATCAACGCCCATTTCCTCCAGTTCAAGATATAGGTTGTCCTGCTGATCTAAAGGGAACTACACTCTCACTAGCCTGCCATTTCCTCTTAATACAGCTGTAGAACCTCTTGGGACTTCCCTTAACCTTACCTGCCAGATCCATCTCACGTCCCCTCTTTGCCACCTTATTTTCTTCTTAAGTGTGTTCTAAATCTTTTAATAGTTATTAAGGGATTCACTCATCCTAAAACCTAATATATGCTTCCTTCTATCTCTTGTCTAAGGCCTTAATATCTTTCATCAACCAAGGCTCCTTAAACTTGTTCGGTTTACCCTTCACCCTAACAGGAACATGCTGCTCCTGGACCCTTGCTATCACACTCTTAAAAGCTTCCCACATGCTCTTTGTTCCTTTCCACTCCATCAAGCTCACCCAATTGACCCCTCCCGGATCCTGCCTAATTCCCCCAACTTTAGCCCCGCTCCATTTTAGGACCCAAACCAGTCCCATCATTTCCATTACTGTCTTATGGTCACCAGACCTGAAGTGCTGCCTGGTTGTCACTTCAGTTACTTATCCTGCCTTGTTCCTTCTGAGAAAGTCCAGTATTATATCCTCCCAAGTTAGCCTTCTCTATATTGACTCAATGTATAAACTTAGATACAGTATACAGACTCAATATAGACAGGGCCAGTAACATCATGAAGGATCCAATCCACCCTGCTCATGAACTATCTGTCCCACTCCCACTGGGAGAAGGCGATGTAGCATCCGCACAAGGAACAGCAGATTCAAAAAAAGTTACTTCCTCCAAGCAGTAAACCTGATCAACACCTACCCCCACCAATTCCACCTTCATTAATCCCCTTCATTATTCCCATCATTACAACCTTATGTAGAGCCTAGCACCACTCAATCAATCAATGTAAATGAGCTATCTTATGTGTTTATATTTATTGTGTTTTTAGTATTATTATTGTGGTTCTTTATCTTTTGTAATTTTTAGTGCTGCATCAGATCTGGAGTAACAAATATTTAATTCTCCTTACACTTGTCTACAGGAAATGACATGAAACAATCTTGAATCTTGACTTTTGAACATATGTAGATATATGGACACAGTATATGGACAATATATAGATAGAACAACACATGCTTGAAAGTTGGCAAATCTGATGTTGTTTGATAATCACTCTGCTCTAGCTCAGCAACATGGCCGGGCATTGGACTTCCACACAAACACCAGGAATTCTGCAGAGGCTGGAAATTCAAGCAACACACATCAAAGTTGCAGGTGAACACAGCAGGCCAGGCAGCACCTCTAGGAAGAGGTACAGTCGACGTTTCGGGCCGAGACCTTTTGTCAGGACGAAGGGTCTCGGCCCGAAACGTCGACTGTATCTCTTTCTAGAGATGCTGCCTGGCCTGCTGCGTTCACCATTGGACTTCCACACTAGGTCTGCTCAGTGTCATGACGGAAAATAATTTTCAGAGGTAACCCAATGTCATTTCTTCAGCATGTATACTAAACAGCATGAGCTGTTTATAACCGCAAAGGTTTGCAGCCATATAACACCATATGCATTTTCAGAATTTGCAATGCACCTCACTGGAAAGGAAGTACATTATTTGAAGCATTAGTTTATTAGTTAGGAGATGCAGCAGAATCAGAATTAGTTCAAGTTCAGATTATTGTCATTAAACCATGTACAGTACATGCATAGCACCAAACAAAACACTCCTCAAGACCAAAGTGCACAACACAGTACATATAACACACACATAACACAAAAAGTAATATGACCACAAATAAATTAACAAATAATAAGGTGCATTTACGATACGAGTTAAAAAGTATACAGTATAACACTACTGGCGCTTTATACCTAATGAGACTGCATGAAACCCCGTCTTACAGCCTGGGGGAAGAAGCTGTTTTCTATGCTAACGTTCTTATCCAAATGCAACAGTACCTCCTGCCTGATGGTAGAGGGTCAGAGAGATTGCTGATCAGATGGGAGGGATCATGAACATATGTTGTGAAATTGGTGGTCTTGTGGCAGCAGTACTGCGCCATACATAAAATAACTATAAATTACAATTTTTATATACATACATATAAACTAAATTAAATAAATAGTGCAAAAAAGAGCAAAAATAGAGTCGTAGTGTTAATGAGTTGGTTCATTGCCCATTCAGAAACCTGAGGACAGAGGGGAAGAAAGTGTTAGCTGTGTGTCCTGAGCCTCCTCCGTGATGGTAGTAATGAGAACAGGGCAGGTCCTGGGTGAAACAAAAGAACATAAGAAAACCCAAAAAAAGGTCTGAAGTTCCAATAACTAATGTGGTAAATATGCATTGAAACACACCAGAAAACATTGTTTGTTATCCACTCTAATGTAAGGAGATACTGTATGTTTGCTCTGTTCCCACAAGTGCCTGATATACAGAGTGTCATATGTAAGTGGATTTTTAATCTCTGCAAGCTCTAAAGCTCTAAGCTCGAAGCCACTGAAAGTTTGTTGGGAAAGACTTGACAAAACATGATGGTTCCTTACTAAATCTGACCATAATTTTGAACCTCTGTGGATTATTTTAACTACCAGCTAGTTATAGATCAGTAACTAGTAGATGTAAGCTATATGCTATAATGCCGGCAAGAACCTGATGGCATTTGGAGCAAGGAGAATGTCCTCTAAAGTAAGTCAAAATGTTTCTCAGTGGCGCCCAGAATCTCTCATGGCCTCCCAAGTAAGTGAAGAATCTATGATGACCTGGACTCCACTTCTCTGTAAAATGTCTTGTAAAGCCAGCAGGCAAGTAAGTAAGGATCCCTTATTGGAGCAGAGATTGGGGAGGGTGAATAGTGTAGTTCATTTAACCTAAATCTAAGTTATTGTTATTTATTGTTATACATTTTTCATGCAGGAGTTTTCCAAGATATCAGAAGAAGATGCTTGCCTCACTATAATCAGATCAGAGTCAGGTTCGTTCTTCACCGGCATATGTTGTGAAATTTGTTGTCTTTGCAGCTACAGTACAATGCAATACATAATAATAGAGAAAAAAACTGTGAATTACTGTAAGTATATGTATAATAGTTGAATTAAATAGTGCAAAAATAAAAATAAAAGAAAGTAGTGAGGTAGTGTCCATGGGTTCAATGTCCATTCAGAAATTGGATGGCAGAGAGGAAGAAGCTGTTTCTGATCATTGAGTGTGTGCCTTCAGGCTTCTGTACCTCCTTCCTGATGAGAACAGGGCATGACCTGGGTGATGGGGGCCCTTAGTGATAGATGCCGCCTTTTGGAGACATTGCTCCTTGAAGATGCCCTGGATACTATGGAGGCTAGTGCCCATGATAGAGCTGACTAAGGTTACAACTCTCTGCAGATATTTTCGATCCTGTGCAGTGGTCCCACCATACCAGAAGGTGAAGTGGCCAGTTAAATTGCTCTCCATGGTAATCAGTAGAAATTTGTGAGTGTCTTTGGTGACATACCAAATCTCCTCAAATTCCTAATGAAGTATAGCCACTCCCATGCCTTCTTTGAAGCTGCATTGATATGTTGGGCTGAGGATAGATCTTCAGTGACTGAAACAAATCCACTCCTCCCTTTATTTGGGACTTCCATGAAAGTTTAAATGTGGATAAGCAACCTCAGAAGTTTTTACACATCCAGTTATTTATTATATTCAGATCCAAAGTCAGTAGATGTGTGAAGAACATGGAAATCCAAGACTCTGAATATACTGCAGAAAAGTGGTCCTGAGGTGATCAGCTTATTGAATAGCGCATAGAACATGCTGTATAGTCCGGGCCCTTTGTCGGACGGCCTGGTAGCGGCCTTTCAGCCTGCTTGAAGATCAATCCCTTCCACACAACCCTCCCTTTTTCTATCGTCCATGTATCTGTCTAGGATTCTCTCAAATGTCTCTAATATATCTATCTTTACCACAATCTTTGACAGTACATTCCATGTACCTGTCACTCTCTATGGAAAAAAAAACTTACATCTGATATTCCCCACATACTTTCTTCCAACCACCTTAAAATGGTGTCCCCTCATAATAGCCATTTCACCCTGGGAAAAAGTATCTGACTGTCCAGTTGACCTATGTCTCTTACTATCTAGTACACCTCTATCAAGTCACCACTCAACCTCTGTTCCAAAGAGAAAAGCCCTAGTTTGCTCAGCCTACTCTCATAAATCATGCTGCCTAATCCTGGTAGATCTCCTCTGCACCCTCTCTAGTAGAAACGGCTTGAAATCATGCGGTCTCATCCTGGTAAATCTCCTCTGCACCCTCTCTGGTAGAAACACCTTGAGGTGCTGAATAGTCTAGTTCTGCATGTATTACTTGTGTCCCTTTGCATAACAGGGAATACTTTACTGGAAATAATGTATCTATAACAGGATTGTCAGTACCACTGCTGACCTTGTTTCTATCAACATCTTCATGGAAACAATTGTACTTGTATCATCATTTACTGTCTTAGTGTTGCTTGGTTCCATTTTAGCGTTGTTTTCCTATCGTTATCAGAACAAATTGAATCATTGCTGACCACGTAAGATGTGCCAGTTTTTTTTTTGTAACTGGCTGATATCTGTTAGAAGTTTGACACCATGTTCGTTTGTTGCTTGTTTGAGTCAGATAGGTGAGTGAGAACACTGTTGGGCATTGCCCTTTTAAGTGGCTGCCAAGGGCGTGTGTTGAAAGAGTGATGTCATCGGCTAGGCAGGTCTTGGTCTTTTCAGAACCTGTGTGTGTTTGTGTGGAGTGCCGAGTACATGTGATCTCCCAGTGCGGTGATTAAAGGGTGTTCATGAAGGGCCTGTGAGCTGGCAGCGAGTCTGCGAACAGTAGCAGGCACTGCACAGCATTTTCTCATTCACAGAGGGCAGGGAAATCAACACCGCCGTGCTGAAAAGTCCCGGGAGTTAAAACTTGCTGATGTACCGCTCGAAGCACTGAGCTGGTGGATTAATCGCTGATCAGCTGCTGGAACCGCGTGAGAGCCAACAGCAGAAGCCTGCGGTGCAATCTTAAAAAGAAACTTTTCCAAGGTAAGGCGTTGAAAGAGGTTATTGTGAATATATCGGAGAATGATGGTGATGAGGCACTTACTAGAAATCGTTTCCCTCTTCCACTTGTTTTTTTTCGTGACATTCTGTTGAATCCTTCTACTGAGGAAAATAGTTGTGCTCTTTGTTTTATTGAGGTGAGGGAGTAGTTTGCAGTGAGGGGGAGGGGGAGGGGTGGATGGGGTGGGGTGGAGTGGCGGTGTGGGGGGAGAAACAATTCGCTGCTGCCACTTGCTGGCAGCTGTTCTTTTCTTCCCGCTGCGGGTCTCCGGTGCGTTCCCATACTCCAAAGTTTTCATTTTGGGACGGGTGGGAGGGGGTTTAACTCCATTCCTGGACGGAGAGTGGGTCTCCGCCACGGGCCAGACAGTGTCGGTTCCGGGAGAGAAGGCTGTGTGTGGAACAAAGGTGAAATCTGTACGTGAATGGTGAGCTGTTCCTCTCCAGAACAGCAGGTATCTCTGGAGATACCTAAAGTGGCGCCTTTAGGTCTAACATAGCGCTTTTTTGGTAATCAGTAGCATTTTTGATGTAGAGAGTATCTCCTGGGAAACGCTGTCGAATCACCTGCCAATATATATGGACTCGGGGCAGTGGGACTTGGAACCCGTCGGAAGCAGGCTTCACACGAGCTTGTAGGTGTCAGATCCGGAGCACGTTAGTCGGTATAGCATTCCCTTTTTAAATGTTCGCGTTTACTGACTGGAGGGGTGGAGAAAGAGCCACTGTCTCTTTTCCGTGGAGTTCCCGTCTGGAACATTCACAGCTTTGGATTTATTTTAAATGACAAAGGTCAATCTTGTTTTCGCAACAACATATTGAAGGAGGTAGTTAGTCCATCTGTACCTTGTACTAGTTTCTCGTAGCACACCCTTGGTGCTTCAGTGCCAAGATTTCCTTCTGAATTTGCCAGCACTGACTCCCTGAACACCTGTTTGTTTATTCACCATCCTCACGATGAAGAGTTTCCGTAGAAGTAATACGTCTTTTTTTTGCTTCTGGATGAAATTAAAGATTTACTCCTTTGGCCCCCCCCTTTCAGGATTTTGATGTAAGGATTGTGACCAATTGGAAAGCAAATCCCATGACCAGCCACGTGATGTTAGTGCAACGGATCATCTGGTTATCATAGTCCCGGCCATATTTATCCTCCCCTCGGTAGACAGATACGAGCCCGCGGCGTTACTCAAGCGGAGATGAAGCAGTGGCTGATTGCCAGGAGGCAAAAAGTGTGACTAGAGGGAGGAGCCTTTTCTGGTTGGCTGCCGGTGACTAGTGGTGTTCCACAGGGATCTGTGTTGGGACCAATTCTTTTTACGTTGTGTGTCAGTGATTTGGATGATGGAATTCAAGTCAATTTTAATAGCCATATAATGCATATAGAAACAAGGCAATGTTTCTCCGAACCAGAGTGTAACACACAGTAGTACACACAAACACATAACACGCGATAACTTATGAAGGCGGGGATAAAATCTACAGGTGAATCACACATAAATAACAAACTAAAATGCACAAGTATTAAATATTGTAAGGTACAAAACAGATTAACCAGTGACACTTCGACTACAATGCGGCAGGGAGTTCAGAAGCCTAATGGCCTGGGGGAAGAAACTGTTTCTCATCCTGACCGTTCTAGTTTTTATGCATCAGAGTCTCCTGCCTGATGGTTGAAAGTCAGTGAGGATGCTGGATGGATGGGTGAGATCCTTAATATACCAAGGGCCCTGTTCAGCAGTGCTCCTGATAATTGCCCCCAGTGGATGGTAGGGAAACCACTATGATCCTCTCAGCTGTTCTCACAGTCCTTTGCAGGGACTTCTGGTCCGATGCTTGACTGCTCCCATACCAGATGAATTGATGGCTTTGTTGCAAAGTTTGCAGACGATATGAAGATAGGTGGAGGGGTAGGTAGTTTTGAGGAAGTAGAGAGGATACAGAAAGACTTGGACAGATTAGGAGAATGGGGCAAAGAAGTTGATTTCAGATACTGGCTCATAAAACACTTTGCCATGCATATGGATTTCTTTGCCTCTGCTCTTTCCTCTTCTTTAAACATTGTCCCGGTTGTTCAGGGTGAGGAGATTCACCCTTCACCCTGGCCTTTATGATCACTGATAGTGTTAATACAAACCTCTCCAACTCCTTATTTCCATTTGGAATATTTTTTGACCTGTACCTTTATGTCTGAGTTTGGAAGATCAAGTAAGCAAATGTCACTTGTCTCCCAAGTGGTCCAGCTAAGATTGCAAACTGATTTTGTGCATGAAGAAAGGAATGAACCCAAGTTGGACTATAACTTTTATAAATCATCTCTTTCCCTGGGTTTTCTTGCTGTGAAAATATTCCTTGGATGTTATTTGTTCTGTACTGCCCCCTCAGTTTGTGTGTTGTTCTTGATCAGGGGAACAGATGGGTTATTTGACTGTACATCAGTTAACACAGCCAGTTATATCTCCATGAATGACATCTAGGGGCTTAGTTTGGACGTTGGTTGGATGATAGAATATGTCCTTAATGTGTGGTAATATAAATATCTCCAATACTCTAAATGCAAGTCTAATAATAGCTGAGGGTGAATAGTTGGGATTTGATTGCACTGTATCCTGGCTTTGACATATTCTGGGGATGATTGGTCATTTGTTTGTTTGCCACTGGAGCACTGTTTGGCTTGTCATGATGTAGAATTAAAGAGCCAACAGTGGAAGTTATAACCTTTTAGTACACTATAGGTAAAACTTGGTCCTGGCCATCTAAGATGGGAAGTGAGAGATAACAAGGACATAGAATAGTATGGGCCCTTTGACCCTTGATGTTGTGCTGACTTTTTAACTTATTCCATGATCAACCTAATCCTTCCCTCTTACATAGCCCATTCCATTTTTCTTTCATCCATGTACCTATCTAAATATCTCTTATGTATTAGCCTCTGCTACCACCCCCGGGACTTACTGCTCTGTTTTTTTTTTAAAAACATCAACTTCCGACATCTCCTCTAAACTTTCCTCTAATTAGCTTAAAAAGATGCCCTCTGGGATTGGGCATTGCTGCCCTGGGTGTGCTTTAACAATTCCTCTTATAATCCTGTACACTTCTATCTAGTCACCTTTCCTCCTCCTCCTCCACTGCAAACGCTAGCTTGCACAACCTGATTCCTGTCCTTCATTGCTGCACGTCTTCCCCCACTCACTGGACAAGGGAGTCCAGACAGTGACAGGTTGACTTTAGATGTCGTTTCCTGTGAATCTCCCATGGGGTGAGAAGGGTGGTTTGTGTCTGTGAAATCAGACCTTCGAGAGTTGCTGCTCTAAGTGATGAAGATGGAAGAAAGCTAAAGGATATACCCAATCAGAATGCACAGCACTGAGTGTCTACTTTTGTGTACGGCAACAGATTGCTCATTCCTGCAGAGGTGATACTTGGGTTGCAGCTGTGGGCAATTTGATGGGACGTTAACCAAAGCATAAACTTTATGGTGAGCTTAACATTCCAGAATACCAGGTATTCAATTACTGTCAAAATTAAACACTCCCAATTTAATGATATTCTCCAATTCCCCAAGGTTTTTCTGTTGAAATCATCAGCACCAGTATTAATTTTCAATGCATACTTAAAAAAAATACTTATTAAAAATACAGCATAGACATTATGGAGCGATATTACTGTCCATGGTGCATTCAGCTGGGTGATGTAATCAGAGGATCAAAGGCTTGTCAGTAACTCAGTAGAATTGCTAAAGTGTATTAGTTTTCTGGATTTGTTTTAATTTAAGGTCATAAGATATAAGAGCAGAAGTAGGCCATTCAGCCCATCAAGTCTGTTCTGCCATTCAATCATGGACTGATCCAATTTTTCCAGTCATCCTCACTCCCCTGCCTTCTCCTCATACCCTTTGATGCCCTGGCTAATCAAGAACCTATCTATCTCTGCCTTAAATGCACCCAATGACTTGGCCTCCACAGCTGTTCGTGGCAACAAATTCCACAGATTTGCTACCCTCTGACGAAAGTAATTTCTCCATATCTCTGTTCTAAATGTACATTCTTCAATCCTGAAGTTGTGCCCTCTTGTCCTGGACTCCCCTACCATGGGAAATAACTTTGCCATATCTAATCTGTTCAGGCCCTTTAACATTCGGAATGTTTCTATGAGATCCCCCCCTCATTCTCCTGAACTCCAGTGAATACAGCCCAAGAGCTGCCACTCATTCCTCATACGGTAACCCTTTCATTCCTGGAATCATTCTCATGAATCTTCTCTGAACCTCCTCCAATGACAGTATATCCTTTCTAAAATAAGGAGCCCAAAACTGCACATAATGCTCCAAGTGTGGTCTCATGAGTGCCTTATAGAGCCTCAACATCATATCCCTGCTCATATATTCTATACCTCTCGAAATGAATGCCAACATTGCATTCTCCTTCTTCAGCACTGACTCAAGCTGGAAGTTAACCTTTAGGGTATCCTGCACAAGGGCTCCCAAGTCCCTTTGCATCTCTACATTTTGAATTCTCTCTCCATCTAAATAATAGTCTGCCCATTTATTTCTTCCACCAAAGTGCATGACCATACACCTTCCAACATTGTATTTCATTTGCCACTTCTTTGCCCATTCCCCTAAACTATCTAAGTCTCTCTGCAGGCTTTCTGTTTCCTCAACTCCACCCGCTCCTCCACTTATCTTTGTATCATTGGCAAATTTAACCATAAATCCATTAACCCCAAAGTCCAAATCATCGACATACATTGTAAAAAGCAGCGGTCCCAACACCGACCCCTGTGCAACTCCACTGGTAACCGGCAGCCAGCCAGAATAGGATCCCTCTATTCCCACTCTCTGTTTTCTGCCAATCAGCCAATGCTCTGCCCATGCTAGTAACTTCCCTGTAATTCCATGGGCTCTTATCTTGCTAAGCAGCTTCATGTGCGGCACCTTGTCAAAGGCCTTCTGAAAATCCAAGTAGACCACATCTCCTTATCTCCTTTGTCTACCCTGCTTGTAATTTCCTCAAAAACTGCAGTGGGTTAGTCAGGCAGGGTCTTCCTTTTAGGAAACCATGCTGGCTTTGGCCTATGTGCCAAAATATAGCCCGAAATCTCATCCCTAACAATTGATTCCAACAACTTCCCAACCACTGACGTCAGGCTAACAGGTCTATAGTTTCCTTTCTGCTGTCTCCCACCCTTCTTAAATAGCAGAGTAACATTTGCAATTTTCCAGTCATCTGGTACGATGCCAGAATCTATTGATTCTTGAAAGATCATCGTTAATGCCTCCGCAATGTTTCCAACTACTTCCTTCAGAACCCGAGGGTACATTCCATCAGGTCCAGGAGATTTATCCACCCTCAGACTAACTGTCTTTCACCCTTAAAGCTTTTGGCATCTTCTTTGATATTAGTCACCAGCTTCCTTTCATAATTCATCTTTTCCTTCCTCGTACCTTCTTAGTTTCCTTCTGCAAGTTTTTAAAAGCTTCCCAGTCCTCTATTTTACCACTGGCTTTGGCTTCCTTGTATGCCCTCTCTTTTTACTTTGGCTCTGACTTCACTTGTCAGCCATGGTAGTGACCTTCTTCCTTTCAAAAATTTATTCTTATTTGTAATATATCTATCTTGCACTTCCCTCATTTTTCGCAGAAACTCCAGCCATTGCTGCTCTGCTCTCCTTCCTGCTGGTGTCCCTTTCCAGTTAACTTTGGCCAGTTCCCATCTCATGCCATTGTAATTTCCTTTATTCCACTGAAATACTGACACATTAGAATTTAGTTTCTCCTTCTCAAATTTCAAAGTGAACTTGATCATATTGTGACCACTGTTCCCTAAGAGTTCCTTAACCTTAAGCTTGTTTATCACCTCCGGATCATTGCACAACACTCAATCCAGCACAACCAATCCCCTAGTGGGCTGAACAACCAGCTGTTCTAAAAAGCCAAACCTTAGACATTCTACAAATTCTCTCTTGAGGTCCAGTACTGACTTGGTTTTCCCAATCCACTTTCATGTTAAAAGTCCTCAACGATTAGCATGACATTGCCCTTCTGACATGCCTTTTCTATCTCCTGCTCTAATTTGTAATCCACATCCAGGCTTCTGTTTGGAGGCCTGTATACAACTGCCGTTTGGGTCCTTTTCCCTTTACTATTTCTTAACTCAACCCATAAAGATTCTACACCTTCCGATCCTCTGTCATCCCTTTCTAATGATTTAATATTATTTCTTGAACACAGAGCCACACCACCTCCTCTGCATGCCAACCTATCTTTCTGATACACCGTATATCCTTGGGCGTTCAGCTCCCAGTGTCAGCCATCCTTTAGCCAAGTTTCAGAGATGGCCACAACGTCATACTTTCCGATCTGTAGCTGAATTTCACGATCGTCCATTTTATTTTTTGTGCTATGTGCATTCAAATATAATATTTTCATATAACGTGCATTCAAAGTGTGGAGAATCTTTCTTGTGCTGCTGTATCATCTGGTCCTGCACTGAGGTGATGGTAAACTAGAAGAGTAATTAGTCCTCATTCCATTGTTAGTATTCTTGGCATGATGTTGAATTTTGCTGTTTTTGCTTGGCTGTATTAGCAATTGCAGTCTATTGTCCTGCCAATCACATCCCTCAGTCAGGAAATTATAAATGCCGTTTACCGTGAATAAATAGATTAGTGTCCGTTCAAGCTCCCAAAGGGGGAATGTTGGTAGGAAAACTCTGGAAAGTTGACCTATGCACCTCATTCTTTTAATTTATATTGTTTGTAATATGGGATATATTTGTTTAGCAAAATGAACAACCAGATGCACAGGGAATAAATGCAAGCAATTAATATTAAATCTACCAGATGTATGGGGAATAAGGCCAAGCAATTTGTATTGAATCACTAAAGAATTGACTAAAACCTTAAAATGAGAATTTGATTTTGATTGGTCTCTGAAAGTCTGGCAAAGATGCTAATAAACATCTGTGCATCTTAATTTCTGGAGCTTAAATCATTAACTCAGATGGGCTGGTTTTAATTCCTCAATTATCTGCCAAAAAAGTGGCTGGAATGTGAAGAAGCAAGCCCATGGTCCCAATTCTGCCCTGAGCACTTCACTGAAAATCCATTTTACTTATCCCCTCTGGTGTCTGTAGCCAGGGATAGGCAATGATAATGCAAATGGGTGTCAGGAAATGGTGCATTTTTCTGGGGTATATTTCAGAAAAGAGCTAACCCCGTTTGGACTTGATACCAGAGAAAATCAGAAATAAATTAAGCTGGCACAGGAAACACTCAGCAGGTCAGGCAGCATCTTTGAAGAGAGAAGTGGGGTTAATAGTTTGGATGGATCACCTTTTCATCTGATGGTTATTGATCTGAAATATTAACTCTGCCAATTCTGGGCTGCTGCCTGACCTATTAAGAATCTCTGGTATATTCTGATTTTTATTTTTTGCTATTTAGTTTTCCTTTGCAAATAGAGAAAATGACTTTGGTTCAGAAGAGAGAGAGAGAAGTGTGTGTTGTTTCATATTAATGTTGAAGTTGTCTTCTTTCCCTTCAGTCTGTGGATTGAATTAACCCTAGAGCACCCAATATTGTGCCTTGCTCTATTGCCTAGTTCAGTTTGAGAAGAGTTGCAGACTTTGAGAGAATCCATGATCGTGTTCATTTTCACTGACATACGTTGTGAAATTTGTTCTTTTGCGGCTGTAGTACAGTGCAATACGCAATAAACCACTGAGTTATAATAAGAATATGGGGAGTAATAAGTGAAGTAGTGATCATAGTCTGCTCAGAAACCTGATGGCAGAGGGGGAAAAGCTGTTCCTAAAACACCGCGTGCGTCGTCGGGTCGCCAAAACACCGCGTGCGTCGTCGGGTCGCCAAAACACCGCGTGCGTCGTCGGGTCACCAAAACACCGCGTGTGTGGCCGGGTCCCTAACACACCACGTGCATGGCCGGGTTCCTACACCTCCTCCCTAATGGCAGCAACGAGAAGAGGGCATGTGCCAGATGGTGAATGTTCCTAATAATGGATGCCACCTCCTCAAGGGCGTGGCCTATTGAAGATGTCCTCAGTGGTGGGGAGGCTAGTACCCATGATAGAGCTGGCTGAATTTAACAACCGTCTGCAGCTTTTTTCAACCTGATATACTGGCAAGTTTGAGGGCATGTCTGAAGTACTGTGCACACGTTCCTCTTGGGGATCAGTGCAAGATGGAGATTGGGCTCAGAGACGTCAAACTGCTAAGTCACTAGTGGAAACGTGGCCTTGCCAGAGTTGTTTGAAGCTGCAAGTTCATTATCCTATGGAAATAAGCCAACCAAAACCTTGATGTCGAAAGTGCAGTCTTGAATATTTACAGTAGGATAGAAATCACCCATAATGCTGGGAAATTTTCCTGACAGAAGAAATCCAGTTAAGACTTGGGGGGAAAAAGAATGTTCTGACCTCTAACCGACCTGACCATTTTCCTAGCAATAATTAGCTTCTACCTGGGGAGGTTGGATAATTACACCCTCAGATTGAAATGACACACTATATCATACCCAGTTGTGTATTAACATCAGCGTGTGCTTGATGTGGTGTGATCTTCCCTGGTACAACACAACAACTTGCTGAAATTGCCAAGGGAAGTCTTTGGCATAGCTTTTCTACTTTAAGATAGAAATTCAGTTGTCTGTTCAGGATTAGAAATCACAGAACAAAACTTGGACCATCCGTTCTTAGCCGCTAATTCAGCTGTGAGTATATGTGGTACTTTCTGTCCATCTTCATTTTATTCATTGTTTATTTATTATGAACAAAAGGGCATTTTGTGTATTGGGAGGTAATTACATATGGTGATTGGTCTGTTTCAAGATGTTGAAGCCTTTCTGTAGGCTGAAGACATGTTTCCAGTAAACTCTGAGGCTTTCAAAGTTCAAAGTAAATTTATTGTGAAAGTACATATATGTCACCATATACACCCTGAAATTCATTTTTATGTGAGCATTCAAGGTTCAAAGTACATTTATTATCAAAGTATGTATACATGATACCATCTTGAGATTAGTCTCCTTGCAGGCAACCACAAAACAAAGAAGCACAGAAGAACCTGTTTTTTTTTAAAACATATGACCGTCAAACACCCAAAGCGCAGAGCGGGGGGGGGGGGGGAAAGGTCAAATTATACAAATGATAAAAGTAAGCAAATAGCATTCAGAGCAAAAGAGAGGTCCACAGACACGAAGGCCAGGGCAGCTGGAACTGGCCTCAATTAAGCACAGAGCCTCAGTGAATACAAAAAAACACAAAAGACTCAATGAAAGACTGCATACAACAGTACGGACAGATAACCAGTGTGCAAAAGATGATGAACTGCACAAATACAGTAAAAGTAATATTCAGAATGTGAATTGTGGGTTCCTCGAAAGTGAGTCCATAGTCTGTGAAATAAGTTCAGTGTTGAGATGAATGAAGTTATCCCTGTGAGTCCTGATGAAGAGTCTCCACCCGAAATGTCAACTGTACTCTTTTTCCATAGATGCTGCCTGGTTTGCTGATTTCCTCCAGCATTTTGTGTGCGTGTAGCTTGGATTTCCAGCATCAGCAGATTTTCTCTTGTTTTTGTATTTATTCTCCTGGTGCAGGATGCTGATGGTTGAAAGGTTCTTGAGCCTCTCTGTCACTGGGTTTTCTGTTTGTCTGTTGCTTATGCTGTACAAATGGAGTGATTGAAACCCAACTGAGTTCTGGGTATTGGTCATTGGAGGGGTATTGTATATACAGTGGGAATGTTTGGTGTCTGAACTTTAATTCTGATGAACTTCGCCTGCCTTAGCATGGGAGTGGTGGCCATTCAGTCCTTCAGTGCAATCATGGTTGATCCTCAATCTCGTCACATCTCTGTTCTCTCCCTCTGTCCTTTGTATTTTGTAGTGTATCTAGAGTGAGAGGTGACATAACACACAAATTCTTGGGAATGCATGGGCACATGTATGTGGACAAAAGACACGAACGATAAATACAATAGAAACACAATAAATATAAATACATAAGATAGCTCCTCTACATTGATTGTATGTTCATAAAGTGACACCAGGCTGTACATAGGATGACTGACAGGAAGTAATAAAGTAATGGTGGGTGGAGGTGTTGATCAGCCTTGCTACTTAGAGAAAGTAAATGTTTTTGAGTCTGGTGCTCCTGGTGTGGATGCTATGTCACCTCCTCCCTGATGGGTGGGACAAACAGTTCACGAGCAGGTTGAGTGGGGTCCTTCATGATGTTACTAGTCCTTTTCTGGCACCTTACTGTATGTATGTTCTTGATGGTGTGTAGACTTTTTAGATCATCTGTGAAAGGAAAGTGAAGACTACATATGATAGCTGATCACTGGAATGCTTTCAAATGCTCCCAGCCCTCCTGGATTGAGCAAGACTTTGCCAGGCTCTGAGATGGGAAGCTTCCTGTCCCTTGTCCCAGTGTTACCTTCAGCTTCCTGGCAAGAGACAAGTTTCTCATGACAGATTTCCAATTGACAGTGTTCCCAGCAGTGACTTGGGGCAGGGTCAGGCATGTCTGGTCTCACGGCGAACAGGTGATTGTGCTGCTCAGTCTGTATAAAGAGTGGTGGAAAATTTATGTCAGGCTAGGGCAGTTCCCCTTCGTAAAGGCAGGCAGCATTGTAGCTTAGTGGTTACTGTGGTGCTGTTACAGTTTGCCGTTAAGAGTTCAATTTCGACATTGTCTGTTAGGAGTTTGTACGTTCTCCCCATGGAATGTGTGGGTTTTCTCTGAGTCCTCCGGTTTCCTGTCTCAGCACAAAGACGTGCCAGTTGATAGGTTAACTGGCCTCTGTAAATTGCCCTGTGATTAGACTAGGGTTGAATCGGGGCTGTTTGCTGGCATTGTTCAAAACGGCTGGAAGAGCCAAATCTGTGCTTTCTCTCTAAGTAAATAAAAACAAAAAACACAACTTGTCCATTTTTTAAAAAAAAGTAGAGGATCATTTAAATTTTATTATGTTGATGAATGAATCTCAGTCATTTACAGTAATGCAGCCTACATGCTTTGCCAGTGAGGAAATTACGCAATCATTTTTGCTTAGCTTGAGAATAGCGTTCTTGTCAAAGTTAATGCCACAGTGCACCCACAAGAACAGACACTTCCACTCAACGCTAATGATAAGGAACACTTAGCTTGGTATCAAGAGACAGAAAACAGTAATGCTGTGTTTGCTCCAAACATAATGGCATTGCATCTTTTCCCTAGAATTCTTTGCTGCCTGCTGTAGTGCTCTTGCCTGTAAAGAGATGTGACTGACTGGCAGGAAGAGAGATGGAGAAACCCTTAGTTGCTGGTTGGGGAATGGGAGTGAGAAAAAGGTTAGATATGGGCAAGAAAGAAGGGGAGCACTTGGGAATCAAGTAGGAGGTGAGGGAGCGAAGCTGTTGTGGGGGGCCAGCAATGTATAGAGATGGGTGTGTGTGCGAGGAGCACTGATATAAGCTGTCGGGAATCTTCAGTGCCCATGGTAGGCTTTTGAGGATTCCAGTTAGGTGGAAGATGATGGAATGTACAATCGACCTTCACTAACCCGACTACCTATAATCGGGCACTGATTTCGGATTTTCCGCGCAACTATAATTTCAAATTTCCCGGGCAACCGTACCGATCTGCTGCACATTGTTTTGGTTGCGCTAGATCTGTTCATGTGTTGGCTCGCTCTTGTAAGCACAGATAGGTGATTCCTGCTTGTTTTCCTGTATTTATTAATATCATTTGCGTGAGGCGTGGCCACCCGGCACCTGCCCGTCTCACCCGCCAGCGACGGGGGAGCTGGCACCCGCTGGGTCGGTCCGCCTTCTTGCCCGCCTGCTGGCATTCGTGCACTGCTCTCCGGCGTCGCCCGGCCGGCGTTCCGTTCTCTTCTGCCTACAACCTGAGATCAGACGTGGCGACCCGCTGAATTTAAACATATTACTAAGCAGAGAAAAAGAAACTAATGAGGATTCCCTCAGTAACTGCGTGGGAAGAGCCGAGCGCCGAATCCCCGGCCACCTGGCAGTCACACGATAAGTGGCGTATAGAAGATCTCCTTTCTCCGACTTCTGCTTCTGCTCACCCAGATGTGCTGCCACCAACATCAACAGGTTTTGAAGAAACTGTTGTGCCAGTTTCAGCACCAGTTCCTGATGCTTCACTCATTTTTCAAGATGAAGATGTTGATCCTGACAACCCCACCCTTGCAGACATGTAACTTTGCCTGAAGGTATATTAAACGTCTCACTTTAGGAGCAGTAGTGCTCAACTGTTCTGTATAAGTTAATTCCTGTACATTTACCTGTACCCTTTTATTTTATCTGTGCCTGTACAGTATATTTTAAAATTTCACTTGCTACTCACTTAATATTTCTGTTTCATTACTGTCTAACTTGTACTGATTTACATGATATTTTAAAGGTATGATGAGGTGGTTAGCTATTGCTTAACATGATCCTTCTGTAATTCGGCATTTTCACTAATCCGGCACTCCTGAGGTCCCAATGGTGCCGGATTATAGAAGGTCAACCTGTACTTGAATTGAGGGGCCAGTTATTCATATGTTAAAGTTGGGATGAACCACTTCATTTTATAGTTATGGGTTTGATCAGCTCTGACTTGATTAGATTAGATGTCATGTGTTTCATTCGCTTGCAAAGTGGAGATATCACCGGCATCAACAGTATTTATTATCAGGCCATAAATTTCCCTGAATTGAGTCAACCACATTGCAGTGGTTTTGAAATAGTCAGGTTGTTAAGGACGACAGATTTCCTTCCCTGAGGGGCATTAGTGAATCAGATGATGTTTCACAACAATCCAGTGACTTTCTTTGAAGTTCTGCATTTTATTTAACTCCAAAACTTTAAACTCCTTATCTGCCTTGTTGGGTTTTGAACAATAGTCTAGTCCAATGACTGGTTATTCAGTAACAGTATGCTATGATCAGGAATGTTGCCTGTCAGTTTTGACAAGCCTGCAGGATCTTTGGACCACATACTGGATCACAGTTGTGGAGGGGAATAAGCAGCTGATGTTTTTGGCTGAGACCCTTCATTGGGATTGATAAGGCAGGAAGCAGTAACCAGAATAAGAAGGTGGAAGGGGGAAGGCATTCTTATTTTGGCTTTTTAAAAAAAAATAGCCCAAGTCCCTGAATGGCTTGACTGAGGAACTGGTGTTAAGCTGTCTTCGGCCAGCTTGTTCTCAATCCTAGTGCACCATACCCTTTGGAGTTACTGCAGAGAAGAAAATGCTTACATTTGATAATTGTTTGTCAATCTGTGTTTATATGTAGTTTTTCATAAAATTGCTTTGTATTTTGTTTTCCTTTAAGTGCTTGCAAGGAAATGAATCGCAGGGTAGTATGTGGTATTATAAAGTGGCCACTTTATTAGGTACAGGAGTGGAACCCGGTGTGGTCTTTTGTTGCTGTGGCTCATACACTTCAAGGGTCAATGTGTTGTGCGTTCAGAGATCCTCCTTCTGCACACCACTGTTATTTCCCTCCTGTCAGCTGAGCCAGTCTGACCATTTCCTCCTGACCACTCATTAACAAGGAATTTTCACCCACTGGATGTTTTTCTTTGTTTTTCGCATCATTCTCTGTAAACTCTAGAGATTGCTATGCCTGAAAATCCCAGGAGATCAGCAGTTTCTGAGATACTCAAACCACCGCGTTTGGTGCCATGGCCAAAGTCACTTAGATCACATTTATTTCCCATTCTCTGAACAACAACTGAACCTCCTGACCATGTCTGCATGCTTTTGTGCATTGAGTTGCTGTCATATGATTGGCTGATTAATGTACAGATGTAGCTAATAAAGTGGTCCCTGGGTAAGTATATACTTTGATAAATTTGCTTTGAACTTTGAACTGACAAGCATTTATATGAAGTAAGTTTTCTTTTAAAAAAAAATCTGTTAAAGGTTTGTGAATAGAATGCTACAATTTCAAATGTCACTGTCTGAGGCAGATGGATTGCAGTAAGCAGAGCAGTGCATCGGTGCTGTATGAACTCAATGGCTTTCCTCAGTGTAAGAATGATGTACATGGGTTGTTGGTGAGGATGCATTAGTTTATGGGGCCAAATTCCACACTCGATGAGTCTAAAATTGTTTATCTCATCTAGATTTATTATTGCTAGCCTGAAGGCGTCAGGAAGTACTGCAAGCCCACCAAGCAAAGCCACTGTGAAATACTGACCTTGGATTCTCATCCCAGTGGTGACATGCCCCCAGCTGAGACCATATGCCCACAAATCTTAACTTCTAGATTTAGAAGCTAATAGTGGAAACATCTGCACCTTTTTATGCAGTAATTATGAGGAACTGGGTGTGTAGTTGTTGACTAGTTCAGTTTTTTGTTTGCTTACTGTGAGTGTGTACGAATGTTAGAATAGGTTTGTACAGTGGAATTTGTTTGGTGGTCCTAGTGTTCAGAGAGCAATTTAAAAAGCAAATGCTGCAGCCACCAGACTGTCCAAATGCAAGCCATCAGCGTGTTCAGGTCATCAGGACGTGTGGGATAATCCAGACTGCAGGATTGAGATCCTATTGCATGTGACAATTTCTAATATGAGTAGCCCTTTTCATTAGGTTGGAGTACTGAGAGACTTTGAGGAATGGCCAGAGACTGTATTCCCCAGCCCCCCCCCCCCCAGAATCTCTGACCTCCCTGTGCATGCTTCAAGTTTCATTGTCCAGGTTCTTGGAACCAGAACAACCTCTTTGGCATGAGTGTGGTTGGTGAGGAATGATGCAAGAGTAAGGTGACCATATTTTTTGAATCAGACTCAGTGACATTAGGGAAAATTTGTGCGTACCGGATTTCTTGATGCTGATAATTGCCATGAATTTCTGAGCAGATCTCTTCTAGAATGTTGCTATTCTAGGTAATTTTGCTTAAAATCAGAGGGCAGTTTAGAATGAAGTTGGTTTTGACCTCGCATGTGGACTTTTTGGACATGTACCCCCATCCCTCCCTCCACGCCTCTGGAGGAAAATAAACAGTTGATTGCTGATGTTTTGGGCTGAAGCTCTTCACTTGTCCTGATCTTCACCTGTAGGTGAAATGTCCCTCTGTAGGTGCTGCCTGACCTGCTGTGTGTGTGTTCCTTGAGATTTTCAGCATCTGTATAATCTCTTGCAAATCAAAACCACCCTTTACTAGAGTACATCTGTCGGAAATGTAAAGGGTCACTTCAGCTTGCTGTTTTTAAATCCACTTCTGATAGGAGCAATTTGAGTGTGTGGAATTATCGAATGGGGAAACAAGCCCTTCAGCCTGTTTTATCCCTGCTCTTACACTGAACAAACTCATTCAATTTACTCAGCACATGAATGCCAGCTTCTTGCATTCTATCTGTCACAGATAATGATTGTTGAAGTTGTAGCTTTCTATTCAATTTATCTTTTACAAAATTTACTTTACCAGACAGCAAATGCTTGTCAGTTGTCAACTACAAGCTTTTTTTCTGTAACTCCGCCATAAGATATCGAAGAAACATCACTCCTGATCCCATTAGCAAATCTGAAATTGTTTATTTTCACTGGCAGAAAAATCCTGTGGTGAGAGGTTGCAGAGAGGTCAGGTGTCAATTTCAAGTTCAATTTTAATTGTCTTTCAACTAAGCAAATGAATACAGCCAAACGATGCAGTATTCCTCTGGGGCTGAGGTGCAAAGCACGGAACCAACAGTCACACACAACACACAGCGCGTATAGCATGTAATTATGATAGTAGAAAAACAGTCACAAAAAAAACGTAGCGCAAGTCCGTGTGTCATGGCCTGTAGATTACTGCATAGAATAGACAAAAGGTTAGTGTACAAGCAATTACGGAAAGTAATGGAACACTATAATTTATTATGGGGGGGGGGAACAATTGACTTTTTAGTTATAGGGCAGTTGTGAAACAATGTCTTGGGTGTGGTATTGGCCTCATTTTCAGAAGCAGTTCAAAGAAGGCTTACCAAACTCTAAACTGCCGTGGGCAATTGCCTTATGAGGTAAGTTGGACAGGCTAGGAATCTACAGAAATGTGCAAAAGACTTGGGCAGATGTGTATAGCTAGTGCCTAAGACTTTTGCATAATACAGTATATTATGTCTTTCCAGTTACCAAGTAATACTCCTGAGCTAAGTACTCTTACTTATGTTTCCAAACCAATATACAATAATGTGCACAAGTCTTGGGCACCCTTGCTGTATACACGTGTATAACTTTTGCACAGAACTGTATCTGCTGAATTTCAGAACGTGCAACATAGAAAAAAGCAAACTGGAATAGGCCATTCTGCCCAAGTGCAATCATGGTTAATCCTCAATCTCCTCACATCTGTTCTCTCCCTATGTCCTTTGTATTTTGCACTGTATCTAGAGTGAGAGGTGACTTAACACACAAAATCCTTGGGAATACATGGGCACATGTATATGGACAAGATATTTTAAATATCTCCCCCCCCCCCAGAGAAAAGTCGAGCTTACTGCTTAAAAATAAGATGCTGCTCACTTGAACAGATGAGGTGAAATTCTGTCTTTTTCGAAGGATATGAGTTTTTGGACTTCATTCTTATAGGACACAGAAAGCAGCACCTAAATATTTTTAGGATAGAAATTGCTTATAGATGAGCAAGAGGTTGAAAGGTTTCCAGGAGAATACGGAAGCAAGGATCAATATAAGTGTGTTCAGATGTTATTTAATTGAATGATGCAGCAGGCTTGGGGTTGTGACCTACTACACACTACACTACACAGATATGCTCAGTTTGGACCCCAATTTCTACATGTGATTTATTTCAGAATGTGATCTTTGAAAGCTTTTAGTCAAAGGCAGGCCTTTTGACACTGAAGAGCAAATTATTATGGTAAGAGTCCACCTTGAGATTTGATCTGAATTGATTTTACTGTATCCTGTTCTTTAAGTAATGGAGAATATTTCACTGATCAGTAAATGACTATGGTAATGTAATGTTCACTGTTGATTCTGAAGGATTCTGAGTTGGCCTTGAGTTATCAAAGAGATCAGTTTAAAAACCCTGGAAAACTATGTATTCCCATTACTCGGGGCAGCTACCTATTTGGGACAACTCGTAAAGAACAAAAACTGATTTGAGAAAATAGTTGGGATTCTCTTCATTTATTTTAGACACGATACCGCTTAATTGGACAGAATGTTGCCACACAGTTTCTAACTAGCATTAGTTGCAAGTACATATCACCGTTAGACACTGCACCTTGATTTAGAACGAACTGTATTAAATAGTGTCAATTGCAGGTGTTTATGTTCGAAAAGCAGTGATTTTTTCTTGAGTTTTTTGATGGGTAATGAGAAATGCGCAGTAAGATACTTCAGAACTGAAAGATATGCCAGAAATGGCTGGGAGTGAAAATAAAACAATTTCACTAATTCAAGTTGGGAGCTATGAAGAATTTGAAGGTATCAACAGTCAGTTTGAATGTTACAATGAAAATGAAGATTTGAAGGAAGCATTCATCTAAGAATTTTATGAAGGCAGTCCATTATCTACACTGGGTGTCTGCACTGATTTTGTTCATTTACAGTTGATCAAAAAAATGGTATCCTCCATCAATAAGTTTTTTTTTAAAAGTCTGTCACAAGCCTTGTGGCCCATCAGACTGGTGCTTATGCCGGATTCTGTGGCATGAAAGCGACTGAGAGTACGAGACTTGTGTGGTTAAGTGCCTTGCTCAAGGATACATGCTGCCTCGGCCGAGGCTCGAACCCACGACCTTCAGATCGCTAGTCCAACGCCCTAACCACTTGGCCATGCGCCACTCCATCAATAAGTATTAGGAACTAATACATTTTTGTAATACTGAAGTAGTATTGATAGAGTTGTAATTTATTTTGTATTTCATTTAAACAGTAGTTTTTGTTTTTTGTACCTGTTTTCATGAAACTTAAAGCAACACACACAAATGCTGGAGGAACTCTGTAGGCCAGGCAGCATCTATGGAGAAGAGTACAGTAAATGTTTCTGCCCAGGACCCTTCATCAGGACTTGAGGAAAAAAAAGATGGAGTTAGAGGTTGGCTTGGGGGGGGCGCGGGTGTGGGGGCGGTGGAAGGTTGCATTACCCGAAGTTGGAGAAATTGATCTTCATGCCATCAGGTCAGAGGCTACCTAGACAGAATATAAGGTGTTGCTCCTCCAGTCCAAGTGTGGATTCAAATCTTTACCACATTTGGTTTCCTCTGTCGCGAAGAGGCCATACTCAGGTTGCAGGAGCAACACCTTGTATTCTGTCTGGGTAGCCTCCAACCCGCTAGAATGAACATCGATTTCTCGAGCTTCCGGTAATGCTCTCTCTCCCCCCCCCCCCCCCTTCACCATTCTCCTTTCCCCCTCCCCCCTCGCACCTCTCCTTGCCTGCCCATCCCTCCCTCTTTTCAATCTTCCATGGCCTTGTCCTCTCCTATCAGACGTCCCCCTTCTCCCTCCCTGTATCTCTTATGTCAACCAACTTCCCAGCTCTTTATCTCCGACCCTCCTCCCCCCCCCCCCGGCTTCATCTGTCACCTTCTTTCTTCCTCCCTCCCCCCACCTTCTAACTCCAATTCCTCATCTTTTCTCTCCTGTCCTGATGAAGGGTCTCAGTCTGAAACATTGACCGTACTCTTCCCTAGATGCTGTCTGACCTGTTGAGTTCCTCCAGCATCTGCAGATTGTCTCTTGTTTCATGAAACTTCAGCTTGGTGGGGCAGCTACTTATAGGGACGAGTAAAATTTGGTCCCATTGTGTCCAAGTAACTGGAATCCACTGCATTTTCTTGTTATCTCTCATTCTACCCTTTTCCCCACCATAACTTTGCATTGCGTTTTTTTTCCCTGTGCTTCGTTCAGGTGAGCAGGGGTACTGAGAGTCGGGTTTGGATCTTGTTCAGGTGGGCAGGGGTACTGAGAGTCGGGTTTGGATCTTGTTCAGGTGAGCAGGGGTACTGAGAGTCGGGTTTGGATCCTGTTCAGGTGAGCAGTGGTATTGAGAGTCGGGTTTGGATCCTGTTCAGGTGAGCAGGGGTACTGAGAGTCGGGTTTGGATCTTGTTCAGGTGAGCAGGGGTACTGAGAGTCGGGTTTGGATCTTGTTCAGGTGAGCAGGGGTACTGAGAGTCGGGTTTGGATCTTGTTCAGGTGAGCAGGGGTACTGAGAGTCGGGTTTGGATCTTGTTCAGGTGAGCAGGGGTACTGAGAGTCGGGTTTGGATCTTGTTCAGGTGAGCAGGGGTACTGAGAGTCGGGTTTGGATCTTGTTCAGGTGAGCAGGGGTACTGAGAGTCGGGTTTGGATCTTGTTCAGGTGAGCAGGGGTACTGAGAGTCGGGTTTGGATCTTGTTCAGGTGAGCAGGGGTACTGAGAGTCAGTCATTTGGATTTTGTTCAGGTGAGCAGGGGTATTTAGTCGGTCATTTGGATCCTGTTCAGGTGAGCAGGGGTACTGAGAGTCGGGTTTGGATCTTGTTCAGGTGGGCAGGGGTACTGAGAGTCGGGTTTGGATCTTGTTCAGGTGAGCAGGGGTACTGAGAGTCGGTCATTTGGATCCTGTTCAGGTGAGCAGGGGTACTGAGAGTCGGGTTTGGATCTTGTTCAGGTGAGCAGGGGTACTGAGAGTCGGGTTTGGATCTTGTTCAGGTGAGCAGGGGTACTGAGAGTCGGGTTTGGATCTTGTTCAGGTGAGCAGGGGTACTGAGAGTCGGTCATTTGGATTTTGTTCAGGTGAGCAGGGGTATTTAGTCGGTCATTTGGATCCTGTTCAGGTGAGCAGGGGTACTGAGAGTCGGGTTTGGATCTTGTTCAGGTGAGCAGGGGTACTGAGAGTCGGTCATTTGGATTTTGTTCAGGTGAGCAGGGGTATTTAGTCGGTCATTTGGATCCTGTTCAGGTGAGCAGGGGTACTGAGAGTCGGGTTTGGATCTTGTTCAGGTGAGCAGGGGTACTGAGAGTCAGGTTGGATCCTGTTCGGGTGAGCAGGGGTATTGAGAGTTGGTCATTTGGATCTTGTTCAGGTGAACAGGGGTACTGAGAGTCAGGTTTGGATCTTGTTCAGGTGAGCAGGGGTACTGAGAGTCGGGTTTGGATCGTGTTCAGGTGAGCAGGGGTACTGAGAGTCGGGTTTGGATCTTGCTCAGGTGAGCAGGGGTACTGAGAGTCAGTCATTCTTTGGATTTTTTTTTCAATGCTGAGGCCATTGGACTGGCATCCAGTGTGATGATCCTAATGGAAGTTCAGCTGCTGGTGTATGGTGGATCCTTGGTTTTGACTGGCCAGCTGGAGCTTTGGGGTGGTGTTTTAACAAATGGTGGTGAGAAATGAAGTTCGTCTTCCCCACTCCAGTCATGCAGCATCAAATCATGAATAAAACAGTGGATGAGTTAGAGACAACAGAGGCAGCCGTAAGTCAGTGGGCTCAGGACCCCCAATGTTCCCACAGCTCCCTCCAAAGTTCCTCTGAGCACTAAAACAGATCACCAATTTGGAGTCCTCACCTGGCAATTCCAGTTGCACAGTTCATGAGACGCATGCCCTGCCAGGGATGCTGCCTTTTATCTCGCACCACCAGGGATGGTTTGTTGTGTACTTGTTGGGCTGAACAAGTTTCTGTCCTGGGGGACTTCCGGTAGCGCTCATGGAGTGAAGTCGCGTTCTTGACTCGCTCCATTACCTCTGAGTTTTTTTTCTCTATGGTCAGCTATACTTTAATTAACCATTAAGGCATCAACTCTTACAATACTTTGAATTAAACTGAATTCTCCGACAACTGGATGGAACTTAGATCTGCTATGTCTAAGAACGAGAAAGACGGCAAGGATGGTAAACCTCCGGTTAAACCGAAAGCTACGGATCTCCCTCCGACTGAATCACCGGTGACTTTGAAAGCGATAGCGGAGTTAATTCAGAGGGAAATTTCAACCTCTGTTAGGGAGATGATTCGTACGGAAATTGCAGGCCCTGTTAAAGACCTGATTCATACGGAAATCTCAACTAATTTCCAGAAAATTGGGCCGGTTTAATTGATAAGATGCAAACATGTATTGCGGAACATCAGTCGGCTATATCTGATCTTCAAAAATTCGCGCAACAAAGTGAGCTTAAGATGGGGAAAATCGAAGAAACAATTAATGTAATGAAGAAGAAACTTGACTTTTTGACTTTTAAAAACTCTGACTTGGAATCTAGAATGCGACGGCAGAATTTACGAATGATTGGCGTGAGGGAAGCCGCTGAAGGTGACAACCCCATGAAATATTTCTCCCAACTTTTAAAAGATGCATTCCCTACTGTATTTCCTGACCAACCACCGCTACTGGATCGTGTTCACAGAATCCCATCATACTCGTCTAGGTCAGATAGACCTAGGCATGTTATTTTACGTTTTCATTACTTTCAAGACAAGGAGAGACTGTTTCGATTCGCTTGATCTAAAGGTTTCATTGATTTTTCGGATCTTAAGTTCCGATTCG
Organism: Mobula hypostoma; assembly: GCF_963921235.1. Classification (NCBI taxonomy): domain Eukaryota; kingdom Metazoa; phylum Chordata; class Chondrichthyes; order Myliobatiformes; family Myliobatidae; genus Mobula; species Mobula hypostoma. Next base: position 5,412,641 of record NC_086111.1, read on the forward strand.
TGGAAGATTTCAGTAAACCAATCTGGGACCAACGGGTCCGTTACAGATCCGTGATGTCGGAATTCTATAAGAGGGATTTAAGACCAGCGCTGCTGTACCCTGCACGTCTAAGGATTCGCATGTCAGATGGAGCCCTTCGTTTTTTTGATTCTCCATCGGATGCCCAGAGTTATCTGGATCAACTTTCATCTCCAACATCTTAATTGCTTTCTTTTTAATTTTCTCCGTCGATCGGAGGCTGTGAATTGGTTGGTTTTAACTTTTCTGTGCCCTATTTGGGCAGAAAAGTTTACTTTCGATTTCTTAATATGGCTACTAAACTTTCTTTTTAACTGCGTCATTTCTTTCTTTTCCCAGGGGATTCTGGGTGGTTACTTCCCTTTTGTCATCTTACGTATTTCCTGTGCGGCCTTAAATTTTGTAGTTTTTGTGTAAATTTTATTCTGTTTTGCTTTTTATAATCACTTTATGTTAATAATCCTATTTTTTTTGTTGCTGTGTCTATTCATGAGTTTGAGGTTTATTGTGGGTTTTTTTAATATATATTTTCCGGCTTTTGTTCTGTTCTGTGTGTATTCTAATTGAGCTAACTTTTTTTTACTTATTTTTTTACTGTTTTACAATTAGCTGATCCTTTTCATATTTATACCTTTTTTTTAGGGAGCGTATACCGGAAGTCATGGGGGTAGTTTTAGCGCTTGCTTCTTTCTGGCGGGTCTGCTTTAGATTTTGCCTTGGGGTCTTGGGCTGGGGGGTGGCGGGAGGGGCTTCACGTTTTAGTTTGTTTTTCTTTGGGCTATATACATTATTGAAGTACTGGTTGCGTCCTTTTCCCCGGTATCTTTTGTATGTTCTGTTCCCTCTCCGGGTTTGTGGGTCGCGCCTATTGTCAATCCTCCCTGTTGTGGGTTGACTTTAGGATTTATGGAGTCTATTATTAATTTTGTCTCCTGGAATACTAATGGTCTTAATCATCCTATTAAAAGATAAAAAGTTTTTAAAGTGTTCCGGAGACTTAAAGCACAAATTTTATTTTTACAAGAGACCCATGTACGGAGGGGGGACAGACTACGTTTTTTCAAATTCTGGAAGGGACAACAATTTCATTCGAACTCCAATGCTAAGATTCGAGGCGTCTCTATTTTTATAGATTCCTCAGTTACTTTTATACAACAGGATATTATCTCTGATCCGAATGGTAGATTTTTATTGGTTAGTGGTTTACTATTTAATAAAAAAGTAGTTTTGGTTAATGTTTATGCTCCTAATATGGATTGTCCGGAATTTTATAAATCATTGTTTGATCAGTTTCCGAATTTGAACGAGTTTTCATTGATTTGGGGCGGAGATCTTAATACCTGTTTATCTCCAGCTTTGGACCGTTCAGCTCCTTTACGGACTTTACCTAATAAATCTGCAAATTTGATTAATTTTTTCCTTTCTGATTCTGGGTCGACGGATATTTGGCGTTTTCTGCATCCTCAGGAAAAAGATTTTTCTTTTTTTTCACATGTTCATCATTCCTATTCAAGAATTGATTATTTTTTTATTGATTCTCGTCTCATTCCTTCAGTGATTAAATGTGATTATGATTCTATAACCATTTCGGATCATGCTCCACTTAAGCTTTCTATTAAAATTATGGCCAATATACCAAACAATAGACAATGGCGTTTTAATTCGCTGTTGCTTCAGGACTCGGACTTTGTTAATTTTATGAATGAACAGATTGAGCTTTTTTTTATAATTAACCATACAGAAGATATTTCGGTTAACACTCTTTGGGACACTTTTAAAGCCTATATTCGGGGTCAGATTATTTCGTATTCCGTTGCTTTGAGGAAGAAACAGAAGCAGGAGGAGATGGCAATTGTGGACAAGATTAAAGAAATTGATAAGAAATATGTTATGGCTCCTTCTGAGGAGCTATACAAACAAAGAACTGAACTTCAAATGGAACACAGTTTACTACTCTCGTCCTCGATTGTAAACCAATTAAAGAAAACAAGAAGTGATTTTTATGTTCACAGTGATAAAATTGGCAAGCTGCTGGCTAATCAATTGAAATCTAATTATGTTAAATCTCAAATCAATCAGATTTATAACCAAAATGATCGATTGATATTGGATCATGTGGGGATTAATCAAACCTTTTGTGATTTTTATTCTTCTTTATATCAATCAGAGTCTCCTCGAGATTCTAAATATATGAATGATTTTCTAGATAAGTTAGACTTTCCTCAGATTTCACAGGATATGTCTTCTTTATTAGATACTTCCATTACAATGGATGAGATTAAGAATGTTATTTTTTCTATGAATCTGGGGAAAGCTCCTGGCCCTGATGGGTTTACCGTTGAATTTTATAAATGTTTTGCTTCTTTATTGATTCCCTGGCTCTATAAGGTTTTTGAGGCTTCTTTGAAACTTGGTAAACTTCCGGAATCTTTTAATAGAGCATCAATTTCTTTAATACTAAAGAAGGATAAAGACCCTGCTCAATGTGCATCTTATAGACCAATATCTTTATTAAATGTTGATTCTAAAGTCTTTTCTAAGTTATTAGCAAATAGACTAGAAAAAGTACTTCCTTCTATTATTTCGGAAGACCAAACGGGTTTTATTAAAGGTCGTTACTCTTTTTATAATATTCGTACATTGTTAAATATCGTTTATACTCCCTCACAAAATGTTCCTGAGTGTGTTATTTCTTTAGATGCCGAGAAAGCTTTTGATAGAGTCGAATGGCCTTATTTATTTAAGGTGCTTGAAATGTTTAATTTTAGCTTGAAATTTATATCCTGGATTAAACTGTTATATCATTCCCCTGTAGCCTCGGTTCGTACTAACTCTTTAAACTCACCTTTTTTTCCTCTCTTTCGTGGTACTCGACAAGGCTGTCCTCTTAGTCCCCTATTATTTGATATTGCATTAGAACCTCTTGCAATTGCTATTCGAGAATCTTCAAATATTACTGGGATAACTCGGGGATTAAAGTCCCATAAATTATCACTCTATGCTGATGATTTACTTTTATATATTTCTAATCCTGAGAGATCTATTCCTGCTGTTTTAGAGTTATTAGCACAATTTGGTCTTTTCTCAGGTTATAAATTAAATCTTAGTAAGAGTGAACTTTTTCCGATTAATAAACATCTTCCCTTATATTATAAATTTCCATTTAAATTGATTAATAATTACCTTTCATATCTTGGGATTAAAATTACTTGTAAACATAAAGATTTATTTAAGACTAACTTTTTACCATTAATAGACCATATTACTCAACTCTCATCTAAATGGTTTCCTTTATATTTAACTTTGATTGGTCGTATTAATGCAGTTAAGCTGTTTCTTTTGCCAAAATTTTTATATGTGTTTCAGGCATTACCAATTTTCGTTCCTAAATCTTTTGATAAAGTCGACTCTAAAATTTCTTCATTTATTTGGCAGAATAAGAATCCGAGACTGGGTAAAATACATTTACAGAAAGCTAAGAGAGATGGAGGTTTAGCATTACCTAACTTTAGATTTTATTATTGGGCTATTAATATTCGACATATGAAATTTTGGTTACTTGACCGGGATATACTATCTATTCCTAAATGGGTAGCATTGGAATTACAATCTGTTCAGGGTTATACACTTGGTTCTATTTTAGGTTCATCTCTTCCTTTTGATTCGAAACGCCTTAAGCAGGTCTCTAACCCGATCGTTAAATATGCTTTGCGTATTTGGTTTCAATTCAGAAAATTTTTTGATCTTAATCAATTCGGGTTAGCGATTCCTATTTTAGGTAACATATTTTTTCCTCCCTCTTTTACGGATCGCGCTTTTCAATCTTGGAAGACTAAGGGTATTTTACGGTTTTTGGATTTATTTTTAGATGGTTCCCTTATGTCTTTTGAACAATTATCTAATAAATATAACCTATCAAGAATACATTTTTTTAGATATTTACAAGTTAGAAATTTTCTAAGTACTATACTTCCTTCCTTTCCAATGCTTCCTCCTATATATATTTTAGATTCGATAATTAACCTTAATCCATGTCAGAAAGGTGCATCGGCTATGATTTATAATATTATTATGAAACTCAGGAAAGCTCCATTTGATAAGATTAGGGTAGATTGGGAACAGGAATTGGGGCTTACCATTTCGGTGGATGATTGGGGGCAGATTTTACAATTAGTTAATACTTCCTCTATTTGTGCTAAACATTCCCTAATTCAATTTAAAGTGGTGCATAGAGCACATATGTCCAAAGATAAGTTAGCGCGTTTTTACTCGCATATTAATCCTTTCTGTGATAGATGTTCGGGGCAGATAGCCTCTTTAACTCATATGTTTTGGTCTTGCCCTACTTTGGAAACTTTTTGGAGAGATATTTTCAATATTATTTCTAAGGTATTAAATATAGATATCTCTCCTCACCCTATTACTGCTATCTTTGGACTACCTAAAATTTCTAGTAATCTTTCCCCTTCAGCCCGTAGAATGATTGCATTTCTTACTTTAATGGCGAAAAGATGTATTTTACAACATTGGAAAGAGCTTAATGCTCCAACTACCTTTTTTTGGTTTTCTCAGAGGATTTTATGTTTGAATCTGGAGAAAATTAGAAGTAACCTTCATGATTCTTCATTTAAATTTGAACAGATTTGGGGACCTTTTATTCGATATTTTCATTTAATGTAATATTTACCCTTCTTGTTTTTTTTTTCACTGTTTTAATGGAGGTCGGGATTGAGGACGTGATTTTAAGTTTAACTCTGTTTGGTTTCAAGTTAGCCCATTGCTTTGCTTTGCTTTTAGTTAGTTGCACGGTGGGTTTTTTTTGGGGGTTTTTTTTTCTTTTTTTCCATTGATATATAAAAATCTAGTATACTATTATGTTATTTTGGTTTCTTATGCTTAAATTACATTGTTTGTAGTATTTTCTTTTTGGTATTGTTATCTTTTGGAATTTTATTATACTTTAACATTGTATTAATGTTTATATGGCTTACCTTTTTTGTATACTTACTCAATAAAAAGATTTAAAAAGAAAGAAAGAAAGTTTCTGTCCTGTACATCTCCAATGATTACATCAACCACTTGCCATTTAGAGTCATTGGCACTGAAACACTTTCTCAATCGGTCCAGTTTGCTGCCCTCGTTTCATTTATTTCTGCTTGTCAACTGATCAACATTCTGGCCATGTTGGAAGATCTGATACGAGAATTGAGGATAATTTTGTGAATGGAGAGGACCTAGGAGGATATTGTGAAATGTGCAATAAAGTATCTCAACAGAGACTGTGCCTGCACATTTGGGAGTATTGTCACCCAGCATCCACCAAAATAATTTCTACAGTTCATTCAAAAATCAGTGTGTCATTTTTGCCTGGGTCTGCACAGAATTTTAAAATGATTCCACTCTTTGCAGTGATGGTATAGTACATGAAGCAAAATTGCCTCTGGCTGTATTTTTAATTCATTGAAGGATCAGCTTCACACTAATTATGTCCAGTGGGACTGTCGGATGTGGTGCTCTCTGGATCACTCTTGTAAAAGAACAGTGGGCCCCTCAGTGCAGAGCTTGAGTACAATGTCACAATAAAATCTCCCTAGGCGGAAGAAGGAACCCTGTTAGTGACCGTTGATTTCTCCATGAAAGAAGTAATTTACGGTACATTGCAACATTTTAATCTGAACTGTTTCATGCGTCCTTGTTATTTTTGAAACGAAATAAGACACAATGATTCATTAGGCCATGATTTTGGACTTCATGGACCAAAATAAAATGTACCAAGCGAGGGAGATGACTATAAAAAGGGTGATGGAATCTACACGTGGCTTTTCATTTCTTCGTCAGTCCTACTTTGGAGGACATTGTCTCCTCACTAAGGTCATGAATGCAACACCAAGCAAGGTCAGTTACAGACTAGAAAAAGTTAAAAGGAATTGCTCTTGGCTCTCGCGCAAGAGGACTTAAAACTAAAATAAACAAATACTAGAGCATATGGAGGCAACCGACAGGGAGTTCACAGACAGGATGACCCGGCTGACGACGAACATTGAAAAACTGACCAACTCTGTTGCATTAATAAAGCACCTTCTTCAATGTATAAAACATGACTGCATCAGTGTTAACTTGTATTTCCATACAATGTTACATTAGGCTGTTACACATCTATTGACAGAGAAGTACTTGCATAAATAGGTAAACCATCTTGGTTCTTAATCCTCCAAAATATTCTGCATGGAATTTAAACTGGAGGTGGCGGAGGGTGTTTTCTGTCCTTACCTTTGTACAAGCAAGGACGGAAAACGGGGCAAAGTGAGTATACTTATTTATTCAGTGAGCTATGGGTCGAAGTATTTGGTGAGTACATTTCTAACTCTTCTGGCTTCAGTCTCGTTGCAGTCTGTTCTGAAACTGTTAGGTTATGTGGGGGGTTGTGTTCAAGAAAACAACGAAATGCCGTGCTGTGGCCATCTGTCCCGGCACGTCATGACAGCGTTTTTAAATAGTCAAAAAAGCTCACTTTACAATTTAACTCTCATGCCGTTCACACCGACTGCGCGTTATAACAGCCGTACGGCAGTGCTTGCGCAGTGCCAAGCAGAAGCAGAAAAAGCGTTGTTGTTGTGATATTGTCATGACAGTGTTTTTAAATGTCTCCGTTTACCCCATACACACTACAACGGATATTAGGCGTTTTCAGATTTATTCACTCTGGAGACCGTTTCTGAAAATCTCCGTTTTCAGGGGATGAAAACGACGCTTTAGTGTGGATGGAGAGTCAAAACGAAGAGAAAATGCTTCGTTTTCAAAATTATCTGGCGTAGTGTGGACGTAGCCTAACTTTGGGGGGAATCTTCCAGGTCCATTCCTTCATATGGTGAGGGACAGTTGACTACTGAACTGTGCAAAAGTTTTAGGCACATATATATCACTAGGGTGGCTGAGACTTCTGCACAGTACTGTAGTAAATTTCTGTATTGTGTTGTACAGCTGCGGCTGCCAGAAAACAAATTTCATGACACGTGAGTGATGATAAACCTGATTCTGATATGGGTCTCTAATGTGGACTGAGAGTGGGAAGGGGGCAGAGGGGGGATGCGCAAAAGAGACATTCTGTAATGATCAATAAATCAATTGTTTGTAATCAAATGACTTTGCCTGATGTGCCCCCTCCCTCACCCCCGCCCCGACACACCTCTGCCACCTGCAGTATTTCACCCCCTTCACCATTCCCAACATCCTTTGCTCCTGCTAGATTTATAAATTCGCTCCCCAGTCCATATTGACAAATTCTGTACTGCGAAAGGTCTTAGGCACCCGTGCTATATACTATATGTGTCTATAAGACTTTCACAGTAATGTATGTGGCTAAAGCTGGCCTGTGCTGTTGTCTGCCTGAACATCTGTGAAAAGCAAAGAGCTACGGATGCTGGGAATCCGATATGAAAACAGAAAAGGCAGGTAATGCTCACTCAGGCAATAACTGTGGAGAGAGTTAACATTTTGAGTTGAAGGTGGAGAGGTCTTCAACAGAAAATGTAACTCCATTTCTCTACCAGCTGGTTGTGTAGCATGCTGTTTCCAAGTACTTCCTGTTCATAATGTTAGTTGTCATTTTCCTCTTGTAGTGGTTATTGCTAACTCTTCCTATTCCTAAGTCGATTGTAAAAATACCTATTTATAAGCGGCGACTATATCAACTAGGTGTTAATCCCTGGACCACTGGGCTTTGCATGATGGTGCTGCTGTTATTTGTGTGCACCAACTTGGAGATCTCTCGAAGTTTTGACTTTAAATGTCTGTAGCCAGCGATAGTGGGCAGTCTGGCTGAGGAGTATGCAAAGTTCACTGCGATCAACTCCTCGACATGCTTAATGCCATTTCCCCAACCTATGACCTCCACCAACTGGAACTATAGTAGAAAGTGCATCATTGTGAATGGGCCTCCAAGATACAAACTATCCAGAATGAGAATCGGGTTCCATTTCATTGACATGTTGTGGAGTTTGTTGTTGCACAGCAGCAGTTCAATGCAAAACAAGAAAAACTGTAAATTATAATGAGTATACTCTCAGTGGCCACTCCTGTACCTCAGTGTTAGTTCATGGTCTTCTGCTTCTGTAGCACATTCACTTCAAGGTTCAATGAGCTGTGTGTCCAGAGATGCTCTTCGGCACACTACTGTTGTAATGCGTGATTATTTGAGTTACTGTCATCTTCCCTTCATCTTGAGCTAGTCTAACCATTCTCCTCTGACTTCTCTCACCAGTAAGACATTTTTGCCCACAGAACCACCACTCATTGGATGTTTCATGTTTTGCATGCTCTAAACTAGAGACTTGTGCGTGAAAATCCCAGGAGATCAGCAGCTTCCGAGATGCCCAACCACCCCGTCCGACACCAACAATCACTTCCTGATCAAAGTCACTTAGATCACATTACTCCAAAGTTTGGTTGGTCTGACTAATAACTGAACCTCTTGACTGTGTCTGCACGCCTTTATGCATTGAGTTGCTGCCACATGATTAGCGATTAGATATTTACATTCTCGAGCAGGTGTACAGATGTACCTAATCAAGTGGCTACTGAGTGAGTGTGTATGCATCTGTATGTGTACATAAAATTTAATGCAAAACAGGGCAAAAATGGACAGTTGTGTTCACGATGGGTTGTTTCATTGTTTGTTCAGAATTCTGGTGATGAAAGGAAAGAAGCTGTTCCTAAAGTGTTGAGTGTGTGTCTACAGGCTCTTGTACCTCCTCCCTGATGGTAGTAATGAGAAGAGGTGGGGGTCCTTAATGCTGGAAGTAGATCGCCAGAGAAACAGATTGCAGAAGCTGAAATCAGGAGCAACAAGTAACTTCTGGAAAAACTTGGATGGTTGGGCTGCATCTTTTCAGGGGGAGGGATGGAAGGGAAAGAAATGTCAACATTTTGAACTGATGCAGGGTTTTAACCAGAATTGTCAACGTTTCTATTTCCCGTCCACAGGTGCTGTTAAGTTCCTCTAGTGAATATTTCAAAGCAAAGAAGTTCCGAGGATTTTATTTATTCACTTATTTAGAGATGCAGTGTGGAATAGGCCCTTCCGGCCCTTCGAGCCATATCGCCTAGCAACCCATGGCAATCCCAATTTGTCCTAACCTAATCGCAGGACAATTTACATGTTTGTACGTTCTTCCGGTGAACCATAAGTCCGTCCGGGTGCTCTGCTTTCCTCCCACATTCCAAACGCGTAGTGGTTAATTTGTCATTGTTGTTTGTTACATACTCCTGTTGGGGTGCATGTTCCAGATACCTTATAAAGTAACTGTAGCCTTCAGTTAAATTGTCCCGTGATTAGGCGAGGTTAAATAGGTGAGTTCCTGGCTGGTGCTGCTCGTTAGGCCAGAGGGCCAGAATTAGGCTCGTTAGGCCAGAATTAATGAGATGAGATTGGAGGTGTGGCTTGTCGAGGTGCTCTGCCCTATTTTTAAAGTCAAGTTACTGACAGAGCATCCTCTTCTCAAGAAGGATCTGTTTATGTGCACCATTCCTCGATCAAAACAACTTTTAGAAGACCTTAGAAGAATTATAGAGATGCATGAAGCTGGAAAAGGCTAGAAAAATGTTTCTAAAGACCAGAGTATTCATCAGTCTGTTGTAAGAGAAATTGTCTACAAGTGGAGGAAACTCAGTATTGTTGCTATTCTCCTAGGACAGGCTGTCTTGCAAAGATCACACCAGGAGCACAATGTGCAATGTTGAATGAGGTGGGGGAAAAAAAACCCATGGGTAACAGCAGAAGATTTGCAGAAATCTCTAGAATTTGCTGAAGTCTCTGTTCATGTGTCCATGATAAGAAGAAGACTGAATGAGAGTAGTGTAATGAAAGGATATCACGGAAGAAATTACTGCTCACCAGAAAGCATTGCTTCACGACTCAAGTGTATAATAGACCATCTGGATGTTCTATAAAGCTTTCGGGACAGATGAGACAAAGCTTGAACTTTTTGGCAGAAATGCACGTTGCTATGTTTGGAGGAAAAAGGACACCGCACCAATACCAAAACCTCATCCCAACTGTGAAGCATGGTTTGGGGCTGCTTTGCTGTTTCAGGGCCTGGACAGCTTGTAATCGTTGAGAGAACAGTTAATTCAAAATTGTATCAAGTCATTTTACAGGAGAATGTCAGGGTAGCAGTCCGTCACCTGAAACTTAATAGAAGTTGGATGATACAGGACAATGATCTGAAATCCAAGTAAATTAACAAGAGAATAGTTTTAAAAAGAAGAAAATTCGTGTTTTGGAAGGGCCAAGTCGGAGTCCAAATCTTAATCCAATTGAGATGTTGGGCATAACCTGAAGAGGGCCGTTCGTACAAGGTATCTATGAACCTTCGGCTAATTGTGACAGCTACTTAATCGGGCCAAAATATATTGGTCTCAATGTGTCCCAATTAACTGGAATCTACTGTATATTCAAAACTGAAAGGGAATTTGGGTGATAGAGATTGGGCAGGAAATTTGAGACCAATGATTTTCAATAGCAGATTGGACCTTGGGAGAGAGGGAGACCATGTCATTAACTTGGCTTGATCTCCTGCAGGTACCTGTGGGTGTCATCGGTGGGACATCGTCTCCTTTGCTGGTGTCCGTGCCTTTGCGTTGTTGTGTTACAAAAATAAAAAAAGTTTCAGCAGAGTTTATCTGAGTTATTTCTAAGTAGCTTGCTAGCAGCCATCCCCCCTCCCCCCGTAACAAGTGCAGAATGTGAAATATGTGAGTCTTGAACCTCCTTGTGACATGCCTCTGCTTTGATAACTGGCATGCGTGTGTAATTTCTAATGAGATCACAGTTCAGATAATTACACCATTGAATGTGACAAAGGAAAATTAAATTCTGTGTGTGTCTCTCTCTCTCTCTCTGTCTCTCTCTATCTGTCTCTCTCTCTCTCTCTCTCTCTCTCTCTCTCTCTCTCTCTCTCCCTGTCTGTCTCCCTCCCTCCCTCCTCACCCCCACTGTGCCCCTGATTCACTGTCCAGACTCTTCTATCTGCTAGTTGAAGGAAATGTTGAATGAGCACATGAGGAATGGATGATGCATTCCAGAGCAATGTGGTGCCTGGTAGTTCTAGTACTGTCTGGGTAATTTCCTGGCACTGCATTCAGTGTTGTTTTGTAGGCAAAGGAAAATGCGAGTGGAAAAAAGGCTTGCCTTTGTTTGTTGTGGAAAGAAGCTCCATCCCACACACAGTGAGCCGAATGGCCTGTCAACCAATTCGTCATGTTGGTTGTTCTAAAGGCAATAAAATCTGCCATAGTTCCTGCATCACTGGGGAATTTTTAACATTCTGTCAACCATCAGCTCAGGCAGAAGATCAGAGATCAATTTCTCTCTGCACTGCTAGCTTCCTCAGTAAAGCCGCGAACATAATCAAAGATCTCCCCACCCCCATCCCAGACATCCTCTCATCTCCCCTCACTCATTGGGCAGATGATACAAAAGCATGACATCACGTAAACACCAGGCTGAAGGACAGCTTCTATCCCACTCTTATCAGACCATTAAATAGTTGTCTCGTACAATAAGTTGAACTCTTCGCCTCAAAGCCTACATCATTATGATCTAGCATTCTTGTTTACCTGCGCTGCACTTTCTTTGTAGCTGTTAAACTTCATTCTGTAGTGTTAGATTGAAGGAAAGATGAGCTTTATCTGTCACATTGAAACATGCAGTGAAATGCATCGATTGTGTCTAATCAGATCAGCGAGGATTGTGCTGGGGCACCCGGAAGTGTTCCCACACTTCTAACACAAGCATAGCGTACCCTAACCCATACATCTTTGGAATGTGGAAAGAAATGGCAGGAACCAGAGGGAACTCGTGTGGTTATTGGGAGGGTGTACAAACTCCTTTTTGATAGCAGTAGCGGAGAAATTTCTTTAGCTAAAGGGTGGTGAATTTATGGAATTTGTTGTCACATGCAGCTGGGAGGCCAGGTCACAGAGTGATAGGTTCTTGACTGAACATGGCATCAAAGGTTACGGGGAGCAGGCCGGAGAGGAGATAGAAGAAAGGATCAGCCATGATTGAATGGCGGAGCAGACTTGATGGGCCAGATGGCCTAATTCTGCTCTTATGATCTTATGGACTAGCTCAGCTTGCAGAGCAGGGAATGGTATGGAAACACCAATGCCTTTTGAGCAGAAAATCCTATAAAAGGTAATGGATCTGGCCAAGTACATCACAAGTGAAGCCTTCCCAACCACTGAGCAAATCTACATGAAATGTTGCCTATAGAAAAGTAGCATCTGTCATCAAAGATCCTCAGCTGCCAGGCAATTACCTTTTCTCACTGCTGCCATCAGGTACAATGTGCAAGAGTCTCAGGACTTGTGCCTCAGGACTTGCACCAACAGGTTCAAGAACAGTTACTACCCCTCAACCATCAGACTCTTGAACAAAAGGGGGTAACTACACTCCTTTTACTTCTGGTGTTCTCAGAACCAATGGTCTCACTGCAAGGACTCATTATTTTGTTATTTCATGCTTGTTGTTTATTGCTGTTCATTTATATTTGCATTCGCACAGTTTGTTGTTCATTGATCCTGTTTAAAGTTACTGTTCTATAGATTTGCTAAGTATACCCACAGGAAGGGAATCTCAGGGTTGTATGTGGTGACTGACATGTAGGTAGTCTGATAATAAACTTTACTTTGAACCTTCTACAGGTGAATGTGACTTCATTCTGACTGCATTTCAAAGCATCTGACAGTGTGGATGTTCACTAGGCCCGACACTTGTGTAGCAAGCTCTTACCATGTCGGCTGTGCACCAGGCCCTCCCACTCCCAGAACTGCTGCATACCTTACCAACTCCCCCAGTAGCTGAAAGCGGGCTGCTTTTTTTTTGTTGTATAGCCTTTTGAGGTCTACTTCCATAATTCTAAGAAAAGACATGACTTGTAAAAAGAAAACCTGTCACATGCTATTCCTGAAGCAGACCTGTGAGGCACATGATTCACACTTCTGATGTTTTGGAATGTTGTAGTTTATTTTTGAGTTTTTTGGATATTTTTGATGGTCAATTGTAGACAAATTCCTATGCCGTTATTTATTGAAAATCAGAATCAGGTTTATTATCACTGGCATGTGGTAAATTTTGTTGTTTTTTGTGGTGACAGTACAGTGAATTACATAAATCACTAAGTTAAATAGAAAATATAAAAATTGAATAAGTAGTGCAAAATAGTGAGGTGCTGTTCATCGTGGGTCTTTGATGAATACGACACTATGGAATGAAAAGTATCAGCTGAATGAGTCCTTAGTATTTCATCTTCAAGCACGATGAGAATAATGCATTTTAACACAAATGCTCACTACCTGAAATGATGCACCTCTGAGAGTAGAGACAAAACACCAAGCCTTTTAAGAGATAGTTAGATGTTGCCTCTGGGCATTGATTTTATAATGTAAGGAAGGTGGGGCTTTTTCTCCTGGTAAGGTGGCACTGAATTAATAATTACACTTTACTTTGCAGAGTTTAGTTTCTGTCTGGTTTGTGGGTATAGGCGCTCATAGCTTGAGTTGAATGAGGATGTTTGTATTTGTTTATTATTGTAACTGGGAGACCGCTTTGCTGAACATCTACGTTCTGTCTGCCAGAGAAAGCAGGATCTCCCAGTGGCCACACATTTTAACTCCACATCCCATTCCCATTCTGACATGTCTATCCACGGCCTCCTCTACTGTAAAGATGAAGCCACACTCAGGTTGGAGGAACAACACCTTATATTCCGTCTGGGTAGCCTCCAACCTGATGGCATGAACATTGACTTCTCAAACTTCCGCTAATGCCCCACCTCCCCCTCGTAGCTCATCCATTATTTATTTTTATACACACATTCTTTCTCTCTCTCTCCTTTTTCTCCCTCTGTCCCTCTGACTATACCCCTTGCCCATCCTCTGGGTTCCCCCCCCTCCCCTTTTTCTTTCTCCCCGGGCCTCCTGTCCCATGATCCTCTCATATCCCTTTTGCCAATCACCTGTCCAGCTGTTGGCTCCATCCCTCCCCCTCCTGTCTTCTCCTATCATTTTGGATCTCACCCTCCCCCTCCCACTTTCAAATCTCTTACTAACTCTTCCTTCAGTTAGTCCTGACGAAGGGTCTCGGCCTGAAAGGTCGACTGTACCTCTTCCTAGAGATGCTGCCTGGCCTGCTGCGTTCACCAGCATCTTTGTGTGTTGCTTGAATTTCCAGCATCTGCAGAATTCCTGTTGTCTACCCTGGTGATCTTCCCGATCTTACAGATACACAATCTGTCCTATAAAATAGATGATGTCTCTGGAGTGGTTTGTATAAGAAGTCAGTGCTGCTGAATGGCCAAGTGTGAGAAATGTCAAACAAATGAGAACTGACCTGTGCATTCACAGACGGAAACATCACAGGCAAGTCATTTCAGTTGTTTACTGGGGCAGATCCGAAGTCACCTGGGGCAAGAATAACAGTGAGTGCACTGCTATTGTTATTCTTTGTTATGCAATTGAATTATTGACCAGTACTGTGGAAAGGTGTTGTAGGTGTAAAGATCAGAATAAGGGGTATTAGTCGAGAAAGACTCCTGCTTCTCTTCATGATATGTACAGTATGTGGAATTTCTGGCATACATTGAGGCAACAATATAGAAGCAAGGATAACATTTCTGCACCATAGGAAGCAACTTTCGCATTTCCATCTAGTGTATCAGAAGGGATTTGGCCAGCAGTGGTCTGAAGCTTTACTTGCCTGTGGGGATGTGTTGCATACCACTGTGTTACGGATCCAAATTAACCATTTGCTCAGGTACACAGGCCACTGTTAATGTGTAAGTCTCACATCGATAAAGTGATTGGTTTGGACACATTGTGAGATATGGGTGTGCTATAAGAGCATAAGATATAGGAGCAGAAGTAGGCCATTCAGCCCATCGAGTCTGCTCTGCCATCAATCATGGGCTGATCCAATTCTTCCAGTCATCCCCTCTCCCCTGCCTTCTCCCCATACCCTTTGATGCCCTGGCTAATCAAGAACCTATCTATCTCTGCCTTAAATGCACCCTATGACTTGGCCTCCACAGCTGCTTGTGGCAACAAATTCCATAGATTTACCACCCTCTGACGAAAGTAATTTCTCCGCATCTCTGTTCCAAAAGGGCATCCTTCAATCCTGAAGTTGTGCCCTCTTGTCCTGGACTCCCCTACCAGAGGAAATAACTTTGCCATATCTAATCTGTTCAGGCCTTTTAACATTCAGAATGTTTCTATGAGATCTCCCCCCCCCCCATTCTCCTGAACTCCAGGGAATACAGCCCAAGAGCTGCCAGACGTCCCTCATACAGTAACCCTTTCATTCCTAGAATCATTCTTGTGAATCTTCTCTGAAACCTCTCCAATGTCAGTATATCCTTTCTAAAATAAGCAGCCCAAAACTGCACACAATACTCCAAGGGTGGACTCATGAATGCCTTATAGAGCCTCAACATCACATCCCTGCTCTTATATTCTATACCTCTAGAAACAAATACCAACATTGCCTTCGCCTTCTTTACAACCAATTCAACCTGGAGGTTAATCTTTAGGGTATCTTCCACAAGGACTCCCAAGTCCCTTTGAGTCTCTGCATTTTCTCTCCCCATTTAAATAATACTCTGCCCATTTATTTCTTTCACCAAAGTGCATGCCCATACACTTTCCAACATTGTATTTCATTTACCACTTCTTTACCCATTCCCCTAAACTATCTAAGTCTCTCTGCAGGCTCTCTGTTTCCTCAACACTACCTGCTCCTCCACCTATCTTTGTATCATCAGCAAATTTAGCCACAAATCCATTAATCCCAGAGTCCAAATCATTGACATACATTGTAAAAAGCAGCAGTCCCAACACCGACCCCTGTGGAACTCCACTGGTAACTGGCAGCCAGCCAGAATAGGATCCCTTTATTCCCACTCTCTGTTTTCTGCCGATCAGCCAATACTCCACCCACGCTAGTAACTTCGCTGTAACTCCATGGGCTCGTATCTTGCTAAGCAACCTCATGTGCAGCACCTTGTCAAAGGCCTTCTGAAAATCCAAGTACACCACATCTACTGCATCTCCTTTGTCTACCCTGCTTGTTGTTTCCTCAGAGAATTGCAGTAGGTTTGTTAGGCATGATTTTCCTTTCAGGAAACCATGCTGGCTTTGGCCTGTCTTGTCATGTGCCTCCAGGTACTCCATAATCTCATCCCAAACAATCGATTCCAGCAACTTCCCAACCACTGATGTCAGGCTAACAGGTCTGTAGTTTCCTTTTTGCTGCCTCCCACCTTTTTTAAATAGCAGAGTTAACACTTGCAATTTTCCTGTCATCCAGTACAATGCCAGAATCTATCGATTCGTGAAAGATCATCGTCAATGCCTCCGCAATCTCTCCAGCTACTTCCTTCAGAACCCGAGGGTGCGTTCCATCAGGTCCCGGAGAATTATCCACCCTCAGACCATTAAGCTTCCTGAGCACCTTCTCAGTTGTAATTTTCATACATAGACATACTTTATTGATCCCGAGGGAAATTATGTTTCGTTACAGTTGCACCAACCAAGAATAGAGTATAAATATAGCAATATAAAACCATAAATAAATAATAATATGTAAATTATGCCAGATGGAAATAAGGCCAGGACCAGCCTATTGGCTCAGGGTGTCTGACCTTCCAAGGGAGGAGTTGTAAAATTTGGTGGCCACAGGCAGGAATGACTTCCTATGATGCTCTGTGTTGCATCTTGGTGGAATGAGTCTCTGGCTGAATGTACTCCTGTGCCCACCCAGTACATTATGTAGTGGATGGGAGACATTGTCCATTTTCACTGCACAAACTTCACTTCCCTGACACTCTTGGTATGCTGCAGATGTCTTCTACTGTGAAGACTGATGCAAAATACGCATTCAGTTCCTCTGCCATCTCTGCGTCTCTCGATACAACATCTCCAGCGTCATCTTGTGTTGTGTGTGGTCCAGTTTGTATGGCTTTTGTTTAGAGATACAGCGTGAAGTAGGCCCTTGCAGCCCTTCAAGCTGTGCCAGCCCAGCGGTCCCCGACATCCCCAATTTAACCCTAACCAAAATGAGGCACAATTTACAATGGCCAATTAACCTACTAACTGGTATGACTTTGGACTGTGGGAGGAAACCAGAGCACCTGGGGAAAGCCCACGCATTCCATGGGAAGGACATTCAGAGATGCCAGAATTGATCTGTGAACTCTGCCCTGAGCTGTAATAGCGACGTGCTAACCAGCACAGTACTGCAGCATTACAAAGAGCTTGCAGTGATTTTTGTAATCCTGAGGTCTAGACTAATCTTCTGGGTCCATTCATTTCAGTCTCACTGTAGGGCTTAAGTATTTAATTAAGGGTTTTACTAAAGTTCTAGCATTAACGATGGTGACCATGAAAATATGATCTAATTTACTAATGCCTTCCAGGATGGAAAAGCTGTTTTCTTTTCTCCCCTGTCCTATATGTAACAAAGTGCTTGACTCCCAGATCACGATTGCTTGATGTCATTTCCTGTGTACCCATGTAAAGGAGAATGAAACAAGTGCGAAACAGCTTGTGCTTTCTCAGAGAACGTGACGAATACTCCTCTTGGGCTTTATGTCAGATACAAGTATCCATTAAAGCTGACACTTCGACAAACTCTGCCATCTCTGGTGTCATCCCTGATGAAGATGGCAGAGTTTGTCATCAAAGTGTTGGGTATAATCGATACCTGTACCTGGCTTGAAGCCAGAGAAGGGTTCATTCGAAATAATTGTTATTCCAGATCTGATGCAGCACAAAAAACCCCAAGATAAAGAACAATAATAATAATAAAAAACAATAAATATAAATACATAAGATAGCTTATATGCATTGATTGTATGTCCATAAAATGATGCTTGGCCGGGGAGTCCCAACCTTGGGTCCATGGCCACCTCAGTTAATGGTAGGGGTCGATGACATAAAAAAATGGCTGGGAACCCCTGGGTCAGGCTATACGTTGGTGACTGACAGGAAATAAAAAAAGTGATGGAGGTGTTGATCAGCCTTGCTGCTTGTGGAAAGGTAAGTTTTTGAGTCTGGTGATCCTGGCATGGATGACATACTCTCCTCCCTGAAGGGAACGGGACAAACAGCCCATGAGCAGGTTGGTCATGAGGTGAGTTGCATTTTGAATTGAAAGATTGCTGGGCCATTGTATTCATAAGCTGGTATGTGCAGTAAATGCTGTCTTTACTAGCTGTGCCTTTATTTATGTGTGGGCAGATTTTACTGGGTATAGCTAATTAAGAGCTGCTTTTACACAATGTCCCATAGAGGCAAAAAGCTCTCGCTGTCTCTCAATCTAACCCTAAGGGGAAAATATCGGTTGTTGTAACAATGTGACTCAGTGCATTGTCCCTGAATGATTGGCACACTGCTGTAAACTCTTTTCTTTTCTCAATTCCTGTCACATTATTATTTTTTCCCTCCCTTTGGGGTGCCTTTTATCTTGGTAGCCATTCTTCAAAAATGAGTTGGATAGTAACCAGTTGTATGGGGTGTGAAAATAAAGGTTGGTTCTGACCTGCCAAACTTTAATCTGCTCTTCATTAAAAAATTATTTGATTATACAAATCTTTTTATTTCACCATTTTGGCCCATTAAGTCTCCGCTATTTCACCGTAACTGATTCATTCTCCCCCCTCAACCGCATCCTCCTGCCTTCTTCCCCCTCTCCCCCCCCCGCCCCCCCCAGCCTTTGAGGCCCTTACTAATCAAGAACTTATCAACCTCTGCTTTAAATATTCTCAATCACTTGGCCTCCACAGCCATCTGTGGCAAAGAATTCCACAGATTCATCACCCTCTGGCTAAAGAAATTCCTCCTCATCTGTTCTAAAGGGACATTTTTTGTTTTGAAATGTGGTTGTTCACAGTCAGAGGAACATTTAATGGCCATCTTGAATTGCTTTTAAGAAGATGCTGATATGGTGTCTTGAAGCACTCTGCCTGAGCTGAAGCCACGACTGTAGTGCCTGACGTGTTAACTGTCGGTTCCCCTCTATAGCTGCTGCCTGATTGCTGAGTTCAATGGTTCCATTTCATATCAGAGAATATAGACAATATACAACTGGAATTCCCACTCCACAGACATCCTCGAAACAGAAGAAAAAAACCCAAAAAATGAATGACAGAAAAAATGTAAGAACCTCAAAAGTCCTCTGCCCCCTCCCACACACAAGCAGCAACTACCCTCTCCCCCTCCCCCTTTCCCAATTTATTCCAGCATAGAGCATCGGCGTTCCCACCGCCCACCATGCAAGCTGCAAGGAGAGACCATGGTCCACAGTCCAAGAGTTTGACATCCCTCAGGCTCCCTCTCTCAGTAACTAATGGGGGAGAGAGATCTCACTCCTTCCACAGCCACAGCAAACAGTCACGGTTTCAATGTTGCCGTCAGTCTGTAGTGCCGCTTTTGAGTTTCTCCCGAGTCAAGGATCAGCAGCAAACTCTGATTTACCATCAAGAGAGAGCAAGAGTGATTACCCCAGTGCAGACGCCTCTGACAGCCACACTTGCTGTCTTGATGTTCCAGCTCCCCACGATGCTTCAGTTCATGACACTGGTGAGAAATCAGGGCCACAGTAGGCTGCATTCCAAAGGTACCCATCTTCTGTCCTCTCTTGGAGATATCAGGAATGGGAACGTGCCGCTGTTCGAGTGACAGAACGCCAGTCACCTTGAAAAGGAAAATAGAGACAGAAGTCAAATTTAAATTGTTTTGCTGATGGGCTGGGGGAAGTCACCCTCTGGCATCATCTTTAGCTCTGCCCCACCTATGAAACTCAGTTCCTCCAGCATATAGTGTGTTTTTGTAATGAAATATCAATCCCGTTTTACTCTCCCCATGTTCCCAGCAACTTTCCTCCACAGATTGTACCACCAGCTCTCGCGTCCAGGAGCAATTTACAGTGGTCGATCTGCCAGTGCTGCTTTGGGATGTGGAGGAAACCTACACGGTCACAGGAAGGAGGACTAAACTCCATAGAGTTGGCGCTGAAGCTTGAACCCAGGTCACAGGAACTATGAGGCTGCAACTGGTTTCGCTGTGTATTGTATGGACTATATTTCTGTGCTCAGAAGAATTAACCTACCCAGGAGAATTGAGTCTGCATGTACACTAGGTGGTGAGTTTGTTAACTTGGGCCTGAGGGGAGAGTTTCTTTACGCTCTTGAAGACTGCCATTAGATGCACGTTGTTGCTTTGAGCAGCTGGATAAATGAGTATGCAGGCAGGTGGCTGGGTTCGTGTGAGCCTCGCTAGATCTGTGTTCTGGGTGGTGGACAGTGCAGTGGGGGTTGTGCAGGAGAAGGTGTGGCTTGTTGGTTTACTGAATGGAGTTTTTGACAGCAGTGGAGTTTTTATTGCCTAGAGCAGATGGTATGTGTGTCCTACGTGAAACTGACTTTGAAGCGTGCCTGCTCCTTTCGGGTGCTGAGACTCCTTTTGCTTCTGGTTCAGTTACACTTATTGTTTAATTGGTTACCATCTCCAAATTTTTACAGATGAACTGTGGAGAGAGTTCTGACTGATCACATCTCAGTTTTGTGTGGAGGTGCCAGCGCGTAGGACCAGTAAAGGCTGAAGGAGTTGTATCCTCAGCCACCTCCATCTCAGCTGCAGATCTTGCCACCATCGGGAACGTCTTCAGAAGGTGATATTTTGAGAAGGCAGCATCTAAAATTAAGGACCATTTCCACCTGGGGCATGCCCTATTCTTACTACTGCCATCAAGGAGGAGGTACAAGAGCCTGAAGACACAGACTCAATATTTTAGGAACAGCTTCTTCCCCTCCAATAGATTTCAGAATAGTCTGTGAATACAATCTCACTATTTTACTCTTTTTACACTGTCTTTTTAAATAAAATAAATTATTGTAGCTTAATTTTTGTATTTGCACTGTACTGCTGCGAAACAAAGTTTTATGACATTTGTCAGTGGTAATTCTGATTCTAGTTTTGTATCTAGTGCCTAATTAGATCACTTTGCATACTGTCTGTCCATATCCCTGAAGACTTGACCTCTGAGGAGATACTGTAGCCACTGTACACGCCTGTAATACCTTGCTGTGTTGCTACTGTTCTTCTTGACTGCTGCCTCCTCTGAGGTAGAACAGTTTGCCCTCAGTAGAGGACTCATTTTGTACTTCTGCACCTCATGGCCTACCATGACCTCAAGCTCTTCAGTTACCTCCACCTCTGCTCTGACTCATTTGGCAAGTACTCTCCATTCCCTGCTGACTCTCTTCTCTTGCCTCAAACCCTCCTCTTCCACTGGGCATCCCCTTCTGGCCTTTTGCCCCCTCTGTGTTTTCATTTCTGACTGCCAACCAGCCTCTTGTGTCCCCTCCTGGCACATGTGTTCCTGTTGGGTGCCCATTTTCTTTGGTTGAGTATGAAGGTGTGCTGCCTTGGTGAATTCATGCCAGTGCTGTGTTTATTTTTGCTGAGTTTATTTATTAGGAGATGTAATACAATAACAGGCTCTTCCAGCCCAACGTGCCTCTGCTACTCAGTTACACCTATGTGACCGGTTAACCTGCCAACCTGTACGTCTTTGGAAGCTGTAGCCCAGTGAGAATAAACATCTAGAATACTGGTGAGTAGATTTGAAGGGAATAAACACTTAAAATAAAATTGTTGTCCTCTTTCCTGCTGATAAAATGAGAGGTTAAATGTAGATTCTTCTCTTCCCCCTCCCCACCCCCTTTTCGTGCTAATGCATCTCACCAGTACAATGTGTTAACAGTCTACAGGGACTGAGCACCCAATAATAAAGTGTTGATGATGCAGAAAAATGATGGCACTGTCTACTTGATTTGTGGAGCTGACTGCCTGCCAATGTTCGCTTCCCTGTCCAGTCAGGAGATGAATAATGGCTTTCCCTATTGCTTTGTACTACTGACACCTGGGGCCACATCGCTGGCCAGTAATGCAATATTAACTGTGACCTGGAATTGAGCAGGGTCATAGTAAACCTTCCTTGCCTCTTGTCTGTGAGAGTTGGAGGAAACCATTGGCTTCGAACTCCTTTGGGATTCTAGTCTGTGCAATATTACTGGACAAAGTTACCTTGGGGAAGTCAATATATTACATTTTTAAAAATTTATTACAATGCTTAGAAGGACAATTTTTCTTCTTGTCACATTTGTCTGTTCATTATGTTTGTACTTTGAAATGTTTTTTTAAGCAAGTCTTAAAGAGGAGAGTGACAGCCGTTGACTCTTTCTCATTTCGTGAAGACATTGATACAAGTTGCAAAGCGATGGAAAGCAGTGCTGACGGGAGTACTGTCTGCTTAATCTTCACATTTCATTCGTGTGGGATCTTTGCTCTCTGAACGTCAAACAGATGGGCCTTGATTGATATTTCACTTGATCGATGGTCCAGGCCTATCGATGTTGTCATCGAGCCTTGTTTATTACAGCATCCCAGCCATGTGCTGTACAAAAATTTAGTTTGCACATGGTTTTTCTGAATGGTCTATTTTAACCTCTATTTATACTTTCAGAATATTATGCCGTTTCACAAGAACGTTGACAGATA
Organism: Mobula hypostoma; assembly: GCF_963921235.1. Classification (NCBI taxonomy): domain Eukaryota; kingdom Metazoa; phylum Chordata; class Chondrichthyes; order Myliobatiformes; family Myliobatidae; genus Mobula; species Mobula hypostoma. Next base: position 5,435,279 of record NC_086111.1, read on the forward strand.
AAATTTGATGCCAAACTGTATAAGGAGATGTTTGTAAAAAAAAAATGGGGGGGGGCGGTACTGACGGTAGGGTCACACTGTGGGATGGGTGGTCCAGAGGGTGGGAGTCATGCAGTGGGGGATGGTACCAAGGGTGGGGCCACACTCTGTAAAAAGGGGAAAAAATAAGAAATTAAGCAGGAAAAAAATGATGTTTGGGCAGATGACTTGGTCAGAGGTGGGAGTTGAACAACTTTGAGGAGCTCCTTTAAGATGAGATAAAACTTTATTTATCCTGAAAGAAATTATTGTTGCAAGGTTGCTCAGTCAGAAATAGATACTTGAAAATACAAAATGTAAGCATTGAGGTATGGGGGAAAAAAAATACAAAGTGTGCATTTAGAAAGTAATAGTGCAAAATACAGATGCACAATGACACCATTTACTTGTATACTCAGGAGGAGCAGTGGTAGAGTCCTATAGTCACAGGGAGGAAGGATCTCCTGTGGCGTGCAGCTTGCTGAAGTCAGTCTGTTACTAAAGGTGCTCCTCTGTTTGACCAGTATGTCATGGGGAGGGTGAGAGGGTTTCTCCATAATGCTCTGTAGCTTCTGCAGCTTCCTCCTCTCGGACACATCCACCAGGGAATCCAGTTCCACCCCCTAGAACAGAACCAGACTTCCTGACGAGCTTATTGATCATCTTAGTGTCATCTGCTCTCACCCTGCTGCCCCAGCAGAGTGATGCTGGCCACCACTGAGTGTGGCCATACCTATTTCACCAAAATGGGTTTTCGGTGAAGAGATGTTAGAGCTTGGCAGCTGAATTATTGCTCATTTATTTATCTTTTCTATTTGCTGTTTGTTGTCTTTTGCACACCGGTTGTATGTCCACCCTGTTGGGTGTGGTCTTTAATTTATTCTGTTGTACTTACTGTGAACGCCTGCAAGAAAATAAATCTCAGAGCTGTATATGGTGACATGTATGTACTTTGATAATAAATTTACTTTGAACTTTGGAGGCGTTGGCTGCCTGTGGTAATGGGCCGAACAACTGGCATGCTTGAGGCTGGAATGAGCAAAGTAGAGGATGCCTCCTGAGTGTTGCAGGGTGAAGAATTGAGGGGTGGAGAGGCAGGGCTGTAGAGTAAGTACAAAATCAGGCAGATTGTAATGTTGCTGAGCTGGAAGCCAGTGCAGGGATGTGAATAATATGGGTGTTCACTGGAGGTTTAACTAAGGACTTCATAGGTGAAGGCAAATGCATAGTGGAGGGTTGTCCAAACTCCTGTTTATGGCCTGTGGAGTAAGGTTGTGGTGCTGCCGTTAGAAGTAAGGTGGTTTTCTTGGTCTCACTGTGATTTTGTGATCTGCACATTATCTTTGTACAGATTGCTCACACCCATGATGCCCTGTCTAATTTTGTTTCAAACAGTTGCCTTGAGCTCTCACATCCACACGCTGGGTTTGCAGCATCTATTCAGCTGAGGTTCTGAGAGTTTTCAACTTCAGGTAAATGTAGTTCAAAAATGTTACACTGGGATGTAATGGAGATGCTTGGGTAGGTGTCTCTGTACTCGATCCCCAGTGACCACAGCGGTGTTGCTGTGAAGCTGCTTACTGGGGGGGGTGGGGAGGGAGGTGACCTTGTTTAGAACGAGCCTGCATCAATCCTAGCAGCAACTCAGCACCTGCTCATTCACATACAAAAGTGGATATCTTTAAACAATAATTTCTAAACGTCCTTCAGCAGATGGTGAAGCGCCACGTTGAGCTGTGCTTGGCCTTGGTGTGATGGTACTCCCACTGTGCTATCCAGAGAAAAAGGGAAGTAGTGACGGTTGGATTTCCAAGTTGTGTGACCTGCAGGCAATGCGCACCTGCTGCACATGTCCTTTAAAATGGGGGGGGCCATTTGGAGGACTTGGAGGTGCTTTGAAGAATGTGAGTGAGCATCTGCAATGCAATGGGAGTCCTGCGGCCATAACTCATAAACAACCTTGAAACTCAGCTGGGGAGTTTCATGTCTACACAGGAATTATTTAACAGTCCCATGAAATAATAAAGTTTTCTTTGTGATTTTTGGGTATTATTGAATACAATGATTTGATTACATTATGAAACAGGCTTAGGGATATTCCTCTCTCTGGGGGAGCTGGTGATACTGTATGGGGGATTTAAATTGCATGTCTGGAGAGAGATTTGGAGATGGTAGGGAAAGCTAAAGTGGACAGGGGTTATAAGATAAAATCATGATGAAGACATCAAAACGAGAATTAATTCAGGAGGGAGATCTTCAAATAGGGGCACTTGCAGAAAGTAAGCTGCAAATGGTCCAATAAGATTTATGGTGAGAACCACTTAGTGGCTTTGGGGATATAATCCTACCACAATAGAAGCATGTCTTGGGTGACACAAGGCTGCCAATGCTGGGAAAAGCAAACAATGATGAAACTCAGTGAGCTGAGCAAATTTTGTTTGTGGAGGTGGGGGAGGTGAATTGTCCTTTTGGGTCAAGACCCTGCACCTGGACTGAGAAGTGTGTTTCAAAATGAAGGCAAATGTTCCTGTTTAAAAATGATCAAGAGGGAAGGATATTCAAAAGGAAAGCTTTTATTTAGAAAATATAACCAACCTCAGTTAAATACTCTTTGCCTGATGGGCACGAGCCTTCCCAGTATCCAGGACACCTCTAAAAGGCGAGGCCTCAAAAAGCATTCATCATAAAGATCCCAATCACCCAGGACATTCCCTCTCATTGCTTCCATCAGGGAGGAGGTACAGGAGCCTGAAGATAGACACTTGATGTTTTAGGAACAGCTTCTTTCCCTCCATCATCAAATTCATGAGGTAGGAAAGTTTGCACAATGGCTGTGAAGGCCTTTGGAGATAACCTGGCCAATAGGAACATGAGGCTCATTCATTCCCCAGAAATCTGTACAGCTTGACACTTTGTAGTCTCCCCAAGACAGATTTGCTACCTGGAATGGAAAATCAAACTCTGGAAGAACTTGGAGGGATAAGCAGCATTGGTGGAAGCAACAGGTCTAAGCTGAGGTTTCAAGTCCAAACCCTGCACCTGGCATGAGGAAGACAACTCAACTTCATCTGCAACAGCCATCTCAAGCTTCTGTTTGCATGCCACTTTAACTCTCCATCTTATTTCCACACTGACTGGTCTACTCTTGGCTTTCTCCATTGCAATGGAGCCTAAGCGCAATTTAGAAAAATAACATCTTGTATTGCACTTAATTGTGTGCTTCGTTCAGCTTTCCATCTTTCGCCCTCTGGCTCTACCTATGACCATAGCAGCCTGTGTCTCAATTCCACCATTAGCCCTTGTACTGCGAAGCATTGACAACCTTCCCTCTCAGTCTCAGGGGTGTAAGTCCATAGCTTCCTGAAAGTGGCAACTTGGTTGGATAGTGTGATCAAGGAGGTGAATGACATGCTCACTTTCATCAGTTGTGTCATTAACGCGGGAAGTCATATTGCAATAGGCCACATTTAGAGTGTTGCATTGGTTCTAGTCACTGTATTGCAGGAAGTACAGGCTTTAGAGAGGAAGTGGAACATGATCACCTGGATTCGAGAGCATTCGCTATAGGCTGAACAAACTTGGATTGTTTTCTCTGGTGCATGGGAGGATGAGGGGTGACCTGGTAAAGTGTATAAAACAGAAAGATGTAGACAGGGTAGGTGGTCAGTCTCTCTCCCCCCCCCCCCCCAAGGGAGATAACGCACATGCCACCAGCCTCAAGAATGGCTTCTAACCTGCCGCCGTAGGGCTATTGTATGATGGACTGTTGACCTCACAATCTGCCTTGGTGTGACCTTGCATCAAATTGTTGGCCTGGCCTGTACTTCGCTGTAACCGTTACACTGTATTCTGAGTCTTGTTATTGCTTTTTCCTTGTACTATCTTGATACATTGAGTGATGAAATGATTGGTACAGGTGGAATGCAAACCACGTTTTTCATTGTTCCTCGGTACATGTGGCAACCACTTTATAAATATAATGTACCAATTTATTAGAGGGTGCATTTTACAGGGAGCAGGGGAAAGTTTATAGATGTGCAGGGTGAGTTTTTAATTGATAGTGGTAGGTGTATGGGATGTACTGTAATGGAAGGCAATGAAAACTAATTTGGCAAGGTGTAAGAATAAACAGTCAAATAGGCAGGGATGCTGAGATATAAACCAGGTGTAGGCAGATGGGATTAGTTAGATTGGTATCGTGGTCGGTGCAGATGAGATTAGTTAGGTTGGTATCGTGGTCAGTGCAGATAGGATTAGTTAGGTTGGTATCGTGGTCAATGCAGATAGGATTAGTTAGGTTGGTATCGTGGTCGGTGCAGATGAGATTAGTTAGGTTGGTATCGTGGTCGGTGCAGATGAGATTAGTTAGGTTGGTATCGTGGTCAATGCAGATAGGATTAGTTAGGTTGGTATCATGGTCGGTGCAGATGAGATTAGTTAGGTTGGTATCGTGGTCGGTGCAGATGAGATTAGTTAGGTTGGTATCGTGGTCGGTGCAGATGAGATTAGTTAGGTTGGTATCGTGGTCAATGCAGATGAGATTAGTTAGGTTGGTATCGTGGTCGGTGCAGATGAGATTAGTTAGGTTGGTATCGTGGTCAATGCAGATAGGATTAGTTAGGTTGGTATCGTGGTCGGTGCAGATGAGATTAGTTAGGTTGGTATCGTGGTCAGTGCAGATGAGGTTAGTTAGGTTGGTATCGTGGTCGGTGCAGATGAGGTTAGTTAGGTTGGTATCGTGGTCGGTGCAGATGAGATTAGTTAGGTTGGTATCGTGGTCGGTGCAGATGAGATTAGTTAGGTTGGTATCGTGGTCGGTGCAGATGAGGTTAGTTAGGTTGGTATCGTGGTCGGTGCAGATGAGATTAGTTAGGTTGGTATCGTGGTCGGTGCAGATGAGGTTAGTTAGGTTGGTATCGTGGTCGGTGCAGATGAGGTTAGTTAGGTTGGTATCGTGGTCGGTGCAGATGAGGTTAGTTAGGTTGGTATCGTGGTCGGTGCAGATGAGGTTAGTTAGGTTGGTATCGTGGTCGGTGCAGATGAGGTTAGTTAGGTTGGTATCGTGGTCGGTGCAGATGAGGTTAGTTAGGTTGGTATCGTGGTCGGTGCAGATGAGGTTAGTTAGGTTGGTATCGTGGTCGGTGCAGATGAGGTTAGTTAGGTTGGTATCGTGGTCGGTGCAGATGAGGTTAGTTAGGTTGGTATCGTGGTCGGTGCAGATGAGGTTAGTTAGGTTGGTATCGTGGTCGGTGCAGATGAGGTTAGTTAGGTTGGTATCGTGGTCGGTGCAGATGAGGTTAGTTAGGTTGGTATCGTGGTCGGTGCAGATGAGGTTAGTTAGGTTGGTATCGTGGTCGGTGCAGATGAGGTTAGTTAGGTTGGTATCGTGGTCGGTGCAGATGAGGTTAGTTAGGTTGGTATCGTGGTCGGTGCAGATGAGGTTAGTTAGGTTGGTATCGTGGTCGGTGCAGATGAGGTTAGTTAGGTTGGTATCGTGGTCGGTGCAGATGAGGTTAGTTAGGTTGGTATCGTGGTCGGTGCAGATGAGGTTAGTTAGGTTGGTATCGTGGTCGGTGCAGATGAGGTTAGTTAGTCGGTGCAGATGAGGTTAGTTAGTGGTATCGTGGTCGGTGCAGATGAGGTTAGTTAGGTTGGTATCGTGGTCGGTGCAGATGAGGTTAGTTAGGTTGGTATCGTGGTCGGTGCAGATGAGGTTAGTTAGGTTGGTATCGTGGTCGGTGCAGATGAGGGTGGTCTGAAGAACCTATTACTGTCCTTTGTTCTCTTCGTGTACTCTTGAATGATCATGGAGCTTCTACCTCTCCCCTACAACTTTTTTCTTTTGTGCCCGATTTGTCTTTCTGCTGACTGGCTGCCAGGTGGAGAGTGACTGCAAGATTTATTGTCCTCCTTTGTTTATCATGCAGCAAAGCTTGGGACTGAACCCAGGGGGATTTTGATTCAGTTGAAGTATGAGGACACGAGTTCAGTGGGGCAGGAGCTGGCAGAGTCAATAGGCCTAGCTGGACAGTCGGGTTTGTGAACCTTCGGTAGATGGTAGAAGTGGGAAGAGCGGGGTAAGGGAGCTTAAGTATGTTGGTGGAGGATGGAAGGTCACCAGAGTGGATGAGGCTAGTGATGGTGTGGGGGACAGATTTCTAATGGTCTGGAGTGGGGTCCTCTTCAAAGGGTAGGTATGAAGATTCGTATCTGGAGCTGAGACAAGATAACTCTTACTTGCACTGCAGCAGAGAAATGTTCAAAGCAGAGCAAAAATATTTTTATTTTATTTAGAAGTATAGCACAGTACCAGGCCCTTCAGGCTCAATGAGCACACACTGCCCAGTTACACCCATGTGACTAATTAACCTATCAACCTGTACGTCTTTGGAATGTGGGAGGAAACTGGAGCACCTGGAACAATCCTACATGGTCACAAGGAGAATATACAAACTAATACAGCAGTGGAATTGAACATGGGTCGCTATTCCTGTTGCCATAATAGTATTTTGCTAACCACCATGTTACTGTGCCATATGGAGCTTTGAAACATTTCAGTCTGAGTCAGGCTAGCTCATAATCATTCTGAGTTACAGACTTGGTGACTCAACCCACCAGTGATATACATACATACAAATGACTCCATGTTGTGGGAGTTGCATTTGTAGAAAATGGTCTGTATCTCACAGTGCTGGAGGTACTCGGCAGGTCAGGCAGCATCTATGGAGAGATTCTGGGCTGAGACCCTTCATCAGGATCGGCTTGATGTTTATTTTCCATAATGTGAATCCACCTCATCTGCATATGGGTGAAGAAACACTTATTGAAACAGAAATTGTGTCTATTTATTTACTTCCATTTTTTTCTCCACTTCAATTCTGCGAGTGAGCTGTATTGCTTTTCCCAAAACTTAGGGTTCTGATATGTGCAAGGGCAAGTTTCCATGAGCCAAATGGCCCCAATGTGACGGGCACCTGTATATATGTATGTTTGCTGTATCTTTCTCCATCTTTAAGTTTAAATATATATAAATATAAAATTTTTAAGTGTTTTAAAAACTGGCAGTTCCAGTTGACTTTTTATTAATGATTTCCCCTATTCCAATTGTAAAATAAGGAATAGATAAGTGCCTTAAGAGATTTGTTCACATGGTTGTAAACACTTGGCTACTGCTCACATGCTGAGCCCTGTCACTGCAGTCTCTTGTAATCTGAATCCTTTGTTAGGCTCTGGGTTTTGATTTATCTGAATAGCAAATGCAAGTTTTATTGAAATCATCAGTGGGTTCACAGATTTGGAGTCACATTGGGGAAGACAGTCTGCAGTGAGCTCGGGCCTTGTCCACGCCTTCTCCCTGGTCCTTTGGACTCAAGCATGCACGCAGTCCAGAGTGGGTACAGGGCACACACTCGCCCACATCCACTGACACAACGTACCACTAGGTTTGAGGACAGCTTCTATCCTGCTATTACCGGACCCTTGGACTGATCTCCTGCACTACAGTATGGAATCTTGGCCTTACATTCTACCTCGTTATGATCCAGCACTTTATCATTTACATTTTATTCTGTAGGTTTAACACTTCATTCTGCATTGTTATTGTTTAGTTCAATGTGCTGTCTAATGATTTGATCTGTATGAAGAGTATGCAAGACAAGCTTTTCACTGTATCTTGGTACATGACAATACTGTACTGTTACAAGGGTCACCTTTTGTAATAATAATTGGGGAGGCACAGAGAGAATCTGTATTTACTGACAGGTACCTTTATTGTCTAAACGGAAGGACGTGAACTTACACAACCAAATACCGGTGTGCACATCTACTAAGTTTCCCTGACCTTCCATGAACAGAAAAAGTAACACTGGTTTAAAAAGGAGTTTCTGCTGCTGGCCACATGTCCCTCGTGATCCGGTCTCAAAAATACACGAGTCCATGGGGCTCCTCACATCCATGGGGGTTGGTCTCCTGCAGAGTTACCACTGCTTAGTGTTTCAAGACCTCAGTTTTTATTCTCATTTCTTACCAATTCAAGTATTACATTCCTGTGGCATTGGCTGTAGGTTGTGTGTCTGACCTTTAACACCTTATTGGCTGTGCTCCAGGCCAGCAACCATTTATTGCCCTCTTCCCAGCAAGTGATGATCAGTAATTTATGGCTTTTTGCCCTCAATCACCGACCAGCTTGAATCACGCAGAACAGATTCAGACACCAACAGTCAAAAACCTGTATGTTATGTCCAACCAAAGAACACCTCACAAAGTACGTTCTTATTTGGAAATGGTTCCTGGTTCAGCAGATTACATGAGGCATCATTGTGTCGATATTGAAAAAACGCTGATCAAGGATTCACAAAAGGGCGAACAGTCTCTTCATAAAATGGCAGCCTCCATCTCCTCCGTCATGTTAAAAACAAAGGCAATTGGTCTGTGTGCTTCCACTGTCCTTGATTCATCCAAATTCACTGAGTTGCAGACTGTAGTTCTTTCTCGCCGACAGTACCAATGGTTCCACAAGTTGGGCAGGGCTGATCCCACATCACCTACACAGCAATGTTTTCGATATGGAACAGGAACTCTGACCCCGCACGTCACCCACGTGATGTCCTAGATCTGGAACAGGAACTCTGACCCCGCACGTCATCCACGCGATGTTCTAGATCTGGAACGGGACCTCTGACCCCACATAGTGTTCTACATATGGAACAGAATCTCTGACCCTGCACGTCACCCACACGATGTTCTAGATCTGGAACGGGATCGCTGACCCCACACGATGTCATAGATCTGGAACGGGATCTCTGACCCTGCACGTCACCCACGCGATGTCCTAGATCTGGAACAGGATCTCTGACCCCACATAGTGTTCTAGATATGGAACAGAATCTCTGACCCTGCACATCACCCACACGATGTTCTAGATCTGGAAAGGGATCTCTGATCCCATGCATCACCCACACCGTGTTCTAGATCTGGAACAGGATCTCTGACCCCGCACGCCACCCACACGATGTTCTAGATCTGGAACGGGATCTCTGATCCCATGCGTCACCCACACCGCGTTCTAGATCTGGAACAGGATCTCTGACCCCACACGATGTGCTAGATCTGGAACGGGATCTCTGACCCCGCACGTCACCCACGCAGCAATATTCTAGATATGGAACAGGATCGGATAGAGCTTTGATCTTTACCTTATGAGGTCTATCTGCTACATTATTTGTTCACAAAACAGTAAAATCTATTTTTTTTTGTCGCCACTAGCAGTGTGTAGCAAGAGATTCCTTGAGCAGAAATCTCTGCAAAGCTGTTTGAGGGAAAAGGCCTACCTTCCACTGGTTTGTTCAGCTAATTAGTCTTGGTACATCTACATGAGCATTGAGTGAATGGAAACAAGGTCAGACCATGCTTCAGTGGTGCACCTCACCTTCTCAACATATGCTGACTGTGCTGCTAATCTGCTTTGTGAAGATCATAACCTTTGCCAGCTTGAGTTTCCTGCAGGGACTTGGCTGGGTATAGCTTGAGGGGAGGCAAATGTCAAAGTGAGATTAATGATGCAGGGAGCTGCTGTGGGAAGTGATAACCCTTCCTAATTACTTTGCATGTTAATTTTTAGGGATTTGCTTACCTGGACATCTCACGTACCAATTCAGAAAATAATCTTGGATTAAGAGTGAATCCCTTCTCACAGGGAATTCTGACATGGTTACAGTCACCTGTGTAACATGCCATTAACTCTTTGCAATATCCTGCACCTTCAGTACAGCTTGATCTGCCTCCTAAATCATGATGGCAGCAAACATAGATGTTTCCAGTCAGCAGCTGATTTGATGAAAAGCTTGAAGTCCTAGAATAAGTTCCCAGAGAACTTGGGTTGTGAAGTTCTGGTAATTCCTTTTATCTGCCTTTCACCTTAAATTTGCTCACTCATCCTACCTGACTGTAGGTTATTGACCCTTTGGTATCTGCTCATTGTTTTTCCTGGAGATGCTTTGTAGTTGCTGGCGTGAGGAGAGGAAGGAGTCTCTGAAATGGAGTGTAATGCTGAGTGTTAATCATTTCAGGGCTGTAGGCTTCACAGGCTGAGCCAGCATGTAGTTGTCCTAGAGAAGATCACGGCGAGCGACCTCCTTAAACCACTGTTGTCCACTAGGGGTGAGGATATCCAGGGTGGTGCCGGGGAGGGAGTTCCAGGATGTTGACTGATCCATAAAGAAATGGGAACATTTTTCCAAAAGTCAGGATGATTTGTGTCTTGGATAAAAACCTTCTGGTAGTTTTGTCTCTCCCCCCCCCCCCCCCCCACATCAATGGTGAAGAAATTATTTGGTTACAAACAGGGTGCCTATCAAACAGGCTGCTTGTTTGCTTCTTGAGAGCTGTTGCTATCCAGGTAAGTGGGAAGTATTTCAACACTCTTGACTTGAACCTGATAGATGATGGACATCTTATAGCAATGCTCAGGGCACCATGGAATACCAAATAAACTTTTAATCGGTAAAACTGAATGAAGGCAAGGGGCAGGCCATGCTCAGAAGGGTTTACTTGTCTCTGCGCTGAACTGACGCTGTGGCCTGCAACTAACAGGCTCCTGGACTGGCCGCAGTGATGACCATCTTTGTAGTTATGATCACAATTTTGCACCTTTAGTTCTGAATGCTATTTCCTTACTTTATTGTTCACATGATTAGTTCATTTGCACATTGGCTATTAGACAGTCATTTTTTTAATAGATTCTGTTGGGTTTATTTGTTTTCTGGCTGTTTGTAAGGAGACAAGTTTCAAGGTTTTATATAGAATTCCAATCACAAACAGGAAAATCTGCAGACGCTGGAAATCCAGAGCAACACATACAAAATGCTGGAGGAAGTCAGCAGGCCAGGCAACATCTATGAAAATGTATAGTCAACATTTTGGGCTGAAACCCTTCATCAGGACTGGGGAAAAAGATGGAGTAAGAAAGTGAGGGGAGAGCAGGGAAAAAACACAAGGTGATAGGTGAACCCAGCAGGGGGACGGGTGAAGTGAAGAACTCGCAAGTTGATTGGGGTGAAAGAGATACAGGGCTGGAGGAGGGGGAATCTGATACGAGAGGATAGAAGGCCATGGGAGAAAGAGAAGGAGGAGGAGCACCAGAGGGAGGTGATGGGCAGGCAAGCAGATAAGGTGAGAGGGAAAAGGGAATGGTGGGGGGGGGGTGTGGGGAGGCATTACTGGAAGTTTGAGAAACTGATGTTCATGCCATCAGGTTGAAGGCTACCCAGACTTCCATGGCCTTTTGTCCTCTCCTGTCAGATTCCCCCTTCTCCAGCCCCGTATCTCAGTCACCACTCAACTTCCCAGCTCTTTACTTCATCCCCCTCCTCTCCTCCCCCACCCCCAGTTTCGCCCATCACCTTGTGTTTCTCCCCTCCCCCCACTTTCTTGCTCTGACTTCTCATCTTTTTTTCCAGTGCTGTTGAAGGGTCTCAGCTGGAAACTTTGACTGTACTGTACCCTTTTCCGTAGATGCTGTTTGGTCTGCTAACTTCCTCCGGCATTTTGTGTGTGTGTGTGTGTGTGTGTGTGTGTGTGTTGCTTGTATTTAGTATACATACTGTGATAATAAATGTACTTTTGAATTTTAAACTATGCAACTACAAAATTCTCAAAACTTGATTATTTAAATAGTTTACCAAAGAGTTATTTGAGATGTTGATTGGAGCAACAACCAATCCGTGAAAGTCAGGCTGGGATTGGTTGTCATCTGATCAATAGGTGTTGGTTGTTTCACATCACTGAAACATTGCCCTTATCCTTCTGTTTGGTAGAGGCTGTGGGTTTGGAAGTAATTGGGGGATCGCTTTGTCTAGCACCTTCAGCCTATCTGCCAGTTGTGGAATTCCCAGTGGCCAAACATTTTCATTCCAATTCCGATTCGTGTTCCAACAAATTGGTGCTCTTGTGCCAAGATGAGGCCACCCTCAGGGTGGAGGAGCCACACCTTGTATTCTATCTGGGTAGCCTCCAACCCGATGGCATGAACATCGATTTCTTCTGGTTTAAAAGAAAATTACCTTCCCCTCCCCTCTTCTTCTATTCCCCCCTCTGGCCTCTTGCCTCTTCTCACCTGCCTATTACCCTACCTTCCCACTGGGTCCCCTCTTCCTTTCCTTTCTCCCTTTCTCCTGTGGTCCACCCTATCAGATACCTCTCAGTTTCTTTCTTCATCCTCCCTCCCTCCCTCCCTCACTATCATCTTCCAGCTATCCTCCTTCCCCTCCCCAACTATGTTATTCTGGCATCTTCCCTTTTCCTTTCCGGTCCTGAAGAAGGGTCTTGGCCCAAAATGTCAACTGTCTATTCATTTCCATAAATGCTGCCTGATCTGCTGGGTTCCTCCAGTGTTTTGTGTGTGCTGCAGTGTGTTTGGAAGTAGTTTGGGTGAATTGCTGCACTGCACCCTGTAGGTGGTAGAAACGGTTGCGACTGTGTCTCTGTGGAGTGAGTGAGTGGCTGGCGGTGAAGGTCTGATGTGTGGTGGGGAGCTCACTGGGCTGGTCTGCGATGTACATGTAAAGGGATTATAGAGTCAAGCAGCCACTTCATTGCACTGGCATTCTTCCCCAGAATCTACCACTCACTAACTCATTACAGTGGGGAATCAACCGACCAACGTGCACACCTTTGGGACATGGAAGGAATCTGAACACCTAGATAGTCACAGGGAAAATGTGCAAACTTCATGTGAGGTTTGGTGCTGATCTTATCTGGATGTACTTGGTCTCTAATGGTTGGGATGGCGACAGATGCTTTAATGGAAGCTTCAAGTCCTATTGTATAAGTCTTCCAAATTCTGATGCAGTGTTTTGGCCTGAAACATTGGCAGTTCCTTTCCTCTCACAGTGGCTGCTTGATCTGCTGGCTTTGTTGTTGCTGCAGATTCTGACAAAAGCAGCCTCCTTGTGTCTCCTCAAACTCTGGTTTGAGAACAGTGCACTGTACACGGGGCTCCCGGTGTGGCCTCCTCTACACTGGTGAGACCCAGTATAGGTTGGGGGACCGCTTTGTCGAGCACCTCAACTCCATCTGCAAGAAGTGGGATTTCCTGGTGGCCAACGATTTCAATTCCTGTTCCTGTTCTGACATGTTAGTCCACGGTGGCCTCTTCTGTCATGATGAGGCCACTCTCAGGTTGGAAGAGCAGCCATCCAAGCAACCTTCAATGTGATGGCTCCAATATCCAGTAATTCCACCCCCCGCCCCCCCCCCAGCTTCCTCCTTCAGTTCCCACTCTGGCCTCATACCTCTTATCATCTGCTTATCACCCCCCCCATCTTATTCTCTTTCTCCCTTGACAAATGAAAAATCTGCAGATGCAGGAAATCCTAGCAGTACGCGCACACAAAATGCTGGAGGAACTCAGCAGGCCAGGCAGCATCTATGGAAAGGAGTACAGTTGAGATTTTAGGCCGAAGTGTCAACTGTACCCTTTCCCTCTTGCTCCACTCTCGACTCCTGTCAGATTCCTTCTTCTCCAGCCTTTTGCCTTTTCCACCTATCAGCTCCCAGCTTCTTACTTCGTACCCTGGCCACCCACTTGACTTCACCTAGCTTGTCCTCCTTTCCCTCCCCCCCCACCCCACCCCCAACACTAACTTATTCTGGCCTCTTATCACTTCCATTCCAGACCTGAAATGATGACTGTTTATTAATTTCAATAGATACTGCCCGACTCGCTGAGTTCCTTTTGCATTTTGTGTGTATCGTTTGAGGAGAGCTCCCAGGAGGTTCTGGGCCAATAGTCAGTAGTTGCTCTCCCACTGTGCATCTTGAATTCAATGAGTCCTGGGCCCTGACCACTCCTCTCTGTGGTCTTTGTCCATCTAGGAGCCAATCGAGCATTTCCAGAGAACACAGCTTTCCAGCCGCATGACAAACACCTCCCATCTATCACAAACTTCACAGCAAATGGTGATGCTAAGCAGTTAAAATAAACCTTGTGTTGTTTGATGCAGAGCAAGGCTGATGCATAGATGGGGAGAGATAGCGTTTGTGCAGCTGTGTGAACCCTAGGGAGTCTGTAACTAAGTTGGTGCTGACGCAGCCAGACCGTCATTAGCGGGGGCAAGGTAGGCCAGCTGTTAGCGTACAGCTATCACAGCACCAATGACCAGGGTTCACTTCTCGCTGTTCCTCTGTAAGGAGTTTGTATGTACTTCCCAAGATCACGTAGGTTTTCATTGGGTGTTCTAGTTTACTCCCAAATTCCAAAGACAAATGTTAGTAGGTTAATTGGCAACAGGGGAGGCGTGGGCTTGTTGGGTAGAAGGGCATGTTACCATACTGTATCACAAAATGAAAAGACGCTCTGTCATGTAGTCCAAATGGAAACTGTAAGGACTGTTGCAGTGAGGCCAACTGAAACTTAAGTAGCTTGGCTTGTAAATAACCGTCTATATTAATAAAAGAAAGATTTTGTCAAGGATATTAAATTGTCTGCATTGTACAGTTCCTCCTGACACTGTCTGTCCAAAAGTGCCTGTGTTGTACCATTCCGCCCCACACTGTAACCGCAGCTGATTCTTATTCCTGTAGCATGTCCTTTGTAACATGTTTTAAAAGTTAACATTTGCTGTTTTAGTATGGTGTTTGTCATTGCCTGTGGTCAACAAAGTGAGCTGATTCAGAAGGAAGCAGAGGTGACTGAGTTTTGTCAAACCCATGTGCCCCACATTGAACACCAAAGCCCTCCCTGCCTGAGGACAGGGGAGGAATTCATTGCTTCCCGCTGAAACCAGTTGGCTGAATAATTCCATCTGGAAATCATGCTAATGGCCTGTGATCACTTGTCCCTGAAGACGATTCAGTTAAAAGGGACTGACTCTCTTGCTAGCCTGGGGCAGGCTTGGACTCTGGAACAATTGCTTTGTCTCTTCTGGCCACCAGTTTATACTGGGCCTGGGACGTTTTCCTGGTTTGAAAAACAAAAACAAAATGCAGCTTCTGAAGATCTGAAACAAGCAGCTGTTGTTGAAGGCACAAGAGACTGCAGGTACCGAAATCTGGACAAAGCATCAGAAGAATTCAGTGGGACAGACAGCATCTATTAGAGGGAAATGGTCAGTTGATGTTGTGGGTCAAGACCCTTCATCAAGACTTAAGATGAAGTCTTTACCTGAAAAGTTGTCTGTCCATTTCCCTCCATTGATGCTGCCTGACCCCCTGCGTTTATCCTGCACGAGAAGATACTGAAAATACCCCAGCAGGTCAGTTAACTTCTCCAGAGATCTTCATAGAGCACAGAATAATTCTAGCTCTCCACCTTACACATGGGGAGGGGGATGGGGAAGTAAAACTCAGCGCAAAATCTAAGAGTATTTTTTGTTGTAGGAGACAAGCCAGGCAGCATACTGGGAAGGAAAGAGGAGCACTTAATATTTCAGGCCCAAGACCCTGAGTTAGATATGGGAGCTTATCTGGCTCAGCATTATTCCCATGTGGGAGATTTTTTTGTTTAGTAATGTGAAACCTGGCCTGCCTGAGCTGACTACATGTGCTGGTTTAGTTGGATCAGACTGAGTATCAAAAAGCTTGTGTTCTCTGGCTTGAGTTAGCTATGCAGAGGCCGACATTGGGACTGCCTTAGCCCCTTCCTGCTCTCCGTTAGATCACCTGAGGAATGTTCATACTCGATCATGAAGCTTCAACTCCGAATGGCATTCAAATAATCTTGTAAAATGTGTTTGCTTTTTCTTGTGAATGTCACGTCTGCATGTGATGCTGCTGCAATCTCCTCAATGTACCTGTGCCTATGCGTACAAACTCAACTTTGAATACCATTGGTTAAGGGACAAGTAGCCAGAGGAAAGTTTGTGTAACCAGCTGACTGGAGGGAGCTAGAATGAAACTGTGGACCCTGGTGCCTGGTTCAGCCTCGCGAGGCTGTCTGCTCGTTGTTGCTGGCCTGTTGTGGAAATGCAGGAAAAGGATATTGGTTATTGTCGAGAAGCACGCGACTCTGAGCCGAGTGTCGCTATAGTTCCATCATGGGCAACTTGCAACAAGCTGGGAGCAGAAAACTCTTGCGTGCATACATCCTACCCCCACCCCCCACCCCCCACGTGCCCTCTCTTCCACTTGTTTCTCAGCATCTGCAAGTCTCCCCCTTTCCCTGTCCCAATGTCGCTAGTCCTGTTGATGTAGAACAGTGCCTATATAATCTATTATATTCTGATGGACGCCGACTATTAAATTTCATCCAAATATCTTTGCGATGCGTGGCCTGCTTTTTTTTTCCGCTTGGGATCTCCTATTTTATTAATCCTTGGCCCGTGACCTGTGTTATGAATTATCATACTCGTATTTTTCCTGGAGCGTTTTTTATTTCACAGTATACTTTATTCATAAAAATTTCAGATACAAGAATGAAGTCAATGCATTCTCATTGCATAACATCAGCTTATTTAGAGACAGGTCTTTGCGGCTCACTGAGCCACATCGTCCGGCAACCTACCTATTAACAACACTAGCCTAATCACAGGACAATTGATGATGACCTGTTAACCCACTAACCAGTACGTCTTTGGGCTGTGTGAAGAAACTGGAGCACCTGGAGAAACCCAGACTCCTTAGGGACAGTGCTGGGATTGAACTCTGAATTCCGGAACCCCCCTGAGCTGTGATAGTGACAAGGTGACTGCTACGCTGCTGTGATGCAATCAGTTGCAGGTTTGTGTCTGCTGGCAGGAGGGCCTGCACTGTGTGTGAGCCTTCTCCTTGGTGCCCTTAATACCTAGTCCTCAACCATTAGATCTCGGAGCAGAATTAGGCCATTTGCCCTAATGTGTCTGCTCCAGCATTCAATCATAGCTAATTTATTTTACCTCTCAACCCTGTTCTCTTGCCTTCTCCTCATAACCTTTGATCCCCTTACTAATCAAGAACCATCAACCTCCACTTTAAATATACCCATTTACTTATAACACAGAACACAAAATAGTCCAGCACAGTACAGGCCCCTTGGCCACAATGTTGTGCCGACCCTTAAACCCTGCCTTCCATATAACCCCCCACCTTAAATTCCTCCATATACCTGTCTAGCAGTCTTTTAAAACTTCACTAGTGTATCTGCCTCCACCACTGACTCAGGCAGTGCATTCCACGCACCAACCACTCTCTGAGTAAAAAAAAAACCTTCTTCTAATATCCCCCTTGAACTTGCCACCCTTTACCTTAAAGCCATGTCCCCTTGTATTGAGCAGTGGTGCCCTGGGGAAGGGGTGCTGGCTGCCCACTCTATCTATTCCTCTTAATATTTTGTATACCTCTATCATGTCTCCTCTCATCCTTCTTCTCTCTAAAGAGTAAAGCCCTAGCTCCCTTAATCTCTGATCATAATCCGTACTCTCTAAACCAGGCAGCAGCCTGGTAAATCTCCTCTGTACCCTTTCCAATGCTTCCACATCCTTCTATAGTGAGTCATAGTCATACTTTATTGATCCCAGGGGGAAATTGGTTTTTGTTACAGTTTCACCATAAATAATAAATAGTAATAGAACTATAAATAGTTAAATAGTAATATGTAAATTATGCCAGTAAATAATGAAATGAGTCCAGGACCAGCCTATCGGCTCAGGGTGTCTGATCCTCCAAGGGAGGAGTTGTAAAGTTTGATGTCCACAGCAGGAATGACTTCCTATGACGCTCTGTGCTGCATCTCGGAGGAATGAGTCTCTGGCTGAATGTATTCCTGTGCCCAACCAGTACATTATGTAGTAGATGCGAGACATTGACCATGATGGCATGCAACTTAGACAGCATCCTCTTTTCAGACACCACCGTCAGAGAGTCCAGTTCCATCCCCACAACATCACTGGCCTTACGAATGAGTTTGTTGATTCTGTTGGTGTCTGCTACCCTCAGCCTGCTGCCCCAGCACACAACAGCAAACATGGTAGCACTGGCCACCACAGACTCGTAGAACATCCTCAGCATCGTCCGGCAGATGTTGAAGGACCTCAGTCTCCTCAGGAAATAGAGACGGCTCTGACCCTTCTTGTAGACTGCCTCAGTGTTCTTAGACCAGTCCAGTTTATTGTCAATTCGTATCCCCAGGTATATGTAATCCTCCACCATGTCCACACTGACCCCCTGGATGGAAACAGGGGTCACCGGTACCTTAGCTCTCCTCAGGTCTACCACCAGCTCCTTAGTCTTTTTCACATTAAGCTGCAGATAATTCTGCTCACACCATGTGACAAAGTTCCCTACCGTAGCCCTGTACTCAGCCTCATCTCCCTTGCTGATGCATCCAACTATGGCAGAGTCATCCGAAAACTTCTGAAGATGACAAGACTCTGTGCAGTAGTTGAAGTTCGAGGTGTAAATGGTGAAGAGAAAGGGAGACAAGACAGTCCCCTGTGGAGCCCCAGTGCTGCTGATCACTCTGTCGGACACACAGTGTTGCAAGCACACGTACTGTGGTCTGCCAGTCAGGTAATCAAGAATCCATGACACCAGAAAAGCATCCACCTGCATCGCTGTCAGCTTCTCCCCCAGCAGAGCAGGGTGGATGGTGTTGAACGCACTGGAGAAGTCGAAAAACATGACCCTCACAGTGCTCGCTGGCTTGTCCAGGTGGGTGTAGACACGGTTCAGCAGGTAGATGATGGCAACCTCAACTCCTAGTCGGGGCTGGTAGGCGAACTGGAGGGGATCTAAGTGTGGCCTGACCATAGGCTGGAGCAGCTCCAGAACAAGTCTCTCCAGGATCTTCATGATGTTGAGGTCAATGCCACCGGTCTGTAGTCATTGAGGCCGCTGGGGCGCAATGTCTGAGGCAAGACGTCTTCCACAGTACAGGAACCCTCCAGAGCCTCAGACTCAGGTTGAATACATGGCAAAGTACTCCACATAGCTGAGGGGCACAGGCTTTGAGCACCCTGGTACTGACACCATCCGGTCCTGCAGCCTTGCTTGGGTTGAGACGTTTCAGCTGTCTTCTCACCCGTTCAGCCGTGAAGCCCACCGTGGTGGTTTCGTGTGGGGGAGGAGTATAGTCATGAGAGCAGGGTGGGGGACTGTGAGGAGGGGTAGGAGGGGAGAGTGGAATATGTGTTGGTTGGGGGCTGACAACAGATGGCTCATGCGGGGGATGGGCAGGGGTCACAATGTCAAATCTGTTAAAGCACATGTTAAGTTCGTTGGCCCTGTCTACACTGCCTTCAGCTCCTCTGTTGCTAGTTTGCCAGAATGCAGTGATGGTCCTCATCCCCCTCCAGACCTCTCTCATGTTGTTCTGCTGGAATTTCCATTCAAGCTTCCTCCTGTACCTGTCTTTAGCGCCTCTGATCCTGGCTTTCAGGTCCCTCTGTATTGCCCTCAGCTCCTCCCTGTGTCCATCTCTAAACACCCTCTTTTTAGCGTTCAGGATGTCCTTAATGTCCTTTGTCACCCATGGCTTGTTATTTGAATAACAAAGGACAGTTCTTGTCGGAACATTGCAGTCCACACAGAAGTTGATGGAATCAGTGATGCACTCTGTGTGCCCATCAATATCCTCTCCATGTGGCTCACAGAGTGCCTGCCAGTCTGTCACCTCAAAACAACCCTGGAGCACCTCATAAGCCTCCTCCGACCATTTCCTCACTGTCCTCGAGGTTGCAGGTTTACTCTTCAGCAGAGGCATGTAGCAGGGTTTTAGATGGGTTTTAGATGGGCGACCAGAACTGGACACAGTACTGCAAGTGTGGCCTAACCAGAGTTTTATAGAGCTGCATCATTACCTCACGACTCTTAAACTCTGTCCCTTGACTTATGAAAGCTAACACTCCATAAGCTTTCTTAACTACCCTATCTACCTGTGAGGCAACTTTCAGGGATCTGTAGACATGTACCCCCAGATCCCTCTGCTCCTCCACATTACTAAGTATCCTGCCATTTACTTTGTACTCTGCTGTGGAGTTTGTCCTTCCAAAGTGTACCACCTCACACTTCTCCGGGTTCAACTCCACCTGCCACTTCTCAGCCCACTTCTGCATCCTATCAATGTCTCTCTGCAATCTTCGACAATTCTCTACACTATCTACAACACTGCCAACCTTTGTGTCGTCTGCAAACTTGCCAACCCACCCTCCTACCCCCACATCCAGGTCGTTAATAAAAATCATGAAAAGTAGATGCCCCAGAACCGATCCTTGTGGGACACCACTAGTCACAACCCTCCAATCCGAATGTTCTCCCTCCACCACGACCCTCTGCTTTCTGCAGGCAAGCCAATTCTGAATCCACCTGGCCAAACTTCCCTGGATCCCATGCCTTCTGACTTTCTGAATAAGCCTACCGTGTGGAACTTGGCCTCCACAGCAATGAATTCCACAGATTCACCATCTTTGGCTAAAGAGATTCCTCCTCATCTCTGTTCTACAGGGACATACTTCTATTCTGAGGCTGTGCCCTCTGGTCTAGAACTCTCCCACTATTGGAAATGTCCTCTGCATATCCACTCTATTCAGGCCTTTCAAAATTCGGTAGGCCTCAATGAGATCCCTCTGCTTCTAGACTCCAAGTATAGGCCAGAATCATCAAACTCTCCTCATACATTAATCCTTTCATTCCTGGGATCATTCTCACAAGCCTCCTCCAAACTGTCTCCAATACTAGCACATCATATGTGGGGCCCAAAACTGATCACAGTATTCCAAATATGGTCTGACCAATGCTTTCTAAAGCATCCTTGCTTTTATTTTCTAATATTCATTTGACTTCTTTACCGCCTACTCCTCATGTAGGACTTCTTAAAGGTTAACTGCAGGTTGAATCCCAGGTCTTTTTGCACATCTGATTTCTGAATTTGCTTCCTGTTTAGAAGACTTTTTAGTTAAAGTCTGTCATGAGCCTTGTGGCCCATCAGGCCGGTGCTTATGCCGCCTTCCGTTGCGTGAAGCGACAGAGTATGAGACTCTCTCCCCCCCCCCCCCCCGGATAGGACGCCAGTCTATTACGAGGTTAACCCCCAGCATTTTTGCCAGTACTCATTCTCAGCTGAGTAGACTGGAGCAATGTGTGGTTAAGTGCCTTGCTCAAGGACACACACGCTGCCTCAGCCGAGGCTCGAACCCAAGACCTTCAGATCGCTAGTCCAACACCCTAACCACTTGGCCATGCGCCACACTGTTTAGAAAATGGCCTGTCTTTATTCCTTCTACCAAATTTCATGACCATACACTTCCCTATACAGACTCGATGGGCCAAATGGTCTACTTCTGCTTCTATATCTTATGGTCTATGCAATATTTCATCTGCCATTTCTTTGCCCATTTTTCTAATCTGTCCAGCACGTTCTAGGAAATCCCTCGTTCATCAATAATACCTATCCTTCCCCCTTACTTTGGCCACACTTGACAGACTCCTTCAGTATGATGACTGTTTTCCAGGAACAGTTAATGATTTGATTTGTTCCCCTGGCAAAGCCTATATAGCTGGGCCCTCAGTGTTTGTGATAAACCTTGACAAATATCCCTTCATCTTATCTCCAGACCTTCTTACCAAAGATTCACCGAACATATGAAACATAGATATGTGTGTTCTGCTCACCAATGCCAGCGATCCCCCAGGGAGAGAGAGAGAAAAATAAAGAATAGGCTGGATTCTCTGAGGGCATGGACGCTGCAAATTGCATCCCTGTGACTTTGGGATTAAATCATGGTTTTGTGGCAAACCTGGTGCCAGAATTGGGCTGGCCTACAACCCTGTACAACACAGCTATTGGTTGTCTCAGTGTTGTAGGCGGTAAGGGCTGGGTCCTTGGAAACTTGTCAAATTAACTATTGCTGTAATTCAGTAACCTGAAGAAAGTTGCTTAATGCTTGCCTCGGTATGTTTAAAGAGCAACAGTCTACATAATTGTAGTCATTGTTCTGTCACTCCACGGACATGGGTAAGTGGGATGTGTTTGTGCAAGTTTGATGGTATGCTGACATCACTGAAGGCAAAACCTTACTCTGCTCGGTTAATTAGTGACTGGTTGCTCCAGATAGTTTTAAGACTGTAAGCGAAAAGGAGGTATACTGGTCCTTAATAGTCCTCACTACAAACTCCATGGCTGAACATGAATTCAGCATCTCGATTTGTGTGTGATTGAGGTGGGATGGGTTAACAGGTGGGGCTGTTGATCAGCCTGGGGTCTTGAGGGAAGTAATTGTTTTTGAAACTACTGGTCCTAGTATGGATGTTGTGTTAGTCCCTTCCATCAAAAGGGTTATAATTTGGTGCAATGCCATTCAGTAAGTCTTCATTGTCGAACATATTGTCGTACAAAGGACGTGTACCTGATTACTTGAAAGGGATAGCAAGGCTTGGAGCAATTACTTCAAGGTCTCCAGCCCATGTTGAGCTAATGGGAATTCCAGCTGTAGTCTAATTAACAGCTGTGAAGCCAGCGGACTGGCTGCGGAATTCCCTGAGCCTTAATAAGTGGAATACTATCACACGCAAAGTGTTGTAGCATTGAGCACATACCAAGCTGAAGTATTTTGCTTTACCTTGGAATTGGATTACCACTTCCTTTGATCTTTTTTTTTAAAGATTTTTTTTGTGTGGTGTTGAAATAAAATTTGTGTCTGTTTCTCAAATGCCAGCAGGGGATGAAATGAGATGTTCTGCATGACGAAACCACGATAATGTTGCTGGTCTGCTGCTGATCCTCTTGGGATAGTATACAAGAGGATGCTCCATTTGAGCCATGTGGCAATTAAAAGTTATGGAGGACAAGGGATTCCTTCTAAAATATTGTCTGATGTTCACATTCTGAGTGCTTTGTGTTAATTGATTGTAAGGTTGTAGTGGGAAGCAGTCAGTGTCTGCTTGGTCCATTGGATGTATTGGCCACACTTGTAGAACAGAAGGCCAGTACTGGGAGAGAGAAGGATGAAGCAATTGTTCCGGTAGTGTATGCTAAATGTTTTTTTGCTAATTATGCAAAAGAGATTTGAGTTGGAACCAAAATTAGTTCAGAAATTAATGCTCAGAAATGGCATTAGATTTGTTTTTGGGTATGTAATCATTGTTATGCTTGGCACTGACACTAAATCAAAACATCTCATTACGGGCAAAAATGAATTCTGGAATGGTGTGAGATGTTTTATGCTCAGAAGAAAATGTGCTAAAATGGGATCTCTGCAGTTCCCAATTGGCAGCTGGGTTAATTAAAGTCAGCATCCAACACTTTGCACTGTGGCAAGAAGAAGGGCACATTCCCCATGGCAGCCAGGTGGTAGCGCCAACCATTCTAGCTGCCATGGAGATGGCACTGGAAAAGGAGCTGGCTCACTGTCAAAGAAACCCTAATGTCAATGAGATTAGCACCAGGAGAGAGGTCTGGTAAGGCTGAAGATCAGGTGATCTGCCAAGCTCACCATTAGATGGGCTTGGAAAGAGATTACTCTGGTTGCCTCCATGAGGTGTGCATCTGCCCATTTAAAGATGAATTTTATTTTTAGCATGTACATGAGTGAAATGTCTTGTTTGCATCAGATCAGTAAGTACTGTGCTGAGTGGCCAGCGACTGCTTCTGGAGCCAATAGCATGCCCTCTTGCTCACCAACCAGAGCACGCAGGGAAAACCCATACAGTCACGGGAAGCTTGTACAACACCTTGCAGCCAGTGGCAGGAATTGAATCCCGATCATTCACACTGGTGCTCTAAAACTATTTTCTAGCCACTACTGAACTGCCCTTGATAGTCCGATGCAGAAATATATATTTGTCAGGGTGAGGTACAACTTATTGTAAGCTAATTTTATTCTGGCAGTGATGGAGTACACCCTCCAATGTGAACTTGATTCCACTCGCCAACTTAGTCCACCTCATTTTTTTTTGGAACATACAAAGGTACAGCAGAGGAATAGGTCCTTCAGCTCCTGGTGTCTGTGCTGAGCACGATGTCAATGGGAACTGATCCCATCTCCCTGCAGATGGTGCAAACACCATCAGCTCCCTGCCTGTTGATGGACCTGTCTGAATGCCCCTTAAACATGGTCATTGTATCTGTGTGTTTTTTTGCCCGGGCAGTGCATTCCGTACATCTGTCTCCCTGTAAAATACGCCCTTTTAGACTCTGGACTTTGACATGAAAGTCAAAATAGCTTCCCAGTTTAACCATTTTGGCCTGACTCCATATCAAATATTTGATCTATGTAAAGTTAACTCCCTTGCCTTGACTCACCAAAGAGATAGTTCCACAAGAGCTTTCAGCCCTTGGACATTGAATTCAGAAGACTTGATCTCAGCATGGGCAAGGCTTGAAACTGGTCTTGGTTCTCCTGGGCTGGAGAAATGAGAAGGGTTTCCACCCCTCTGGTCACTGTCCAGTGGAAGTCCCCCGGGATGTGATAGGTTTCCCATATTTGGGCGTGTCTGTTGCTGTCCATGTTGAATCTGCTGGCATTCTCTTGCTGTGGTCTGTGAATTCCAAACATGGACAACTTTCAGCCCTGCTGTATGCTGGTCCTGGGAAGCAATGTTTTCTCTAGGGCTTCAGGGTTCCAGAACTATTTGGCAAGTGATGACATCTGACAACAAGTTTGTCATGACTTTAACAAAAAGGAGAAATAAACCATTTGTCAAAGTTGAGTTTATTGTCACTTAGAACAGTACAGCATAGTATTGGCCCTTTGATGTTGTGCTGACCTTTTAACCTACTCCAAGATCAATCTACTGCTACCCTCCCATAGGCCTCTTTTTTTTTGTTCATCCATATGTCTATCTAAGTGTCTCTGAAATGTCCCCCAATTTCAGTCTGCCTCCAACTTTGCCCCAGCAGTGCGTTCCAAGCACCCACCCCTCTGCCCTTATTTAAAAATAAAGCTACCTCCGACCTCCCTCCTGTATATTCCTCAAATCACTTTAAAATTATGCTCTCTCATATTAGCCATTTCAGCCTGGGGGGGGGGTGGGGAGAAGGTAGCTGGTTGTCCACTCTCAATGCCTCTTGTACACCTCTATCATGTCACTTTTCATCCTCCTTCACCCCAGAGAGAAAAGCCCAAGCTTGCTTAACCTTTCCTCATAAAACATGCTCTCTAATCCAGGCAAATTTCTGCATCCTCCTTAAAGCTTCTACATCCCTCTTATAATGAGGTAACCAGAACTGAATACAATATCCCAAGTATGGCCTAACCAGAGTTTTATAAAACTTCAACATTGCCTTATGGCTCTTCAGTGTCGTCCCTCAACCAAGGAAGTCCAACACACCATTTGCCGCCTTAAGCACCCTATGAGCGTGTGGTAATTTTGAGGGATTAGAGACATGAACCCCTAGGTTCCTCTGTTCCTCCATACTGCTGTGAATCCTGTACCCTGCCTTCAGTGTGGACAAGTACTTACATGGCCATGCACAATGAAAAGCTCAAATCCTGTACCCTGCCTTCAGTGTGGACAAGTACTTACATGGCCATGCACAATGAAAAACTCACTTGTGGCAGCTCATAGGGGTGAAACTCAGATACACAATATTCCGAGAAACACATAAACTAAACAGTGCACAATTTTTACAAGAATGAATACAATTGGAACAGAAGAAACAAAGTTCATTTCAGTGCCAACTGTTGCTATACTGAAATTGTGATTAGGGTTCTGCCATTTGGTTCAAGAAGTGAATGGTTGAAGGGAAGTTGCTGTTCTTGAACCTGGTGCGATTAAATTTCGGGCTTTTGTACCTCCTGCCCGATGATAGCTGCAAGCAGATTGCATGACCTGGATGGTGGAGATCTTGGATAATTGTTTTAATGCTGCACCTTGTTTAGACAATTACCAAAGATGGGAAGGCTGTGCCTATGATATATCGGGTAGAGCCCATACAATTTGTGTTCCTGTGCATTGAAATTTCCATACCAGAACTATTTAGCCCTTCGAATTGCTGCTGGAAGCAACACTGTTAAAGCACTTTTGCTCCAGCTGTGCCCCAGTATTTATTGCTCCTTCGTCTCTGCAACCACCCTGTAGCTTTGGATGTGTTAAAAGGGAAATTTGGTTAAAGTGGCAGTCTTAAACAGATTAGCGGAAGATGGATGGCTAAAACAATAGCACCTGACTAGATGCGCTGTCCTGATGATTATTCAACTCCATGTGCTCATGTTTTTGTTCTCAGACTGCTCAAGTAATTTAAGCATGTTTCCTTCTCTTCTCATTAGATAAATGACATTGAAGTACTTTCCCTGCTGGCCTTTCACATGTGGGTGATTGGAAAGAGTGTGGATTGTCACTGGAAAATGACTAATAGACTGCACTTCATTCAAATTTCTGAAGACTTGTTATCAGCAGTTTGTCAGTGTCCAGTCACTTATTCATTGGGCAAGAGCCCCAAGTAACAGCAGGCCCTTGGCTAATCCACCTGAGGACAAATTACTGTTCAAAATTCACATGATCAGTTTAACAGAACCAATAAGTATATCCTTTCCTCCCGGTGAAGTTCAAGTTCGTAAAGACATGGTTTAATTTAGAAAATTCTGCTTAACTTTCCCTGTCTCTTTTCTTAAGCTGTTGTTTTCTGCCAGCGGTATTTGTATGTAATTCCTGTAAGCAGAGGAAATTCCCCCCACTAAGTTCATGAAAGCAAGCAATTGGTACACAATCAAGGTAAACCCCCAGAGATGGAAGCCTATTCAAGCTGGAATTGTGAATTTGCTTTACAGGGAATCAGAATTAGATTTCCAGAATTGTCATTCTGTGGGCACTGTTGGCCATTCCATCAACTACCTCTTGCTCTCCTATCCACCTCTTATGCTATGTTAAACTTCAAAAAGGCATCAAAAATTCAGTGTGATGCTCAAACTAAACTAAAATTGCCGACTAATCCAATTCAGTGGAACAGATTAGAGGACATCAGCTGACACTTGGAAGTGCAGTTGGTCTGTGGCTGACTGAGCTGTTCACGAACAGGAGCAGACTGTTTGTAGGAAATAATAAGTCAGATTCCCAAGAGGAAAATAGCAGCTACTTGGACACAGGAGCCAATCAAGTCCCCTTATTTAAATGATAATGTAATTAAATTGATTTGCAGGCAGACAAAGAATAACACAGCATTCTTTGTCTTGCTGCTCAATGTCTGTTCATCTCCTTGGGAGATTCTGAACAGATCTTGGTAATTAATGTTTGGTTTTAACCCCCCTCGTTTTTAGCATTATTGGTGGAAACATCTGGTTTCCATTTAACATCTGTAAACAAAAATTAGCTGTCTGTCTAATATAGAATATTTGAGAACATACTTCAACAATTCAGGATGGTTACTGATCGCATTTCTCTCTCCCTCTAAAGTCTTCAAATCTTTTTGGTAGTTAAATAAAACAAGCCCAGCCAGCAGATTTCAATCTTTTACTGGACATCCAGGAAGATCCAAAAGAATCTCACTCTCAAGCCATGATGTACTACACCTCTTCACATATTAACTGCAGTTTTATTTGCTGTAATCGCCTACTTTAACATTTTGAATATAGTTGGGTAAATTTACAGCGTTACATATTTACAATGTCAGACATCCCACCTCTCCCGGGAGTTCCAGGAGTCTCCAGCATATCGATGCGGCTCCCTGATGCCCACAAGTTATATACAATATCCCAGAAATCGATTTTTTTTTAAGAGAGGGAGAGGGGGAAAAAAAAGAAAGAAAGAAAATGAATGAATCCTGCTTGATCTCTTTGTGCTAAGTAGACCTATCAGTTTTCTCTGTGGGCGGGCTTTACAGTCGACCCCTCCCCCTCCCCCTCCCCCTCCCCCCATATTCCATCAGTTCAGTTACTGCCATCTCTAATGATACTGAAATCATCCGGACAACTGTCGGTGATGAAGTACAAAAGCCTGGCGAAGGAATTCCCAAGGCTAGTGGTGACAACCTGACTACACGAGGCTGTCCTATACGGGCAGGGCAAGTTGGCGTCTTAAAGGGGATTAAAGTGGGGTTTAAATTGGAGCGAAATTCCAAAATCATCCACTAAGACATCTTTAAAATCGTGCTCGTAGCAAGCAAATTCTTCGGGGTTTTTTTCCTGAAACACTTCCCCTTACAGATACGTCGAAGCCTGCGATGGGCTGGGTTTAAGCGCAGCCATTTTCAGAAGAAAAATCTATTTTAATAAATACCCAGTCCCCACCAAGGTCTCACCATTAGGACAGTGAACTGTTTACCTGTGCTGCGCACTTAATATGCATTTTGAATTACACTTTATTAAATAATATGGTAATATATTTTTATGTGGTGTGTGTGTGATATATGTATTGTGGCTACACCGTGGTCCAGACAGAGGTGGTTTCGTTTGTGGACAATCAGCCAGATGACAATAAACTTGAACTTGAAGATACAGAACTTCTAAATCGCTCATTTAAAATCCCCCATTTCGATGTAAAAAAAAAGTAAGTTCTGATTCCGACTGTTGAATGCAGTGTGTGTGAGACTATGGATTGTCCGAATGGACGTTAAGCAGCGCACACCTGTAATAAGGATACACCTTATGCTTTTATTTCTTTTAGGGACCACAACATATCAGGGAGGCTAAGCACAGGGAAGGCTACTCAAGTATTTCACAGTTCTTTTCAGCAGAAAACCAAAGTCTGACAGAAAAGCTCACTAGAGCTGAAGTGTACTTTACATCTTTCATCGTTGAGCATAACCTGCCATTCCAGGTGTGGAAGCACACGGGCAAGCTATTCAGGAAAATGTTTCCTGATTCAGAAATAGCAAAAAACTATGCCTGCTCATCAACCAAGACAGCAGCTATTGTGAACATGGCACATTAAGACAGAATTCAGAAGTCAGCTGTCTCACAAAAACACTTGTGAATCTGATGTCTTGCAACGTTAACAAATTCATTGACACAGACTGCTGTGAGGTTGAGACTTCTGGTTGAGACCTCCCTGAAATGAGGTTGAGACCTCCCCGAAATTTTTTGCAGGGTGGGATGTCTGCAATGTTAACACATCACATATAGCAAAACCCTTCTTGAATATTCAATACTGATGTCAGTTCCAAAATCCTGTCCACCTGCAGGTACCCAAAATATCCACCTTTTGGTGTTAAAGGATGCCCCCATGAATATATAACTAACCAGAGGGTGTGACAAAACAGACTTGTCCTGAACTGTGCACAGAGTGCCAGGGATACTCCATGTTTTGAAATGAATGCCGTTAGAAGTACGTATAACTGATAAGAAAGAACTAGTAAAGGGAGAAGGAGAGAGAGATGCTGTTTATAAGAATGAATGTATATTGAAATTTTGAATTTAATACTATGGGAGCTTGTGCTATCCATAAACATAGTAACACGCAAATGGCCAGTAATCTGCTTTGCAACCATTCGGAAATCCCAGTTGTTCAGCATCTGGCTCCACAAGTGATATTTGCGGTTATACTTCATGAATGTGTGGTGTAACTCACCGTGGCAATGCTTCCCATGTTCTTTCTAAACCTACTGACTTCCCTGAAAATACCTTAATACTGGCTAAAATTGGGGTGGGGGGCGGAATTAAAAATGTTTGTGTATTAATTAGAAGAACATCCACTAGTCCCAATACCTGAAGGTTTTGGGGAGGGTTCAAAAGAGATTTAACAGGATGCTGCTTGGATTGGGGGGTATTGGTCACAGAGACGTTGGACAAACTTGGGTTGTTTCTCGAGAGCAGGAGTTCCCGACTTTTTCCAATGCTGTGGCCCATTACCATTAAGCAAGGGGTCTGTGGACCTCGGTTTGGATGAGAGGCTGAGGGGGAGAAGTGACAGAAACTTTTAAAATTGAGAAGCATAGATGTAGTAGAATCTTTCCCCCCAGGGTAGAAATGTCAAATGCAAGAGGGGAAAAGCTTATAGTGAGGGGAAAAATTAAAAAAGATGTTCAAGTTTATCGTCATCTGACTGTGTGCATATATGCATCCAAATGAAATAACATTCCCCCAGACTGCAGTGCACGCACAAAACATCAACACAGCGCCTGAACCAAAATAACATAACTCAAAATGCATGTAGTGCGCGGCACAGGTGAACAACTGGCCTAGCGATGAGACTCCAGTGGTGACAACCTGAGAGAGGAAGCCATTATCTAGTCTGGCAATGCTAGTCCCGGTGCTCCTGTACTACAGCACCTCCCAGACGATTGTGGATCAAAGCGTTTGTGGATGGGTGGTGGGGGTCCTCTACCTTTCGTCAGCAACACACTAGGTGAATGGAGGGGTTCCTCTCTGCAGCTTTTTCTATCCTCTGCAGGGTTTTTACTGAGTACTTGGATGTGCTACCAAAGGCAGTAATTGGAAACCAGTATGATAGTGGCATTCAAGAAGCTTTTAGATCAGTGACTCAATTTGCAGGGATAGGTAGGGTTTGGATCATGTGCATGCAGGAGGGATTAGTTTAATTTAGCATTGTGCACAGCACAGACACTGAGGGCTGAATGGCCTGTTGTATATTCTATTTGCAAGCCCTTCACCACTGAAGTCCTGTGTGTACTGGAGATTACCAGGGGTTTACTGTACTGGGAAAATAAGTAAAGTTTGATTTTCCAAAGTGAAGTGTCAGGGATGAAATATTGCCTTTGGTATGTTCTTTGGTAGTGGAAGAGTTATTGAAGCTGAATGCTTGTTGCCTGTTTACTGGCTGTTAATGCAGTTTTTGGGAATGGCATTTTCTTCCCCTGCTCAGGGCTGTTTCCAGAGCTGAGCAGGTTAGGAATGTTGTCTCCCAGACAACAATCTTCTAAGTACCATAGAGTTTGCTTTGAGAGATTCAGGAACTTGCATTTTAGAGTGGGGGAGCTGGCAAGCAGTGAAGTAATTTATGGTGATGTTTGTCATGCTGAATGAAAGAGAAGGGGTGGGTGGAAGGGCAGGGAGAGTCTTATTTTAGAAATTCCCTCTTGGCTTCCAATCCAAATGTTATGACTGCTAGAAAAATATTTTATTAACCTGAATGCCCTGTTTTATATCATTCAGGGGGCCCAGAGACCAGCAAAAGTGATTCCAAAGAACTAAAAAAGAGCAGGTCATTCTGCTTTATATGGTGAAACAATTCCATGTAATGAAATTAGATCATTGCTCAGGTAGGTAAAGGCCAATTCCTTAAACAATAAGATGCTTCAGGCTGGATCCTCAGCACCACGGCCGGAAGTTGCACAGCAAATGTTGTGTCACGTTGGCAACAATTCAAATGGGATGGTAATAGAAGAGAGATGACATAGTAATAGGCCCTTCTGACTCACCCAGCCCACGCCACCCAATTATACTCATGTGACCAATAAACCTACTAACCCCTACGTCTTGTCCTTGGACTGGGAGGAAACTGGAGCACCTGGAGGAAACACACAGTTATGAGGAGAATGCACAAACTCCTTAGAGACCGTGGCAGAATTGAACCCAGGTCATTGGCGCTGTAAGAGCGTTATGCTAACCTCTTCACTACCATCCCCCCACCCACCCATTTCCCTGATGGTATATACATTTAAATAAGTACTGCAAAAAGGGTAAAAAAAAGAGTAAAACACAATTAGTGTGTTAGTGTTCATGGGTTCACTGTCCATTCAGAAATCTGATGGCGGAGAGGAAGAGGCTGTTCCTAAAGTATCAGTTGTGTGTATTCATGCCAGCAAGGATAGGAAGCTGGCGCACTGTTGGGTGACATGCCCTTTGCAAGTGATACTTGAAGTGCCCTTGAAATTCAGATCAGTAGTAATGTTTTTAATCTGTTGCAAATTGGGTTTGAGGAGAGGATGCTCACGTCTGAGAGTTGGCTTTGACTGAGTTTCACTGGTGTATGTTGTTATGCAGCAGCAGTTTGTTGCAATGTCTGATTATAAATTATATTTTAAAATTTAAAAATATACATTAAATTAAGTAGTGCAAAAAGGGTAAAAGAACTAAAAATAAAAGTGTGAGGTAGTGTACATGTGTTCACTGTCCATTTAGAAATCTGATGGCAGAGTGTCAGTTGTGTGTATTCCTGCTCCTGTACCACTACCCTGATGGGAGCAATGAGAGGAGGCATGAACTGGGAGATGGGAGTCCTTAATGATGGATGCTGCCTTTCTGAGACATCACTGGTTTTGAAGATGCCCTCGATGCGGGGGAGGCTAATGCCCATAGTGAAGCTGGCTGAGTTTGCGACTTTCTACAGCCTTTTCTGATCCTGTGCAGTGGCCTCTCCCTACCAGACCACAGTACAACCAGATAGAATACTCTCCATAGTGCATCTGTAGAAAATTGGGAGTCTTTAGTGACATAAAAATTCCCCTCAAACTCCTAACAAAATATTCTTATTCTTCCTGTTTTAATAGTCCTGGGAAAGTTGTTCTGAATCAGTTTAGTCCAGGCTAAATGAGTCTAAGGTCACCTTGCAATGTTAATAAATTTGCAGTTTTGTTCTCTAAAGAGTACAGCTTACTTCTGATTGCAAAAGAGTAACAG
The DNA here is from genome assembly GCF_963921235.1 of Mobula hypostoma. Taxonomy (NCBI): domain Eukaryota; kingdom Metazoa; phylum Chordata; class Chondrichthyes; order Myliobatiformes; family Myliobatidae; genus Mobula; species Mobula hypostoma. Next base: position 5,467,717 of record NC_086111.1, read on the forward strand.
GCCACTTGTTACGTCTTTTGTAATTGAGCATTTATGGTTTCTTGCCTGCCAGATCCTCCAGAGGTGAAAAGGGAAAGAAAGGTCCTCTTCGAAAGGAGGGAAAACACAAGCTGGTTTTCTAGTGTGATGTAAGGTGGGGATGGAGGAAGAGTCGATAAGACAAAAGAAATATTTTTGACCAAGTGAGGCCAGGGCTACTGTTGGATAAGGCATGTAAACTGCAGAACGAGAGTAAACGGCCTTTTTGAGGCAAGCTGACAGCACTAAGGTGAATCAAAGTGACAGTTAACTGACAGCTCCAGGCCACTTCAAAGCAGTCATCCAAACCGAGTTTGGTTTCTACGTTGTGAAGGAGACCACATCCTGAGCATTGATTCCAGTTTGTTAGACTGGGGTTGTGGAAGGAAATTGCAAGCCAATCGCTGTTTCACCTGGAAGAAATGGTTAATCCCTGAGTAGGGAAGGCAAGGACAGGTGGATTTACACAGGGAAGTGTTGTGTTATGGGGGTGGGGTGGGGTTGGGGAATGGGTTGTTTGTGGAGATGGAAGTTCAGACCAGGTAGTTTCATCCATTTGCCTATCAAATATGGCGGCATTAGTGGTGTTCTTTCAAGAATCTCAAGAGTCAGGAAATGGTTCCAAAGGAATAGAAAATTACAAATGTCACTCCAGTCACTAAGGAGGGAGAGAGGCAAAAGACATGAAATCATAGGCTAGTTGAATTGACTTCAGTGGCTGGGAAAATGTTGGAGTCCATTATTAAGGATGAAGTTGTGAGGGTATTTGGAGGCACATGATAAAATAGGACAAAGTCAGCATGGTTTCTTAATGGCAGATCTTCCCTGACAACACTGTTTGAGGAAGTAATAGGCAGGATAGATAAAGTAGGGTTAGCAGATGTCATTTATTTGGATATTCAGCATGCCTTTGACCAAGAGCTGCACATGAAGTTCCTAAACAAAACAAGAGCCAGTGGAAAGATAATAGCATGGATAGAAGATGGACTCACTGGCAGAAGCCAGAGTGGGGATAAAGGCGACATTTTCTCTTTGGTTGCTGGTGACTAGTGTCCTGCAGGAGTTGGTGTTGTGTCTGCTACTTTTCACATTACACTATATGTCATTGATTTGCATGACAGAATTGATTGTTTTGTGGCTAAGTTTACAGTTGATAATACAAAAATAGGTAGAAAGGGAGGGTAATGTTGAGAAAACAGTCTGCAGCAGGACTAGGACAGGTTAGGAGAGTGGTCAAAGAACAGCAGATGGCATACAATGTAGTGAAATGTGCGGTCATCCACTTGGTAGAAGGAATACAGGCGTAAACTGTTTTCTGAAAGGGAAGAGAATTAAGAAGTCAGAGGTGCAAAGAGACTTGGGAATCCTAGCACGGGATTCCAAAAGGTTAAGTTGCAGGTTGAGTTGGTAGTAAGCATAAGTTTCGAGAGGGCTAGAATATAAGTGCAAGGATGTAATGGAGTATTGTGTGCAGTTTTGGGCTCCATATCTAAGGAAGGAAGTGCTGGTGTTGGAGAGTGTCCAGATAAGTGATCCTGTGAATGAAAGGGTTAATGTATGAGAAGCATTTGAAGGTTCTGGGTCTGTACTAGCTGGAGTTTAGAAAAATGGGGTGGAATCTCATTGAAAATTACTGAATGTGGAAGGCCTGGATAGAGTGCACGTAGAGACAATCTTTCCTTGTGAGTGTACGGTCTCAGAATAGAGGGATATCTGTTTGGAACAGAGAAGAGAAGAAATTTCTTCAGCCAGAGGATACTGAATCTGTGGAATTCATTGCCACAGATGCCTGTGGAGGCCAAATCATTGGGTGTATTTGAGGTGGAGTTTGATAGGCTCTTGATTATTAAGGGCATCAAAGATTGTGGGGAGAAGGCAGGAGAATGGGGTTGAGAGGGGGTAATCAGCCGTGATCAGTGGTGGAGCAGGCTTGATGGGCTGAATGATTGAATCTTGTTCCTGTGCCTCAAGGCCTCGTTGAGAAGAATACTCCTGTTAAAAAGCTGAAACGGAAGTTTTGTCGGTGCCTGAATCCTATTGAAAGTGATGGAAATTGCAAAGAATTTTATTTTCATCCAATGAATATGTTGATTTGCTATTTAAGAAGGAAACTAGTTCAAGAAATCCCTTTGAAAAAGAAGATTGAGCCTGACCTGCACATGACCCTAGGCTGATATAGTTACCTGCAGTATCTGGTCAGCACAGGCAAGTTGGGCTGAAGGGCCCATTTCCGTGTTGTATAGTACTAAGAATGATCTCATCAAGCCATGTAAATATGTTCAAGCTCCATGGCATCAATGGGCCTCCGATACAAAATGGACTTTCCAGGGTAGAAGCCCATTGCCCCAGGAGAATAAATGCCCCAGTTGCCACTGACAGAATGGGTCACCCTGTTTTCAAGTCTGAGTTACTGAGGATGCCTGTCCCACCCCAAGTGAATAGTCACCTCTGTGTACTTGTGCTGCTTAGAAAAATGGGATTGTTAACAAACAACACAAACCTGAACAAGCCACAGTGCTGCCTGGTCTTGTCAGAAAATCACTACATCACTTTTTGTTAAATAGCTTTGTCTTTCCTTCTCTGTGACTCAAGGTGAACTATCTGTTGCATATTTCAATCTTCTAATCTTTTGAGTAACAATTAGAGTAGCAGAAGTACACTCAGTGGAAACTTTATTGGGTACACCTGTACCTTAAGATGTTCCTCCATCTTTCTTCATATTGTCTGCAAACTTTTCAACAACACCATTGATTCTGTCATCGAAGCAACACACACAAAATGCTGGCCAGGAAGCATCTATGAAAAAGAATAAGAGTTTTGGGCTGAGACCCTTCAGCAGAACTTATTCTATGAACTTCATCATCCAAACCATTGAAATAAAATGTAAAAAGAATCGGCCCGAACACAGACCCCTATGGAACACCCCTAGTCACCAGAAGCTAGCCAGAAAAGGCTCCCTTTATACCCTCTCTTTGCCTCCTGCCAATCAACCATGCTAGAATTTTTCCTGTAATACCATGGGCTTGTTAAGTAGTCTCATGTGTGGTACCTTGTCAAAAGCCTTCTGAAAATCCAAGTACACAACGTCAACCGATTCTCCTTTGTTATTTCTTTAAAGAATTCCAGTAGTTTCCCTTGAGGGCTTGACTATGGCTTGTTTTATCATGTGCCTTCAAGTACCCTGAAGTCTTATTCTTGATAATCAACTCCAACATCTTCCATCCACTGAGGTCAGACTAACTGGCCTATAGTTTCCTTTTTTTCTGCCTCTCTTCTTTCCTGAAGAGTGGAATGACATTTGCAATTTTCCAATCTTCTGGACCATTCCAGAATCTAGTGATTCTTGAAAGATCATTACTAATGCCTGAAACATCTTTTCAGCTACCTCTTTCAGAACTCTGGGATGTATACCATCTGGTCCAGGTGACTTCAGACCATTCAGTTTCCCAAAGACCTTCTCTCTAGTAAAAGTAACTTCACACACTTCATGACCCCTGACATCTGGAACCTCCACCATATTGCTAGTATCTTCCACAATGAATACTGATGCAAAATACTTATTCAGTTCTTCTGCCATTTTGTTCACAAAGGAACCGGATAGATGTGTCCCATAGAAGACAAAATTCTCAGATGGCATGGGTAGGCAACTGTGGCTGACAAGGGAAATTAAGGACTGCATAAAAGCCAAGAAAAGGGCATACAAGGTAGCAAAAGTGAGTGAGAAGTTGGATGATTGGGATGCTTTTAAAATTCAACAAAAGGCAACAAAAAAAGCTATAAGAAGGGAAAAGATGAAATATGAGGGCAAACTAGTCAATGATATAAAAGCGGGATGCTAATTTTTTTCAGTTATTTAGAGTAAAAGGGAGGTGAGAGTTGACACTGGACCACTGGGAAATGATCCTGGTGAAGTAGTAATGGGGGGGGGGGGACAAAGAAATGACAAGTGAACTTAATGGGTACTTTGCATCAGTTTTCACTGTGGAAGACGTTAGCAGTGTGCCAGAGGTCCATGAGTGTTAGGGAGCAGAAGTGAATGCCATTGCTATTACAAAGTGCTAGGCAAACTCAAAGGTCTTGGACAAGACACTTTATACTTTATTGTTGCCAAACAATTGATACTAGAACATACAATCATCATAGCGACATTTGATTCTGAGCTTCCCGCTCCTTGGATTACAAATTGATAGTAAATATTAAAAATTTAAATTATAAATCATAAATAGAAAATATAAAAATGGGAAGTAAAGTAGTGCAAAAAAAAAACGAGATGCAGGTCCGGATATTTGGAGGGTACAGCCCAGATCCGGGTCAGGATCTGTTCAGCAGTCTTATCACAGTTGGAAAGAAGCTGTTCCCAAATCTGGCCGTACGATAAACGACATCCCAGAATCCTGAGAGGTTGGTGAAGAGAGGACGGATGCATCTGTCAAGAATCACTTGATTCTGGCATGGTCCTGGAGGATTGGAAAATTGCAAATGTCACTCCACTCTTTAAGAAAGTAGGAAGGCAAAAGAAAGGAAATTATAGACCAGTTAGCCTAACCTCAGTGGTTGGGAAAGTGGTGAAGTCTATTATTTAAGGATGAGGTTTTGGGGTACTGGAGATTAATGATGAAGTGTCAAAATCAGCAAACTTTGATTTTGAACCTCTGCTGACTTGTGGCCATACCCACCCATGGAAAAGGCTTTGGGAGTAAACCCTGAGGAAGAAATCCAGAGCCCGAGGCCTCTAAGACAGTTTGGTGTTGTTTACACCGTCACTCTGGCAACCTTTGCAACGACACTGGTGCCAAGCTGTATCAGCACTTGCCCTTCCCTTGGACTACATCACTGACGTGGAGAGGGGGAACCTACTGCATGGGCAACAGCTGGTTCTTCAAATCTTCCCACCCAGGCTTTCGCCCTGGAGAGGACACAGTCCACCAGAAGTGCAAACCCATGATCCCCTGGATCCTACCTAATACAGGAAAAATGCTGGTTTGGTTAGAGAAATGCTAGAGAGGAGGTAGTGAGTCAGAATAGAAGGGGCCTTTTCTGGTTGGCTGCCAGTGACTAGTGGTGTTCCTTGGGGGGTCATTATTGGGACCGCTACTTTACACATTGTTTGTCAATGATTTGGATAATGGAATTGATGGCATGGCAAAGTTTACGGATCATATGAAAATAGGTGAAGGGGTAGGTAGTGCTGAGGAAGCAATGCGATTGCAGCAGGACTTGGACAAATTGGAAGAATGGGCAAAAAAGTGGACGATGGAATACAGTGTTGGGAAATGTATGATAATGCATTTTGGGTAAAAGGAACAATAGTGCAGACTATTACCTAAATGGGGAAAAAGGTTCAAATATCAAAGGTGCAGAGTGTCCTCGTTCAAGACTCCCAGAAGTTTAATTTACAGATTGAGTCTGTGGTAAAGAAGGCAAATGCAATGTTGGCATTTATTTCAAGGGGAATAGATAAAAGCAAGGAGATAATGCTGAGCCTTTATAAGACATTAGTTAGCCCATATTTGGATTATTGTCAACAGTTTTGGGCCCCATATCTCAGAAAGGGAAAGGGTGTGTTGTAATTGGAGAGAGTCCAGGAATGAAGGGATTAACATACAAGGAGCATTTGACAGCTTTGGGCCTGTACTCACTGGACTTTGGAAGATCACGGAGGGTGGAGGAGGATCTCATTGAAACCATATAACAATTACAGGCCAGAAACGGGACATCTTGGCCCTTCTAGTCCGTGCCGAACTCTTACTCTCACCTAGTCCCACTGACCTGCACTCAGCCCATAACCCTCCATTCCTTTCCTGTCCATATAGCTATCACCTACCAAACATTGAAAGGACTAGATAGGATGGATGTGGAGAGGATGTTTCCTATGGTGGGATTATCAAGAGCTAGAGGGCGTGACCTCAAAATTGAGGGGCTGCCTTTTAGAACAGAGTTAAGGAGGAATTTTTTTAGCCAGAGAGTAGTGAATCTGTGGAATGCTCTGTCACAGATTGTGGTGGAGCTGTCTGTGGGTATATTTAAGGTGGAAGTTGATCGATTCCTGATCAGTCAGGACATCAAAGGATATGGCAAGAAGGTAGGTGTATGGGGTTGAGTGGAATTTGGAATCAGCCATAATGGAATGGTGGAACAGACTCAATGGGCTGAATGGCCTAATTGTGTGTTTTCAAAAACTTCACAATCCTCTAACTTCCCACTAATTTTTGCTCTATTATGTGCCTTCCTCTTGGCTGTTATGTTGGCTTTGACTTCTCTTGTTAGCCATGGTTGCATTATCTTTCCTTTTGAATACTACTTCCTCTTTGGCAGGGATCCCCAACCTTTTTCGCACTGTGGACCAGTTTCATATTGACAATACTCTTGCGGACCGGCTGACCGGGAAGGGGGTGGTGGTGGTCGGGTTGCCAACGGACGAGAGTAGCAGTCAGATACGCTGGGTTTACCCCAAGAAAGACTACAATGACCATGAAGCCTTGCATGGGCAACAGTGCGCATGCGTGACTTGTGCATGCGTGTACGTTTTTTTTTCTACAAATCGTTTTTGGCGATTCTGTTCAGTGGGGGGAAGGGGTTGTTAATCACGACCGGAATATCGGTGATAAGTGGCTAATACACTCAATTTCCTTTCTAAAAGGGTTTATTAAACAAATTTAATATTAAACACAGCGCATATTTTCTCGCATGAATATAGTGATAAGTCATTTATCAGGGGAGGACAGGAGAGCTTGAAGTAAGTGTTGAACGAACTTCCAGTAGAAGTGGTAGAGGCAGGTTTGATATTATCATTTAAAGAAAAATTGGATAGGTATATGGACAGGAAGGAATGGCGGGTTATGGGCTGACTGCAGGTCGGTGGGACTAGGTGAGAGTCGCGTTCGGCATGGACTAGAAGGGGAGAGATGGCCTGTTTCTGTGCTGTAATTGTTATATGGTTACATAAGTCACTTATAAGTCAATAGCATCATAACATTTTAAGTAACGTTTGGATATTGAACACACAGCGCATATTTTCCCGGTATGAACATATAAAATCATTGCAACACACCAATATCGCTGAATCAGTGGGAGCCCTGGACTTGTTTTCTTGCAACAACACGGTCCTATCGAAGGGTGACGGGAGACAGCGATACTCGAACGGGGTTCCTTATATCCAGTCTATTCCGCAATTTAGTTTTCGTTGCATTCATTGCAGAGATATGTTGGAAATGGAAGCAACGTTTCAGTGCTTTCGTGGCTATCTCAGGATATTCAGCCTTGACTTTGATCCAGAATGCCAGCAGAGATGTTATGTCAAACATACTTTCCAGCCCGTCGTCATTTGCAAGCTCGAGGAATTGATCTCCTTCCTGCGCTGAAATGAATGACGTGCGAGTAATAACCTCGCATGCGTAATGGCTCAACAGTGGCGTGACAGGGAATGAGGAAAAGTGCAGCTGATTCATATCGCCAAATCATATCGCTTCCTCATGACTCGGTAGCGCGTGCTTTGCAGCCCGGTACCAGTCCGCGGCCTGGTGGTTGGGCACCGCTGCTCTTTGGGATATATCCTGTGGCTTCCGAATTGCTTCCAGAAATTCCATCTATTGCTACTCTGCCATCATCCCTGTCAGTGTTATTTTCCAATCAATTCTGGTCAACTCCTCTTTCATGGCTCTGCAATTCCCTTTACTCCACTGTAATGCTGACACATCTGACTCTAGCTTCTCCTTCTCAAATTTCAGGGTGAATTTGATTACATTGTGATCGCTTGTCCCAAAGGGTTTTTTTTACCTTACGCTCTCTCATCCGTCCTGGTTCATTGAACAATAGCCGTTCCAGAATAGCTGATCTCCTAGTGGGATCAACCACGAGCTGCTATAAAAAGCCATCTTGTAGGCACTCTAGGAATTCCCCCTCCTGGAATCCAGCACCAACCTGATTTTCCCAATCTCCCTGCATATTGAAGACCCCCAAGACTATTGTAACATTGCCCTTTGCCATGCATTTTCTATCTCCCGTTTTAATTTTTAGACCACATCCTTGCTACTGTTTGGGGGTCTGTATAGAACTGCCATCAGGGTTTTTACCCTTGCGGTTCCTTAGATCTATCCACAATAATTCAACACCTTCCAACCATATGTCACCTCTTTCTAATGATTTCATTTCATTTTTTTTACTAACAGAGCAACGCCACTGCTTCTGCCTGTCCTTTTGATAGAACGTGTATCCTTGGACATTAAGCTTCCAGCTATAATCTTCTTTCAGCTGTGATTCAGTGATGCCTACAACATCATACCTACCAATCTGCAACTGTGCTACAAGTTCATCTACCTTATTTCATATACTGCACGAATTCAAACGTTACACCTTCAGTCCTTTATTTGCCCTTTTCGATTTTGTCTGTCTTTAACATTGAACTTATTCTGTTGACTAATTTTAGCCCATCATTCCATATTGCCTCTGCTTGCAAACCAGCTACCTCGTCTGCAGCTCTGTTATCCGCCTTTCCTACAATACCACTTGCATTGAAATATAAGCAGTTCAGGACACTGGTTGCACCATGCTCAACCTTTCGATTTCTGACTTTGAGGTCTTACCAACATCTGCCTCCACAACCTCTCACTAACTGTTCTGGAGCTCTAGTTTCTCTCCCCTACAACTCTAGTTTAAACCCCACTGGGCAGCATTAATTAACCTTCCTGCTAGGATACTAGTCCCCCTCCAGCTCAGGTGCAAATCAGCCCTTTTGTACAGGTCCCACCTTCTTGGAAGAGAGCCCAATCATCCAAAAATCTTGTGCCCTCCCTCCTACACCAACCCCTTAGCCACGTATTAAACTGTGTATCTTCCGAGTGCTGGCCTCACTAGGGCGTGGCATCGGTAGCAATCCTGAGATGACAACCCTGAAGGTCCTGCCCTGAACTCTATGTAGAACCTTGTCACTCAACCTATCCATATCACTGGAACCTCCCAATGAGCATGACTTCTGGCTGCTCACCCTCCTAGTTAATGCTGAGGACTCCATCCAAGATGCCTTGGACCCTGCACCTGGAGCAACATACCACCCAGGAATCTCATTCTCGCCAACAGAACCTCCTGTCTGTTCCCCTAACTAACGAATTATTTATCACCACAGTGTTCCTCTTCTTCCTCCTTCCGTACGAGTCAGAGAGGCAGAGTCATTGCCAGAGACCCGACCACTGTGACTTTCCTCTGTTAGGTCAAACCACATCCCCCCTCCCCCACCCCCCCAACAGAATCCAAAGTGATATTCCAGTTGTGGGTTGGGCACTGGGGTACTCTGCCCTGGCTCCTTAACCCCTTTCCCCTTCCTGACTGTCACCTAGTTTCCTGTGTCCTGCACCTTGGGTGCATGCAGCATGTTCAAGTGGTTCACTTGTTGAAATCAAGCATCAGAATGGGGAGAAATATGATCTTAGTGACTTTAACCATGGAATTATTGTTGGTGCTAGATGGGGTGGTTTGAGTATTTCAGAAACTTCTGGGATTTTCACTCACAACAGCCACTAGACTTTGCAGAGAATAGTGTGAAAAGCACAGCGTCCAGTGCGTAGCAGTTCTCTGGCCAAAAAACACCCTGTCAGGAGAGAATAGCCAGATTGGGTTAAGCTGACAGGAAGGTGACAGTAACTCAAATAACCCCGTGTTTCAACAGTGATGGGCTGAAATGCATCTCCGAACACAGAGCGTTAAAGAGGGTGGGCTACAGCAGAAGCCCACAAACATGCATTCACTGGTCACTTTATTAGGGACAGGAGAGACTTAATCAAATGGCCACTCTATTTCAAAATGTAGCTGAATGAGGATTGATTGCTCTTTACAGTGACGGACCACAATATTCTGATGATCTGGTGTCTCATAACAGGGAAAAATAACCTCCGTTCCCAGCCATGTGTCATCGGATGTATCCTGTCTCTTTACTGATATATTTGCCTGCCACTGCATATTTTTCCCATTCTCACACACTCTGTAACTTTGTGCATTAATGTGCAACCATTGCTGATCTGTCATTAAGGAGAAATGGCACAATATACTCTTGATTATTTCTCAAAGGCCCAATTATACCAAGGATCTGATATGTTCTCACTAGATTCAAAAGGCAATGCATCCATCATTCAGGACCCCTCCCCCTCACCCAGGACATTGCTACCATCAAGGAGGAGGGACAGGAGCCTGAAGACACACACTCAACATTTCAGGAACAACTTCTTCCCCTCCGCCATCAGAAATCTGAATAGACAATGAATCCATGAACACTCCCTCAGTTTTTTTCCTCCCTTTTTTGCATTACTTGTTTAATTTAATTTGTGTATGTATCTTATTGTCATTTAGTTTTTAAACTGTTATGCATTCCATTGCACAACTGCTGCAAAACAAATTTCATGACACATGCAAGTGATATTAATTCTGATTCTGAAGCTACGTTCTTGTTTTCTTAACCATTTCAATTTAAGTTCATCTTTCCACTTACATCAGACCTCGATGTAATGTTTGTGGGTAGTTGCTTATTCTGGGAGTTAATCATTCTAAGTTTAAAAAAGAATCGAATGTGAAACCTTCCAAAGATGATGCAGTCACTTCTCCTTTCCAACAGCATATTAGGACCAGGCTGGCTGGCTGGCTGGCACTATTGATAGGTCACTCCCAAGTCTGTGTAGGCAGTGGGAAGCTGCCTCACTGATGCAGTAAGAGAGATGATGTTGGTGCTGGGATGAGTCAGTTTTCACACACAGCATCCCAGATCCGACGTCTTCCCCGAATAGCACAGACTGGTCACTGTGCTGGCATCTTCTGCCCTGAAATAGTATAGTGCTTAGTAAGGAACTATTACAGCTCGGGGCATTGGACTTTGGGGTTCAATCCCGGTGTCCTCCGTAAGGAGTCTGTGGAATGTGTGGGTTTTCTCTGGGTGCTCCAGTTTCCTGGCACAGTCCAAAGATGTAGTAGTTAATTGGTCATTGTAAATCGTCCCATGATTAGGCTGGGGTTAATTTCGGGTCTTCAGGCAGTACTGCACGAAGGTTCAGAAGGCCCTATTCCTGCTATATCTCAATAGAATAAAATAAATATTTGCAACAGGAGAAAGGAAATAGAAATGTCAGGAGGTTTATCGGAGCTTGAGCTCTTAATTTTGCGGGCTTGTGACAGCTGTCTTACAAACTGCAGACTGCTGTGTGTTCTCTGTAGGCTGTCAAGCGAAGGAAACTTTAGCACTTGAACAAACACACCATTGACTCTTTAACAGCAAAACTGTGTTTCTCACTGCTCCAGTCAAAGATTCCCATCAGCTTCGTGTGGGGGTTGGGTATGGGGAGAAGCATAGGATGTGTTGGGAGCAGAGAAAAAAGAATAAATCTGAACACAAACCTTGTGCCTTCCAATGTTAAGAAAATCAGGTCTGCTCTTTGAAGTTTGCAAGGTTCTGCCAGTGATCTCCTGGTTACTGCAACATTGTTCAACACAGCTGTGTGGCTATTCATTCCGGGGCTCAGCACAGGTACTTTGTGCTTGAGTCTCTTTTTGGCTGAATACTTTTTTTCCCCATGATTTGTGTCAAGAAGGACTTGTAGAACGAGGGGTGGGCTAAGTGAGCAGAAGTGTGTCCGTGTAATTCTCTAGCTTGGTGCATGTGGGAAGCTCCATTGTTGATGTATGCAAAGCTATATTTGATACATATTCAGAGCTGAAGCCCCCCATAGGTTGGGGTCCATGATGGATGTGGCAGGTTAGCTGTCTGCATGCAGCTGATGAATCCAAAGGAATGGCAGAGACTGATACAGATTGACACCAGCAGCATCGCAGGAGTTGCCAGTCAATGTTCAACTCAACTTAGAACTCCTTTTAGGGATTCCTGCTCCGAATTTTTCCCCAGAGCAAGTATGGCCACACGGCAGCGGAGTTTTGATATAAGTGAACTGCCGGCCACGGCTGACGAGCTCCATCTGCCTGAAGAGACTGTCTTTAAGTTGCCAGTAACCCATTGTTTTCCCTTCTGTTCCGCCGGGCGTAGAATCTAAGCCACACGTGAAGGCCAGGAGCTGGACTTGGTTGTCAGAGACTATTTGAGACGCACGCTATTGGGAGCATTTAATAGGTCGTGGGGATAAGCTTCCATTACCACCCCTGGCTATGAGCCTTAAGGAGCCACACATCCAGGTACTCTAAGGAATTGAGGGATATAGGGATAATTCCACGTTGAAAATGGAATTAGTTATAATCTTGTTGAAAGGTGGAAGAGGCTTGGAGCTCTCTGGGCTGACTCTTGCTGCCATTTCTTATCTTCCTGCACTCTCGCTACAAGGTTTAAATGAGGCTGATGTGTGACTGACATATTTTACTCTAGGACAGACAGGAGGTGCATGACAGGGAGAGCAGGTGGTGTCCTTTTGACAATAACACTGGGCTTCTGTGTGACCCCTGTAAAGGAACTGGAGATCCAGTGGAGTTTTATTTAATGTATTTATTTAGAGAGAGAGAGTGCGACATAGGCCCCTCCAGTCCTTTGAGCTACATCGCCCAGTAATCCCTGGCCCACTCCACGCCTAATCACAGGACAATTTGCAGTGACCAATTAAACTATCAACCGGTGTGTCTTTGGACTGTGGGAGGAAACCAGGGCACCTGGAGAAAACCCACGCGTTCACAGGAAAGACTCACAGAAGATGTCGGAACTGAACTCCCTCACCCCGTGCTGCAGTAGTGTCATGGTAACCACTGCGCCACTGTGGTGCCTATCTTGAATGCCGTTCCCCTGTTTAATGGTGGGCGTGTTTGTATTTTTCTAAGGCAGACTTGCAAATCATTGTGGATCATTCACTGCATTCTTATAATCGTTTGCCATGACGCAGCTGAGGGTAGGTGTGTCAGTCTAATGATGGGTGTGGTAATACAATGTCTCTGACATCTGTGTAATTGATGTCTCCACGACGGGGACATTGGCTAGAGAGGAGGCTGACTTTGTTTTTCTTATTCTGCCAATGGCTCTAGAGGATTTCCGCATTTTCCTGGATCTTGTGAACGTTCTTGTTGATGGTACTATTACTTACTGCCCATTACGCCACAAGCGTTTAGGGCAGCAACGAAGTTCCTCTCTCTTTGCTCATATTCAGGGCTTCCTTCATCACGTCAGTGGCTTCCTCTCTGTTTAGACTACCGTCAGTCATGCAGGTTCTGGGTGGAGACTCAGGAATACCGTTGCACTCAGATGTAGAAGGGTTCTTCTTTGCTGTCCCTGTCAGGGTTGTTGGCCCTGAGCTGAACCACCAAACCTGGAGGACTGGTGCACCACCCATAGTCCAGCCTCCACTCTTTGACCTGCTTGGCATGGATGATCCTACCAAGGGCCAAAGCACGAAGCCCTGAGTCCACTTGTCATAGCTCGCCAGGTCACTGAGGCATGCATGCCTCCAAACTACGTCACGGTTGTAGTCCTCTTGGAAGATTATTGTGTACAATGAGGGTAGATTTGCCTTGCAAGAACTTAGTACGACATCTGTTGGTTCGTGCACTTCAATGAAAGGCTAGCCAGTGGCTTGGAGTTTGGCCTCCAAATGTGCTTCTGGTATTGTTTACATACTGCGTATCGGTGACTGTCTTAGGCTGGAATAACTCTGGAGCGGAGCGAATGTAGGCTCAAGAGATTCCTATTTGCCATTCAAATTGGCCCCACCATGGGGCATGAGGTGTGAGAAAAATTGAGAGAAGTGTCATGACGATGTGCCAGCCTTCCTTGACACCAGTCTGTACTCACAGTGGCTCTATGGTGGACCTGGTTAAAATCATCACTTGGTATCATCGTGCAGCGTGCCTCGGATGGAGAGCAGTGACCAGTGAGATCATCCCCCTACACCCACCGTGATGGGATTGTCTGTCTTCATGCGCCCAGTCTAAATTCCGGGGTTGATATTGTTATCCAGCATTGCAGTGAGTCTCTTTATATTTTGTATCTGGCTTTGTGTCCCTGTGTAGTGAGCAGCGATGACCAAGTTTGACAGCAGTGGACAGAGATTAGATTAGATTAGATTCAACTTTATTGTCATTGTGCCGAGTACAGATTCAAAGCCAATGAAATGCAGTTAGCATCTGACCAGAAATGCAAAGAATAGTGATATTTACAAAATAACTGCGAATAAAAAGTAAGTGCTACAGCACACAAATATAAACGTACTGAGACAGTACAATATGGGTGCAATACTGCTTAGCGCTGTAATGTGAGGTTCAGCAGGGTCCCAGCCTCAGGGAAGAAGCTGTTCCTGTGCCTGCTGGTGCGGGAGCGGAGGCTCCTGTAGCACCTACCGGATGGGAGGAGAGTAAAAAGTCCATGGTTAGGGTGAGATGCATCCTTGATAATGCTTTTCGCCCTGCCCAGGCAGCATTTATGGTAGATGTTCTCAGTGGTGGGCAATTGGGTGCCGATAATCCGCTGGGCAGTTTTCACCACACGCTGGAGTGCTTTGCGATCCAATACGGGGCATTTGCCATACCACACTGAGATGCAGTTGGTGAGTATGCTCTCAATGGTACAGCGGTAAAAGTCCGTCAGTATCCTGGGACAGAGGTGAGCTTTCTTGATGCTCCGCAGGAAATAAAGGCACTGTTGCGTCTTTTCGATCAGGATGGAGGAGTTCAGGGACCAGGTGAGATCCTCGGAAATGTGGACACCAAGGAATTTGAAGCTTGATACACGCTCCACTGCAGTTCCGTTGATGTAGATGGGGACGTGATTGTGGCTCCTAGCGTGCCTGATGTCCACAATGATCTCCTTGGTCTTCTGGGTGTTAAGGGCCAGGTTGTTGTCGGCACACCACATGGCCAGGTGCTGGACCTTGTCCCTGTAGGCCGTCTCGTCATCCCCTCTGATCAGGCCAACCACCATGATGTCGTCTGCGAACATGATTATGGAGTTAGAACCATGTACAGGAACACAGTCATAGGTGAAAAGGGAGTACAGAAGAGGGCTCAGCACACAGCCTTGAGGCACGCCAGTGTTCAGGGTGAGAGTGGAGGAGGAGAGGTCGTCTAACTTAACTGATTGGGGTCTGTTAGTCAGAAAGTCCAAGGTCCAATTGCAGAGGGATGAGCTGATACCAAGCTGGCGAAGTTTGGTGATCAGCTTGGAGGGGATCACAGTATTGAATGCTGAACTAAAGTAAATGAACAGCATTCTGTAAGAGTTGGGGCTGTCCAGGTGGGCCAGGGCAGAGTGAAGTGCCATGGAGATGGCATCCTCTATTAACCTGTTGGTGCGATAGGCAAATTGATGGGGGTCCAAGGTAGTGGGCAGACAGGATTTCAGATGTGATAGAACCAGTGTCTCAAAGCACTTTGCAATGATGGGGGTGAGTGCAACTGGGCGGAAGTCATTCAGGCCCGTGGTAGTGGAATGCTTCGGCACTGGCACAATGGTGACGATCTTGAAGCTCGTGGGGACAACTGCCTGGGCCAAGGACAGATTAAAAAATGTCCGTGAAGATCCCGGCCAACTGCCCTGCACAGACTCTGAGCACACAGCCAGGTATTCCATCCAGACCAGCTGCCTTCCGTACATTCACCCTGCTCAGGGTGGCACAAACATCGGAGGTGCAAAGTGAGAGAGGCAGTTCACCAGGTGGCAGATCCGCTTTGAGGGTGACCTCCTTGTCCTCTCGGTCAAAGTGAGTGTAGAAGTAATTGAGCTCATCAGGGAGGGAAGCAGAGCTGGAAGGGGGCACAGTACTAGGAGGTTTGAAGCCTGTAATGACCTGTATGCCATGCCCCATGTGCCGGGCTCTACAACGGGTAGACAAAACTGCCCAACGCATTACCGGCCTACCCACCATCAAGGACGTAAATACAGAAAGGAGCCCAAAAAGGGCCAGTAATATCACGAAGGATCTGCTTATGGTCTATTTGTCCCATCGGGGGGAGGCTATGTAGCGTCCATAGCAGGACCACCAGATTCAAAAAGAGCTACTTTCCCCAAGCAGCAAGGCTAAACAACACCTCGACCCACTAACCAACCCCTCCACACCCCTAAGCACCACTGCCTTAACATTTCCTGTCGACAAACTTGTGTACAAACACTCCTGTGCCTAACATCACTTTGTGTATATAACTCATCTTATGTTTTTATATTTATTGTTTGGTTTTTTTTGTCCTGCATCTGATCCAGAGTAACAATTATTTCACTCTCTTTTGCTTGTGTACTGGAAATGACATGAATCTTGAAATGCTTAACCTGTAATACATTTTGTTGAGGTATGCTTTCAGTATCTCCTCCTTCACTGAATTTGGCACAAAGAGCGAGAGAAGTTTCTTTCTGATCCCCAAGATGCAGTGTAAAAGCCACCTCTTCACCCACCCGAAGTGATCTAGCATTGTTCCGGCCCATCGAGTCCCTGCCACCCAATTACACCCATTTGACGAGCTAACCTGCTACCCCGTACTCCTTTGGCATGTAGCAGGAAAACGGAGCATCCGGAGAAATCCCACGCAGCCATGGGAAGAAGGTGCAGATTCCTCATAGACAGCAGCAGAATGGTGCCTTGGGTCGCTGTTGCTGTAAGTGTTCGACTAACCTCTCCGCCACCATGCAGCCCATAGAATGTGAGGAGTTGTGAATAAAAGAGGGGCTCGGGCTCGTCCAGGACTTGAACCGAGGACCTATCGCACTGAAAGTGAGATTCGGACTCCTAGACCAGAGGTTCCCAACCCAGGGCCCTCCAACCCCTTGGCTAATTGTAGGGGCCCATTGCATAAAAAAGGCTGGGAGCCCCTGCCCTAGACCAATGAGCCTCACTCCATGAAATGAGGGGACAGCACATAGGGTTTGTGAGTGCTTGTGGTGTGGAACTTGGCAGGAATATTTGCCAAGATACCTACAGTGGCCACCCTTCAGAAATAATTCTTTGGCTGTTTAGGCTATTGAGCTGCTTTTCAGTTGTGAAAGGGGATGAATAAAAGCTGGTTTCTCATTCCCTCTTGCCTCCCTCTTTGGCTTCTGGGCAACCACTGAATCTCTTGGCATTGCCTGTTTAAAATCAAGTTTCCCATGCCCCTGGGAGCCAAGGTGACACTGCAGAACAGGAGATCCAGTTTTATAGCTTGAGCTGATTATTCCTGTGCTTTACACTGAAACAATGGAGCAGTTGGTTGATGATCAGGAAGAAAAGGGAACTTAATACTGCTTCTGAAGAATTATAATCACAACGTGATTGGCCTTTACTATTTGCTGTCTGTGGGGCTATTTTAAGCAGTGGGGGTGGGGGGGGGGCGAATCCAGAATTCTGGTATTTTGTAAATGTGACATAAGATCATAAGAAATAGAAGAAGTTACCCCTCGTATTTACCCTGCCTTTCAGTATTGGCTTATTATTGTCTCGCGTACCAGGATACAGTGAAAAACCTGTTCATTGAGCTAAGATAAGGTAAAACAATAATAATAGTAAATAAAGTGTAAAGGCACTGCAGGTAAATAATAAGGTGTAAGATCATAGTGAGGTAGATTGTGAGGCCAGGAGTCTGCCTTGTCTATTCAGAAGTAATAATGCTGAGGTGAGATCTGTCCATGAGCTTGGAGGTACATGCTGATCATGGTAGCTGATTTTCTTTTTACATCAGTACTGGTTTTCTGCCTGAAGTCCTACAAAGATATTACAAATCTGTCAAGTTTCTCCAGTGATTCAGCTGCTCTCAGGTAGTGAATTCTGAAGGCTTGTTCTCTGTGAAGGAATTTGTGCCAACTTTGACCTCCTGCTTCTTGAGTGAGCTGAAACAACAATACCCTGTCAAGGCCTGTGAGAATTTTATACGTTTATGGGATCCCCTCTCATTCTTATAACCTACATACTCAGTCTGTTTAATCCCTCCTCATTTGACAAACCAAGGATCAGTCTGGTGAACCTTCACTACACTCAATTGCAAATATATCCCTCATTCAGTAGGGAGGGCAGTGTACAATATACGGAGGGCTGAGTATAATTGGAGCATTTCTTCAACTAGTCAAACCCTCTTGCTGTAAAGGACAGTCAGCCACTTCCTTTTTGTAATTGCTTGCTAAGCTACACACTAAATGCCACTATTGCTTCTCGTAATTGCTTGCTGGGAATGTTACCTGCATGTTAACTCTCATTAATTGTGTACAAGATGAGGGGTGACATAATGGCATAGTGGTTAGTGCAGTTACTCCACAGTGCCAGTGACCACTGGGGTTTGATTCCTGCCACTGTCTGTAAAGAGTTCATGCATTCTCCCCGTGACCAGATGGGTTTTCAGCGGGTGATTCTGTTCTGTTTCCTCCCAATTCCAGAGACATACAGTGAGGGTCAGTGGGTTGTGGGCTTGCTGTGTTGGCGCTGGGAACATGGTGACACTTGCAGGATTGCCACCAGCAAAATCCTTGGACTGTGTTGGTCGTTGACCCAAAAAGGCACTTTTCACATTGTTTTGATGTACATGTGGCAAATAAAACTTCATCTGTATATTGATCCCACTGAACAACAAAAGATAAAGGGTCTCAACCTGAAAAAAAAACCTCAACTATCCATTTCCCTCGACAGGTGCTTCCTGACCTGTGGAAGTGTTTTTATTTGCTCCAGATTTCAGCATCTACAGTCTCTCCTGTCCACATTCCACCATTTAAAAATATTACACACACTCTTTTGTAGCAAAAGTGGATTTTTTTTAATACCCTGGATGTATTGAACTCGGAGTTCAAAGTAAATTTATTGACAAAGTACATATATGTCCCAATATACTACCCTGAGGCTCATTTTCTTGCAGGCATTCTCAGTATCACTAAGAAATGCAATAGAATTAGTGAAAATCTGTACACAAAGACTGGCAAAAAAATCAATATGCATAAGACAATGTTCAAATACAAAAAAATAATAAATATTGAATAAATAGTACTGAGAACATGAGTTGTAGAGTCCTTAAAAATGAGTCCATTGGTTGTGCAATTAGTTCAGTGTTGAGGTGAGTGAAGTTATCCACACTGGTTCAGGAGCCGAGTGGTTGAGGGGTAAGAACTGTTCTTGAATTTGCTTTTCTACTTCCTTCCCAATGTCAGCAGTGAGAAGAGAGTATGATGAGATGGTGAGGGACTTTGAATTGAATTGACTTTATGCATTATAATCCTTCATGTACATGAATAGAAATCTTTGTTATGTCTCCATCTAAATGTGCAATTTATGGTAATTTATAATAAATATTATGTACATCAGGACAGTCAATAATACATAGAAGTACAGTTGCGTCAGCATGAATTAAGCATTCTGATGGCCTGATGGAAGAAGCTGTCCTGGAGCCTGTTGGTCCTGGCTTTTGTGCTGCGATACCATTTCCCAGATGATAGCAGCTGGTATAGATTGTGGTTGGGGTGACTCGGGTCCCCAATGATCCTTCGGGCCCTTTTTACACACCTGTCTTTGTAAATGTCCTGAATAGCGGGAAGTTCACATCTACAGATGCGCTGGGCTGTCCACACCACTCTCTGCAGAGCCCTCTGATTGAGGGAGGTACAGTTCCCATACCAGGCAGTGATGCAGCCTGTCAGGATGCTCTCAATTGTTTCCCTGTAGAAATTTCTTAGGATCTGGGGGCTCATTCTAAACTACTTCAACCATCTGAGGTGAGAGAATTGCTGTTGTGCCTTTTTCACCACACAGCTGGTATATACAGACCACTTGAGGTCTTTGGTGATGTTTGTGCCAAGGAACTTAAAACTGTTCACCCTCTCAACCCCAGATCCATTGATGTTAATAGGGGTTAGCCTGTCTCCATTCCTCCTGTAGCTTCTTTGTTTTTGTGACATTGAGGGAGAGGTTGTTCTCTTGGTACCATTGTGTCAGGATGATGACTTCTTCTCTGTAGGATGGCTCATTATTATTTGAGATTAGGCCAATCAGTGTAGTGTCGTCAGCAGATTTGATTAGCAGATTGGATCTATGGGAGGTGACACAGGCATGGGTATACAGAGAGTGAAGGTGGGGGCTTAGGACACAGCCTTGAGGAGCAGGGGTGAAGGAGCCCATTCTTACCACCTGCCGGTAATCTGACGGGAAGTCCAGGATCCAGCTACACAAGGCAAGGTCAAGGCCAAGGTCTCTGAGCTTCTTGTCGAGCCTGGGGGGATTTATGGTGTTGAATGCCGAACTGTAGTCCAAGAACAGCATTTTCACTTCAGCATCCTTCTTTTCCAGGTGTGCAAGAACGGTGCGTAGAGCTGTGGCTATTGCGTCATCAGTCGATTGGTTGTGTCAGTAGGCGAATTGTAGGGGGTCCAGTGTGGGTGGTAGCAAGCTGCAGATGTAGTCCTCAACCAGCCTCTCAAAGCATTTGCTTACTATTGAGGTGGGTGCGACAGGACACCAGTCGTTCAGACATGTTACCTTGGTCTTTTTAGGTGCAGGAACAATGGTGGATGTTTTGAAGCAAGAGGGCACTCTACACTGGGAGAGGGAGAGATTAAAAATATCAGTGAATACACCTGCCAGTTGTGCCGGGCACATCCTGAGTACCCACTCTGGGTTGCCGTCCGGTCCCACAGCCTTGCGACTGTCCACTCGTGGGAAACACCCGTATACTTTGGTGTCAGATGACCAAGCTGCAGCTCACATCAGCGCTGTTATCAGGGGCACAACGTTGGCAAATTCGAACCAAGTGTTTTTTAAAATAAAGATTTAGCTCGTCTGGGAGAGAGGCAGCAATATTGGAAACTCCACTGCGTTCAGCTTTGAAGTCTGCGATGGTGTGCAGACCTTGCCATAAGCTGCGTGTGTTGTTGGTGGAAAGATGTGACTGGATCTTGTCCCTGTATTGTCATTTCTCTGCCTTGGTGACTTTGCGCAGATTGTATTTGCATTTCTTGAGCTCCTGCTGATTACCAGCAACGTAAGCTCTGTGTTGTGTGATAAGTGCTTCTCGCACAGAACTGTTGTTCCAGCGTGTCTGGTTTGGATAGACCCTGACTGATTTTTGGGGGACAACATCCTCGATGCACTTCCGGATGAAACTTGTGACCCCTTCTGTGAACTCGGAGATATCCTCATCATGGAAGACATTCCAGTTGATGCCATGAAAGCAGGGAGGCCGACTGGTCAGACCAACAGTGGACGGTTTTAACTACGGCCGCCTCTTGTTTCAGCTTCTGCCTGTACTTTGGCAGCAACAAGATGGAGTAGTGATCAGATTTTCCAATTGGGGGTCGAAGGAGCGCTTTGGAAGCGTTGCAGAAGGGATAGTGGTAGTGGTCGAGTATGCTACCTCCCCGTGTGCTCACCTGGATGTGTTGGCAAAACTTCAGAGAGACTTTAGTTAGTGATGCTCCATTAAAGTCACTGGTGACGATGAAGGCAGATTCCGGGTGTGCAGTCTCCGGTGTGCTGATGGTCTTTACAGTTCCTTGACAGCCAGGTCAGGATCGGCTTGTGGAGGAGTATACACAACTGTGATGATAACAGCCGTGAACTCCCTGGGCAGCCAGAAAGGTCTACACCAGGTACTCCAGATCCAGGGAACACAAGGATTTGAGGGCATGCACATTCTGGGGGTTGCACCAGACATTATTGATCATGAAGCATACCCCACCTCCTTTACTCTTTCCAGACAGATTTTTGTCTGCCTGGAACGGAGAACCTTGAGGAGAATGCTAGGGAGCGGCGGCCGATTAGCACGCTGTCTCAACCTCACTGTAGGAAGGATGTGGAAGCATTGGAACGGGTACAGAGGAGATTTACCAGGATGCTGCCTGGTTTAGAAAGTATGCATTATGATCAGAGATTAAGGGAGCTAGGGCTTTACTCTTTGGAGAGAAGGAGGATGATAGGAGACATGATAGAGGTGTACAAGATAATAAGAGGAATAGATAGTGGATAGCCAGTGCCTCTTCCCCAGGGCACCACTGCTCAATACAAGAGGACATGGCTTTAAGGTAAGGGGTGGGAAGTTCAAGGGAGATATTAGAGGAAGGTTCTTTACTCAGAGAGTGGTTGGTGCGTGGAATGCACTGCCTGAGTCAGTGGTGGAGGCAGATACACTAGTGAAGTTTAAGAGACTACTAGATAGGTATATGGAGGAATTTAAGGTGGGGGTTTATATGGGAGGCAGAGTTTGAGGGTCGGCACAGCAATGTGGGCCGAAGGGCCTGTACTGTGCTGTACTATTCTATGTTCTATGTTCACCAGGACGCCGGCCCTTCTCCCTCACCTCCGTTGCTGATTCCGAGGTAGTGGAGGTGTAGTAGGTGAGACTCCCATTGATCGTGTAAGTAGGGGGTTCCCAGTGTACGGTAAATGCCGCCTTCCCGATGTTCAGAAGAGTCGATCTATCATCTCTGGTGTGACTATTAGCAACTTGAAAAAGAAGTGAGAAGGAAATCGTAGAAATTAGAAGTATACTGTAAAGTTGGAATGGAGCTCACAACATGGCCGCTGTTTGTGGCACCATCTTGTTGTTGATTTTTGATGATCGATGTTGCTTTCCTGCAAAAGCACTCCGTACAGATGTCCTCAATGGCGGGGAGGGCTTTACCCATGATGCACTGGGCTTTTTGTAAGCTTTTCTGTTCTTGGGCATTGATGTTTCTGTAACAGGCCTTGATGCAACTAGTCAGGACACGCTGTACTGTGCATCTGTGTATCTAAGGAAGTATGCACAAATTTGATGTGTCCTCTAAAACTTTGTCAAACTTGTATAGATCCACAGTGGAGAATATCCTGGCTAGTTCTCTTTGCCCATCATAAATCTGAATGGTGAACAACTGGTTCCTAGCTCCAGTCCATGTGACAATCCAGTGGGTTAGAGCTCGCAACCCAAAAATAATCCGTTGATTCTGTCTCTGTTTTTGTCCTGAGGCTTTGATGGAATGTTGGGAATCAGCTGGGAAAAAAAGATAGCAAACTCCTTGAGGAGATGTAACTTTAATGTACTTGGCACCTGTTTTACTCTGTGCCTGTCCTTAATGATGGATACTGTCTCCTTGAGGCATTGCCTTTTGAAGATGTCCTTGATGCTGGGGAGGCTGGGACCCATGATCGAGCTGATCGAGTTTACAACTTTCTGCAGTGGACCCTCCATATGATGTACATCTGCAGGAATTTGCGAGAGTCTTTGGTGACATAACAATTCTCCTCAAAACCCTAATGAAGTATAGCTGCTGTCATGCCTTTTCTGTAGTTGAATCATTATATTGAGCCCAGGATACATCCTCAAATTTGTTTGGGGTGTAACAATACAGTATTAGCAAATAGGAAGGTTTTGCCGCAAACAGGGTATGGAATTAAAGGGTATGGAATTAAAAATGGGAAAACAATAGACACTCAAAAGGATTCAGTTTTTTCTTGCTTTGGAAGGAGAAATTGATGTACTTCGTAGCTGGAATCTTTGATCTGGAGACACATCTACAAACAGTTTGTAATAAAAGTCAGGTAAAATGCAAAATATTGTGACCAATGAAATTCTGAAATTATGGTGGAGCCATTTAGTGTGACGTGTAGTTCAGTATGCTATAACAGATTGAGGTGTAGTTCAGTTATGCTACTTCTGCACACTATCTTTATTCCCTGTCCCCTTTTCTGTTCCTCTCTTCATAGAGCAACTGTCAGAATAGGTAATTAATTCCTCCAGTGTGAGGTGAGAGCACCGCTGATCACTTCAAGCTGAAATTATTCAGCACCTGAACTGGAAAATGTGTGCCTGGGGGTTCAGAAGTTGTTTTTTGGTATGGAGCGGTTTCACTGAAGCTATTAAAAATTGAAGTCGCAGTTTATATTTTAATGAGCATTTTTCAAATGATTTCCATTTTATTTACAACAGTGAATCTGAAAATTGTCTAAGTAGTGTAACAACAGTAAAACTTGCATTTAGCAGTTTTCCTCTTTTAGCGGCACGAAGTGTGTTGTATTTTTGCTTTTCCCCGTTGAGCTTTACGCTGATGATAGCGCACAGAGTGTGACGGTACAGTATGGGCTATTCAGCCCACAATGTTGTGCTGGCCTTTTAACATACTCTAAAATCAGCCCAGCCCTTCCCTCCCACACAGCCTTCCATTTTCCTGTCACCCCAGAGAGAAAATCTTAATGTACTGTAAAAATACAACTTCACTTTTAATACTTCTTATTCTTTTAAACAGCAGCCCTTGGATCATTTCATTGATTCAAACAGAGTTCAGCAAAATATCAATAAACATGAAACTGATATCAAGTGGTGTTTTGAAAAGTAAGTAAAAATGGGCAGATAAACTTGATACGAACACATAAATGTTGATGTCAGTAGCACACGTCAGCCCTTGTTTTCGCTGCTTCCAAAATGAGTTGCATCATGCTGCAACTTTATAAAACTCTGTAGTTAGGCTGCACCTGAAGTATTGTATACAGTTCTAGTTGTCTTATTGAAAGGATATTGAAGCTTTGGAGAGAATGCAGAAGAGGTTTACCAGGATATTGCCTGGATTAGAGAGCAAGAGATTGGACAAACTTGGGTTGTTTTCTCTGGAGTGGCAGGGTCGAGGACAGATCTGATGGAGGTTTATAAGATTATGTGAGGCACAGATAGGTAATCAGTATCTTTTTCCCAGGGTTGAGAATGTCTAATACCAGAGGACATGCATTTAAGGTGAGAGGGGGTAATTTCAAAGGAGTTGCGAGGGGCAGGGTTTTTTTTTTAGTGTGTTGGGTGCCTGGGGTGGTAGCACAGGCAGAAATATTAGGTTCACCAGATTGATTCCTGGGATGGCAGGACTTTCATATGAAGAAAGACTGGATGAACTGGGCTTGTACTCGTTGGAATTTAGAAGATTGAGGGGGGATCTGATTGAAACGTATAAGATCCTAAAGGGATTGGACAGGCTAGATGCAGGAAGATTGTTCCCGATGTTGGGGAAGTCCAGAATGAGGGGTCACAGTTTGAGGATAAAGGGGGAGCCTTTTAGGACCGAGATTAGGAAAAACTTCTTCACACAGAGAGTGGTGAATCTGTGGAATTCTCTGCCACAGGAGACAGTTGAGGCCAGTTCATTGGCTATATTTAAGAGGGAGTTAGATATGGCCCTTGTGGCTACGGGGATCAGGGGGTATGGAGGGAAGGCTGGTACAGGGTTCTGAGTTGAATGATCAGTTATGATCATACTGAATGGTGGTGCAGGCTCGAAGGGCCGAATGGCCCACTCCTGCACCTATTTTCTATGTTTCTATTAGAGGGGCATTTAAATAAGCAGATGAATGTGCGGAAAATGGAAGGATATGGACATTGTATGTCAGAAGAGATTAGTTTCAGAACTAAGGAGATGTCTTTCAAAGAAAGGGGCTTCCCTTTCTCCACCATCAATGCTGCCCTCACCCCATCCTTCCACTGTCCCACCAGGGATAGGGTTCCTCTTGTCCTCACCTACCACCCCTACCAGATTCCGCATCCGTCTGGGTAGCCTCCAACCTGATGGCATGAATGTTGACAACTCTAACTTCTGTTAATGCCTCTCCTCCCCTTCGTACCCTGTCCATCCATCCATCCATCCATCCATCCATCCATCCATCCATCCATCCATCCATCCATCCATCCATCCATCCCTCCCTCCCTCCCTCCCTCCCTCCCTCCCTCCCTCCCTTCCTCCCTTCCTCCCTTCCTTCCTTCCTTCCTTCCTTCCTTCCTTCCTTCCTTCCTTCCTTCCTTCCTTCCTTCCTTCCTTCCTTCCTTCCTTTTTTTTCTCTATCTCTCTCTTTCTCTCTCTCTCTTCCCCCCCCTTCCTCTTTTTCTCCCTCTCACTGTAACTCCTTTCCCATCCTCTGGGGCCCCCCCTGCCCGCTTTCTCCCTAGGCCTCCCGTCCCATGATCCTCTCCCTTCACCAGCCTCGCATCCCTTTTGCCAATCAACTTCCCAGCTCTTGGCTCCATCCTTCCCGCTCCTGTCTTCTCCTATCATCTCAGATCTTCCCCCTCCCCCTCCCACTTTCAAATCTCTTACTATCTCTTCTTTCAGTTAGTCCTGACGAAGGGTCCCGGCCGAAATGTTGACTGTACCTCTTCCTATAGATGCTGCCTGGCCTGCTGCGTTCACCAGCACTTTTTGTGTGTGTTGCTTGAATTTTCGGCATCTGCAGATTTCCTCGTGTTTAGTAATTTAATTTGTTCAGCATACCATTGAGGGCTGATGAACCTGTTCTGTGTTCAGTTTCACAGTTATTACGCAAAGGGTATTCAGGCTGTTGTAGCACAAGTCCTTTCTGACCTTGACTTTCTTGATGAATTTTTCTGATTGTGTTGCTTCCTTCTGATGTAAGTGGTGTTGGCCACTGTGACATGGAAAGAATGTCAATGAGAAACATTTAGAGGCGTGACTTCACACCCAGTTTATACCTCAAGTTCAGCATGCGTGCAAAGCTATTTGGCCAAGCATTCAAGTTTGAGAATCATTACACTATTCAAAAGTGTTGCTGATATTTTTGTCAGCTAGATTTCTGCTAATTGGCTGGATTTTTTTTAATATGCCTCACTCAAGAGGTCACTGGATTGATGAAGAACATGCAAGGCATCACAAGTGTGTGTGGGACAGGCGGCTGAGTCAGTAAATCTGTTACTTGTGGATGGCGACTTATGTTAAGAAGATAACTAATTGTGTAGTTGTGGCTGATAAACATCTGAAGTAAGAATTAATGATGCAAGTGGATGCTGTCATTCAGTCTGAAAATCAACCTGATTTCCCCAGCCTGCCAAAACATACTCCCAGTGCTTTCTGATTTACTTTGATCTGAAGATTTGCTCTGTGGACCAACTCAGGAATCAAAGGAATTCCGTACATCATCATAGATCAATTAACCCTTAATGGTAGTGTAGCAGTAAGTGCGATGTTATTACAGCTTGGGGCATCAGAGTTCAACCCTGGCATCTTCTGTAGGGAGTCTGTACGTCCTCACTAGTTGTCTCCTGGTGCTCGAGTTTCCCCCCACAGTCCAAAGATGTCTCAGTAGGTTAATTGTTCATTGTAAGATGTCCTGTAGCTAGGCTGGGGTTGAACCGGAGGTTGCAGTGCACCGTAGCTCAGAAGGCTGGAAGGCCCATCTCGTTAAATAAATTGCTGTTGGAGAACAGCTTGCTGCTGCTTTACAACAGGGAGGGGCTGACACTGAACAAAAGGAAACAAGCAGCTGGGGTGGTGAAGAGGATAAAAGGCTTTTGAATAGTCCTGATGAATGAAGGGCCTCAAACCAAACCATTGATTCTTCATTCATCTGCAGAGATGTTGCTTGAACTGCCGAGTTCCTCCAGCATTTGTGTGTTACAAAGGCTTTTGACTGCAAGGGTTCAACATAACCAGCTGAACTGGTTTGGAAACATGGTGCGTGAAGAAATGGCCCTCAAAATGGAGCCAGGAGAGACTGAAGTGAGAGTCATTATCCAGAATGGGTAAAACGGTGAAGATTGGGTTGGTGAATTCCTTGCATGTACTGAACTGATGAACCATATCACCCCAGTTCATCCAGACACAATATATTGCCAGAGTTTCAATCATTCCAGTTCTCTTGCATTCTTCATACAATATTAATATTAAAACTTGTCAGCATCAATTTCCTGTCAGTTTTCCAGTGTCCCATTGAATTGTGGGAACAGCCTTCGTGAGCATGTCAAGCTCTAATCATGGCTGCCGGCCAGTGGAGGTACTGGAGCATTTGCTTGCAATGGATGCAGTACAGAGAAGGTTCCCTAACTAGACGCATTCCTGGAATGAACAAAAGGTTGACATATGAAAGGTTAAGGAGGTGAACTTTAACCAGTCAGCATTGTGAGCCTTTGGAATTCTCCCCTTGAGAGAGCAATGCAGGTAGTCATGAGCCATCTTTCAGCAGAGATGGGTAAACATTTGAACTACAGGGGAATCTAAAGGTAGACCGAAAGCATGTAGATGTAGTAATGATCCCAAGACTGACTCAGCCATGATCTTATTGAATGGTGGAACACACACCAGGTGCTCAATAGCTTTTTGTGTTCTTAAGTCTTCTGGTGCAAGCTATAAATAGAAGACAAGGATAAATGATAAATATCATAAGCTGAAGCTTAACTATTACATGGAATAACAGTGTCCTGAGGAAGTGATTGCATTACATTAGTTTTCCTTGACTATCTCTCCCACTCATCATTTTCAGTAGTTTTCTTGCTTGTTGTGTTCTGACTTGTTGCTGTTACTGTGTTCCCTTCAGCATTGGTGCCAGAATGTGTGGTGACACTTGCAAGTTGCCCCCAGCACATCTGCAAGTTCACCAAATGACACGTTTCACTGCATGATTTGATCTTCATGTGATAAATAAATGAATCTGAATCATAAATAAGTGAGTCTGAATCTGAACAACAGGAATTCTGCAGATGCTGGAAATTCAAGCAACACACATCAAAGTTGCTGGTGAACGCAGCAGGCCAGGCAGCATCTGTAGGAAGAGGTGCAGTTGACGTTTCAGGCCGAGACCCTTCGTCAGGACCTGCTTTTTTGGATGGAAGTTAACTTGTGTGTGGGCTGGGGTTAACATATTTTCTGCCCCAGACAAGGTGCCTCATCCACCAAAGACAAAATCTTGCCCTGTTGTATAAATTAAATATCATTTGTGTTTCATGTTTGTGGACTAAACCAGGGAGTGAATCTGCCACTTTCATCCATAATTGTGGTTTTGCTCATTTCAGCTTCCGAGCTATAGTTGTACACTTTGTACCCACTCTGTAATCAAATGTTTTGACTTTTGATTTGAGATCAAAATAGATTCTCTTCTCCACCCCATCCCCCTGGCATTAACTATTGAGAGATGAGGGGCAGAAAAATGTTAGTTCCATCAAAGAATTTTGATTGCTGATTTAATATAACAAACTGATCGACCTTCTCATCAAATGGAACTGGTTGAAAAGTGGGTGGCAATGCCACACTCCTCTACAGTCTGCCAACTACCTTGAGGGAAGATGTTGGGACAGATTGCTACTCAAGAATACAATGTAAAGTATTTCCTTTTGCAGTCTTGTTCTAACAACCAGTTCCCCAAACCTGTTATCAACATCAGTGTGATGAATCAATTAAACAGCCAGACATCTGCAGAGTTGCAGTCTACCTTGTGATTTGTTTTCCTTGCTTCACTTTGTTCTGATGTGATATTCTGTTTTCTCCTGGCTTCTGCCATGTCTGCATGGACTACGGTAATGAGGGAGGAGGCAGTTATGGCATTCAGCCTGGCATAGGTTCTCCTCAACCACTGGCCAAAGCATCCCTCCGATTGGGAGTGTGGGTAGTGGTTTAACTAGTGGTCAGTGGCAGTGGGTATGCTCAAAGCCCGTACTGGCATCATGCAGTTGTAACATTCAGTTGGATGGACTGAAGGTGAAGTGATTTTTGTATAGTTGTAATATCCACTTTCAAAGTATCCATTGGATTGGGCTATGCATAATGATGATGGCTAGAATGGTATATGACAGGTGGAGAAGGTGAAAGGGAGGTGGGATGTGAGAGGGGTGCAAGTGAAAGGGAAGTTGCGGGGGGAGAAAAATATAAATATTGGAAAACAATTTGTTTTTTCTGAAGATTTCCGTGCTTCCAGATATCAATAATGTTGGATGATCATGGAAGCATCCTTTTTAATTCCTGTGGTCTGTTTTGAGATTGTGTTTAGTGCTGACATATTGGGATTGCAGTCACTAAAAATACACAAAAAATTATGAAATGAAATTCCATCACATTCACTTGTCTTTGGTGCATTTTGTGACGTTCATATCTACAATGCTAAAGTTGATAAATGGAAGTTATTCATGTTTCTTGACAGAAGCTATGTAGGTGTGCATTTTCCAGCCATCTGCTTCCAATCCCTTGGTCCAAAGTTGAAAGTAAATTTATTATAAAAGTCACCATATACAACCCGCTGTTCATTTTTTGTGGGCATACTGAATAAATCCATAATAGAATAATAATCGTAATGGAATCAATGACAGGTCACACCAACTTAGGGTTCAACCAGTCTGCAAATGATGACAAACTCTGCAAATACAAAAAGAGGGAAAGAATAATAATAAATAAACAATAAATATAGAGAAATGAAATGAGGCTTCGTTCATGTAGTTTCCCAGAAGTAGTCAGGCACATTGCACCTGAGAAGTGGATGACCACTGCCTCTCTGCAATCAGTTGTGTTCACTTCTGACTTAAAGTCATAATGGTTTTTCGCTTGTGTGGGGAATTGCTGCAATTCTTTCAGCAGCTCTAAGACCATCACATAATGTGTGTAAAGGTAATACAGAACAATGTAGTACTACAGTACTACAAAACCATGTACTAGTTGTTAAAGGTTATCGATGGAGTTCACTCAGTGTACACTGTTCCTTTGACTGTAAATGAACAAAATCAACGCAGACACCTAGTGCACATAATAGACTGCCTTCATACAATGCTTTTGATGATTGCATCCTCCAAATCTTTATTTTCATTGTAACATTCAAGATGTTTGTCAATAACTTCAAATTCTTCTTAGCTCTCAACTTGTTGAAGCAGTGAAAGCATTTATTTTTACTCCGGTTCATTTCTGGCATCTCCAGGCCTGAATGCTTAGAACTGCGGTGAGCAAAACTGTTCTGAATTGCCTTGCTGTTTATTTATTGCCAATTATTAGGGACGAAAATTACTGCTTTTTGAATTCAAAAACAGAACTGAATCATTTGGGAATAATCTCCTGTCCAAGTTATGTAGCATATAAACAAAGAAAAGAAATCCGGGCTATTTTCTCTGTTTTTGATCTTTGACTTGTCCCAAATTAGAGGCTGCCCTGTTTAACTGATAGCTCTATTAACTGGAATCCATTGTGTATCCAATCACTTAGCCTCCTCAGCTGTTCTGTGGGGAGGACCGGAAGGTAGGTAGGGGGACGTGGAAGCTGAACGTTAAGGTGCTGACCCCAGAGAACATCAAGGAACTAGAGAGGGAGTACACAGGTTGGAGAACCTTGAAAATCTTCTTTGATTCCCCTGTTCACTGGTGGGAAGCCACCAAGGAGAACATCAAGAGGTTCTTCATTCGCAAGGGTATCTAGAAAGCAAGGCAGGAGCAGAGGGAACTGTGTAAACTCCAGACAGAGTTTCAGCAACTTCAAAATAGTCGATGCCTTTATCCCTTCTACCAATGTGTATGGCCAGACATTTGCATGCCTTGTTTTTCATCTGCCCATTCTCCCAACCTGTCCCATGTCCTTTTGCAGGTTCCTTCTTTCCTCAACACTACCTGCCCCTCCACTAATCTTCATATCATCTGTAAACTTGGCCACAAAACCATCAATTCTGTCATCTAGCTCATTGACATATAACGTGAAAGTAAAAAGAAAACCCAACACCCAACAGTGCTGGGTGTTTTAAGGACCCAACACTGACCCCTATGGAACACCACTAGTCATGGGCAGCCAATCAGAATAGGCCCCTTTATTTCCCTTCTCTCAGTCGGATAGTCCTCTATCCATGCTAGCACCTGTCCGGCGATGCTATGGGCTAATATCTGATTTAGCAGTTTCAAGTATAGAACCTTGTCAAAGATATTCTGAAAAAATAAGTAAATAATATCCACGGACTCACTTTTGTCAATCCTTCTTGTTACTTTCTGATAGAATTCCAACAGATTTGTCTAACAAGATCTCCCCACTTAAGGATACCATGCTGATTTTGGCTTATCTTAAAATGTACTTTCAAGTACCCTGAAATCTCGTCCTTAATAATGTACTCTTATAGTCCTGTTATAAACAAGATTACGGACGCTTATTACAAACCACTGAAGTCAAGTTAACCGATTTATGATTTCCTGTCTACGGATTCCTCAAATCACTTCACCACCTCTTTCAGAACCCTTGGGTGTACTCCATCTGGTTCAGGGTGACTTATCCACCTTCAGATTTTTCATCTTCTCAAGCACCTTCTTGTTCGTAATATTGATTTCACTCACTGATGCTTCCTGATTCAAATTTCTGGCATGTTGCTTTTGCAAAATGCTTATTTATTTTGTTTGCCATTTCCTTCTTTCCCATTAATACTTTTTCAGTGTCATTTTCCAATAGACAGATGCCCACTCTTGCATCTCATTTACTCTTTATGTATTGAAGAAAATCTATCTCTTTTATAATATTGTTTAACTTAGCTTCATATTTCATATTTTCTCCCCCGTATTGCTTTTTTGTTGACTTCTGTTGGTTTTTAAATGCTTCCCAATCCTCCAGCTTCCCGCTAATTTTTGCAAGAATTAACAAAACTCCAAATCCAGACAAATAGCATGACAGCAACTCATATAAAAGTTGCTGGTGAACGCAGCAGGCCAGGCAGCATCTCTAGGAAGAGGTACAGTCGACGTTTCAGGCCGAGACCCTTCGTCAGGACTAACTGAAGGAAGAGCTAGTAAGAGATTTGAAAGTGGGAGGGGGAGGGGGAGATCCAAAATGATAGGAGAAGACAGGAGGGGGAGGGATGGAGCCAAGAGCTGGACGGTTGATTGGCAAAAGGGATATGAGAGGATCATGGGACAGGAGGCCTAGGGAGAAAGAAAATGGGGTGGGGGGGAAATACAGGATGGGCAAGGGGTATAGTCAGAGGGACAGAGGGAGAAAAAGGAGAGTGAGAAAAAGAATGTGTGTTTATAAATAAATAACGGATGGGGTACGAGGGGGAGGTGGGGCATTAGCGGAAGTTAGAGAGGTCGATGTTCATGCCATCAGGTTGGTGGCTACCCAGACGGAATATAAGGTGTTGTTCCTCCAACCTGAGTGTGGCTTCATCTTTACAGTAGAGGAGGCCGTGGATAGACATATCAGAATGGGAATGGGACGTGGAATTAAAATGTGTGGCCACTGGGAGATCCTGCTTTCTCTGGCGGACAGAGCGTAGGTGTTCAGCAAACCGATCTCCCAGTCTGCGTCGGGTCTCGCCAATATATAGAAGGCCACATCGGGAGCACCAGACGCAGTATATCACCCCAGCTGACTCACAGATGAAGTGTCGCCTCACCTGGAAGGACTGTCTGGGACCCTGAATGGTGGTGAGGGAGGAAGGGTAAGGGCATGTGTAGCACTTGTTCTGCTTACAAGGATAAGTGCCAGGAGGGAGATCGGTGGGGAGGGAGGGATGGGGGGGACGAATGGACAAGGGAGTCACGTAGGGAGCGATCCCTGTGGAAAGCAGGGGTGGGGGGGAGGGAAAGGTGCTTAGTGATGGGATCCCGTCGGAGGTGGCGGAAGTTACGGATAATTATATGTTGGACCCGGAGGCTGGTAGGGTGGTAGGTAAGGACAAGGGGAACCCTATTCTCCTAGTGGGGTGGCAGGAGGATGGGGTGAGAGCAGATGTGCTTGAAATGGGGGAGATGCGTTTGAGAGCAGAGTTGATGGTGGAGGAAGGGAAGACCCTTTCTTTAAAAAAAGGAGGACATCTCCTTCATTCTGGAATGAAAAGCCTCATCCTGAGAGCAGATGCGGTGGAGACGGAGGAATTGTGAGAAGGGTATGGCATTTTTGCAAGAGACAGGGTGAGAAGAGAAATAGTCCAGATAGCTGTGAGAGTCAGTAGGCTTATAGTAGACATCAGTAGATAAGCTGTCTCCAGAGATAGAGACAGAAAGATCTAGAAAGGGGAGGGAGGTGTCGGAAATGGACCAGGTAAACTTGAGGGCAGGGTGAAAGTTGGAGGCAAAGTTAATGAAGTCAACGAGCTCAGCATGCGTGCAGGAAGCAGCGCCAATGCAGTCATCGATGTAGCGAAGGACAAGTGGGGGACAGATACCAGAATAGGTTTGGAACATGGATTGTTCCACAAAGCTAACAAAAAAGCAGGCATAGCTAGGACCCATACGGGTGCCCATGGCTACACCTTTAGTTTGGAGGAAGTGGGAGGAGGCAAAGGAGAAATTATTAAGAGTAAGGACTAATTCTGCTGGATGGAGCAGAGTGGTGGTAGATGGGAACTGGTATCCACAAAGAAGCGGAGAGCTTTGAGACCTTCCTGATGGGGGATGGAGGTATATAGGGACTGGACATCCATGGTGAAAATAAAGTGGTGGGGGCCAGGGAATAGCATGACAGTGAGTTATTGTACTGAATCAAGAAACTTGGTCTCTTTGGTGACTAGGCAACAAGAGGTGTTGCCTAGAGGAATGTCCCTGACCAGCACTAATAAGGCAGAGCTCTGCATTCTGTTAAAGCTTGTAATTGATTTAATTGTATTAAGTGTCTTGAAATAGCAAAGATATTTAAAGTACATTACAACAGTCAGAATAATTTATAAACTTGGAGCATAATTAAAGATTAAAAGCAGTTGTTTGCCTTCTCCCTTGTTTGAGAATCCCATGGGCTAGAATCCGCAATGAAATTAATGGGATTCCATGCCAGTTCAGACTGATGTAGAGCTGGGTGTGGAAATTCCTGACTACAGCACTGAGGAATCTCAGTAAGATCAGGTTCCATTGCTGGACTACACATGTGGTGCTATCTGTCACCGGAAAGGTTTGGACTTGGAGTGCTTCTGACCAAATCTGGGTCTGTTTTTCAGCTTGAATGTCTGAAAAGCAGGCAGTTCTATTCAGATCTGCTGGCTAGAGACAATAAAATTAGCTCCATTGTCCTAAAGTTAGAACTCACCTACTCAGTATATCTGGTAGGTTGTTAGTATTGTTGCATGTGTTCATCACTTATTCGGGTCCTAGCTTAAGGTGAATGAATTTGAGCTTGTTCAATATGATGATAAAACCAGCAGGTATAGTTCGATAGAAACAGAATATATTAAGAATATATTAAAGTATTTGGGCAAGACTCTGGACAGCTCTTTGGGTG
This sequence comes from Mobula hypostoma, assembly GCF_963921235.1. Lineage (NCBI taxonomy): Eukaryota > Metazoa > Chordata > Chondrichthyes > Myliobatiformes > Myliobatidae > Mobula > Mobula hypostoma. The sequence continues at coordinate 5,502,524 of NC_086111.1, forward strand.
CCCTAGTTTTATAAGAACATGGAAGTCTCTGATCCCTTACACTTCCGTTCAGTAACATAATCTTTTACATTAGCATCACTTTCGCAGACTACCTTATTTTAAGATTATCTCAACATCGAAAATTCTAACTTGTATCCTTACCAATTAAAGAATTCCACAGATTCACCACAGTGCAAATGAAGAATCTGTTTTTCCCTCTGTGCCAAAGGGCTGACCCCCTTTTATTTTTGAACTTTCCCTGGCTGGTGTCTGGAACCAGAAGGCCACCCTAACTCTGCTTTTCCCTTTCAAAAACTTTGAATTTTCAACTTTTCAAGATCATTTTTCATTATTCCAAACGGAAAGGAGTATAGGCCCCAGTGTGCTTACTCTCTCCTTGTGCTGAACCCACCAATTAAAGGAATCAATTCAGTAATCAAAGGACAAAAATTTGGAAGGAAAAACCCCCTGAAAAATTGTGTAAATACTCAGCAAGTCAGGCAGCATTGGATGAACAGGAAAGAATCAAGACTATCTTTCTGTAATTTTTTCAGGAGCCTTCTACTCTTGAGATTTTTAATTATAATCTCTTACCTCAGTTGTGAATGCAGGCATGTTTAAAGAATTGATTTTCCACACTGTTGCAAGTGATCAAATTACTTCCTTAATGAAAAAGCTTTGCAGTTACAAGGTCTCGGGTCCTCGGGATCTATTTTCTTTTAACTTGGCAAAAGACTTGGTTTCTTGCTTCATTTAATCTATGGTATCAGACTAAATACTGCTGCATCCTTTGAAAATGGTCGGGGAAAGGAGTGGGTGGTGGAAGTGACTTCTTGCAGGATAATGAGAGGCACTGTTTCACAGCACTATCCTTTTTGAAATGTTGTTCCGCACAGCAGAGCAGCTCGTCACATCAATGCCTGTTGCAAAGGGAGGCTCTCTAAGCTGCCCCTCTGAATGCAGAGCCTGGAACAAGCAGCTAGCTGAGCGTAACCAGTAACGAAACGATACTTCAAACACAGCGCAGCTCCAGCAGCTCCACTACAGCAGGGCCCTGCCTTGTGCTGAGCATTTAATGTGCAGAGATCTCCCTTTCTGAGTCCTTTTTTCTCATTCTCTAAGGAAGGCTGTCTTGTGCATCGAGGCAAGTGAGTTTGGATCCATTTTGTTTTAGAAGTTAGTTAAACGAAGGAGAAGAAGCAGAGATACGAGGAGCATTGGCAACAGAAGTGCCCAGCTTGGAGCTCGGCGTTGAAGGCACGGCTACCAACTGCTGAGTAATCACCATTGAAGTACTTGTTTGCTTATTGGCATTCAGTCCTACACATGTATACTGCTAAATGAAACAATGGTCTTCTGGGACTAAGGTGCAAAGCATAGTACATACAGTGTATCACAGAATATTAATACATTGATATTAACGGGTAATTAAAAAAACCTGTCGATGTACAAGCTGACATAAAGTGCATATACATACAACACATAGTCTGGACATATGGAAAGTGAAGATGCGTATGCCAGGATGCTGTTCAGTGACCACAGTCTGCATGCAACATTATCATCCCCTCAAAACTAATCACTAAGCTCCAAGATCTAGGCCTCAATACCTCTTTACGCATCTGGTTTCTTCACTTGCAGACTCCAGTCAGATAAGATTGGCAACAATTGCTGTCGGCACTGGTGCACTACAAGGCTGTGTGCTTCGCCCCCTGCTCGGTTCACTTTATAGTTGTGGGTGTGAGGCTAAGCACAGTTCCATATCTAAGCTTGCTGACGACACCACTGCTGATGGCCAAATCCGAGGTGGTGATAAAGCAGCATCCATCATCAAGGATCCGCACCGCACAGGACGTGCCTCCTCCTTGCTGCTGCCAACAGGAGGAAGGCGCAGGAGCCTCAGGACCCGCACTGACGGGTTCAGGAACAGTTATTACCCCTCAACCATCAGGCTCTTGAACCAGAGGGGATAACTTCACTCACCCGTCACTGAACTGTTCCCACAATCTATAGACTCACTTTCAAGGAACCCATCAAATCATGTTCTTGAAGTTATTATTTATTTATTGATATTACTATTATATGTTTGCATTGTTTGTTTTTGTGAGCAGTTCAGTTTTTTCATTGATTCTATTGCATTCTTTGTATTTACTGTGAATGCCTGCAAGTAAATGACCCCAGGGTAGTATATGGTGACGTGTAGGTACTTTGCTAATAAGTTTGTTTTATTTTATAGCTGAATATACAACAGTATACTGCTACTGGCACTGTCATAAATAATGTGTACTGGGTGGTAACAGCGTGTTCAGACGACTCAGAGCCTGAAGGAAGAAGCTGCTACCCAGCCGAACGGTCCTTGTTGTGCTACATTCCACCTTGACAGTAGGAGGTCAGAGTTTGTGGAACATATTGCAGGAGGGTTCCTTGACAAGACTGAGGGCTCTGTGAACACAGCACTTCTGGTATATGTCCTGGATTGTGGTGTGGGATGTAGAGAGACCGCGATAATTCCCTCCGCAATCCATTGCATGTCTTGCTGACAGATATCTTGCAATTTCCATACCAGGCAGTGATACAGCTGGTCAGGACACTCTTGACGCTGCTTTGGTAGAATGTGCTTGGAATGTGGTTGGGGAGCCACAGACTTCTAAGGAAGCATGGACGCTGCGGTGCCTTCTTGACTGAACAGGTGGTATTGAGGGGCCCAGGTGAGATCGTATGTGATGTGCACTCCAAGAAACTTGGTGCTCCTGACTCTCTCCACACAGGAACCGTTTTTGTGCATGCGCAGTGGAGATGTTCACTAAAAAGAAGCGTGAGAATTTTTAAATGGAGCTACCTTTATTCCAGTGATTCCAACACATCACTGGCACCTGGCTACCCACCATCAAGGACACGTATATAGAAAGATACTGAAAAAGGGCCAGTAAAATGGAGAGCCCCTACCCACCTGCTCATGGGCTATGTGTCCCACACTCATCAGGAAGGAGGTTGTGTAGCATCCATGCCAGGACCACCAGACTGAAAAACAGTTCCTTTCTCCAAGCAGTAAGTGGGATCAACACCTCCAGCCACTAACCCACCCCTCCACACCCCAACCACCACTACTTTATCATTTCCAGTCAGATTCACCTTGCGTAGTGTCACTCCTGTGCCTAATATCACTTTATGGATATACAGTCAATCTACCGAGAGAATATCTGCCTATTTACATTTATTGTGTTCGTTATTTTTTTTGTGCTGCATCAAATCTGGAATGACAATTATTTTGTTCTCCTCTATACTTGTGTACTGGAGATGGCATTAAACAATCTTAAATCTTGCTGTTGAATTTGATGTAGGTGATTGAGCATTGGGGTGACGGATGAACCCTAGTTCCTTTTGCTCTTTTCTCTCAGGAATGATGCTGCCATGCATATTAAACTTGGAATCTTGCTATTCAGTTAAGGGGAGCATTGGGAGGGGTCCTTCACTCGGGGATGGTGAGTGTGTGGAATGATCTGCCTTTGCCTCTGCTTTCCTTTGCTCAACTCTTTACCTCACTGGATTGATTCTCATACATAGTAAGCTTGAAATCTTGCTATTCATTGGGGCATCTTGAATTATTTATTCCTTGTAAAAATCTACTATTGAAGATGACACTGAGTTTTAAAAGCTGCCGTGGTTTTTGTTGCTTTATCTTATGCTGCAGATGGTTGAACTCTGGTTAGGCCACATCTGGAGTATTGTGTACAGTTCCGGTTGCCCTGCTATAGGAAGGATGTTGAGGCTTTGGGGAGAGCGCAGACGAGCTTTACCAGGATTAGAGGGCATGCGCTATCAGGAGAGGTTGGACAAACTGGGATTGTTTTCTCTGGAGTGGCTGAGGGGAGACCTGATAAGAGATCTCATGATAGAGGTTTATTAAATGATGAGAGGCGTAGATAGACAGTATCTTATTTCTAGGTTTGAAATGTCTAATATCTGAAGGCATGCATTTAAGGTGAAACGAGGCAAGTTCAAAGGAGATGTGAGAGGCAAGTTTTATGAACACTGGAGTCATGGGTGCCTGGGTTGGTGATGGTGACAGATCCATCAAGATTGCTTCAGGAACAGCTTCTTCCTTTTCGCCATTAATGTACAATGAACCTGTGAACATGACCTCAGTACTTTTCCCTCTTTATATGCACTGTTTATTTTATATATATTTAATTAGTTGTCCAGTGTGAGTTATAGTTGATGTATTGCAATGTGCTGCTGCTGGCAAAACAACAAATTTCATGACATATTCTAGTGATATTAAACCTGATTCTCACCTTAAGAGAAGTTTAGATAGGCACATAAATGTGAGGGAACAGAAGGATACGGACATCATGTACGCAGAAGAGATTGGACATTTGATTACTAATCTAATAGATTTGGCACAACGTTATGGACCAGAGGGCCTGTTCCTGTGCTGTTCTACGTTGAATCTTGAAGTGGAAAGGTGTACATTCTTCCAGTGTCTCTGCTTTCCTTCTAGCTCCATGCCCCCATTATCAGGGCGTTTCCGAGCAGCAACTGATAACTTGCATCTGCAATGGAGATCGGCAGTGGCCACTTTATTAGGTACACCTCATTAATGCAAGTACCTAAATCAGCCAATCACGTGGCAGCAACTCAGTACAAAAAGCATGCAGACATGGTTGAGAGGTTCAGACCAAACATCAGAATGGAGAAGAAATGTAATTTTAGTGGCTTTGACTGTGGAATGATTGTTGGTGCCAGACGGGTTGGTTTGAGTATCTCAGAAACAGAATGCGTGAAAAACAAAATCATCCAGTGATCGACAGTTCTGTGGGCAAAAGCACCTAGTTATTGGAAAGGTCAGAGACAATGGTCAGACTGGTTCAAGTTGTCAGGAAGGTGACAATAATTCAAATAATTGTGCCTTACAACAGTGGTGTGCAGAACATCTCTGAAGAGCTGCAGGTTTCACATTTGTTTAATTTTCTGAGGATGTTTCTGATCGCAGTTAGCAGGGTTTGCCGTGTTTTTGCATTGCTTTTCAGTTTTTTAAAAACATTACAAGGTTTGCTAACCATCACTTATACTAAATAACCCCCTTATGAAACTATTCCAGTTTATCTATCAACTGCCTGTTGCTAACATGAGAATGTCTACAGATGCTGGCAATCCAGAGTAACGCAAAATGCTGGAGGAACTCAGCTGGTCAGGCAGCCTCTGTGGAGATGATCAGATAGTCGATGTTCTGAGCTGAAAGAAGTAAAGGGGAAGCCACTGGAATAAAACAAATTGGGGGAGGGGAAGGAGGCCAGCTGACCTATTTGCTAAACTTGTGAGTAAGAACTGTCTCCATGGTGTAGGATTAATAACTGGAAGCAATGGCTAGTCGCCATTAGTATAAGGTAACAAACCCAATATATAGAAGTATATGAAATTGTTTTGCTTGTTTGTTGGAAGGAGACAAAATCTCTATAATTGCTAATCACTGTTGGTATACTGCAATATTATAAACTGTTTTGACATTTCATTCAAAAGACCAAATTAACTTTTGAATTGGCACTGACTCTGTTTATGTCTGAACATGGATTTTATCATTGAAAATGACTACATTCTCACAATGAGCTCTCATTGGATGTACATTCAGTGGCCACTCTATCACAGCGGTTCCCAACCACCGGGCCGTGGACCAGTACCGTGCCGCAAAGCATGTGCTACCGGGCCACGAGGAAACGATATGAGTCAGCTGAACCTTTCCTCATTTCCTGTCACGCACTGTTGAACTTGAACATAGGGTTGCCAACTGTCCCGTACTTGCCCGGACATCTTCTATACAGGGCTAAATTGGTTTGTCCCATACGGGATTGCCCTTGTCCCATATTTCCCCCACTAAGGTAGAGTGTTCCTACGAAACCTTTCGTGCCGAAATGGCGTAAAGCAAATAAGCAATTGCCATTAATTTATATGGGAAAAATTGTTGAGTGTTCCCAGACCCAAAAAATAACCTACCAAATCATACCAAATAACACATAAAACCTAAAATAACACTAACATATAGTAAAAGCAGGAATGTTATGATAAATACACAGCCTATATAAAGAAGAAATAATGTATGTACAGTATAATCGGGAAGATTAAGCCAAAACCGATTTGTGGAAAAAAAATCAGCACGTACGCACATGCGCACATCACATATGCGCAAGTCACGCATGCGCACACAGGTATCTGCGCAAGGCTTCATGGTCATGGTAGTCTTTCCTGGGGTAAACACAAGTGTCCTGGGATTTGACTGCTACTTTTGTCCCTTATTTGGGAGTGAGAAAGTTGGCAACCCATATGTAAAAGACATGTTGAGATGAGTTTAACCCTACTTGAACATTCCCCCACTGGTCAGCCGGTCCGCAAGAATATTGTCAATATTAAACCGGTCCGCGGTGAAAAAAGGTTGGGGACCCCTGCTCTATCACATACCTCCTGTACCTAATACAGAGGCCACTGAGTGTATGTTCTGACTATGCTCGGTCTAGTTTACATACAGAATGTATGTTCTGAATGTTTAGTCCAGTTTTACATAGAGTGTATGTATGACTAGTACATAGTGTATGTATGACTAGTACATAGTGTATGTATGACTAGTGCGTACAGAGTGTATGTTCTGACTGTTTGGTCCAGTTGTACATGCAGAGTGTATGTTCTGACTGTTTGGTCCGGTTGTACATGCAGAGTGTATGTTCTGACTGTTTGGTCCGGTTGTACATGCAGAGTGTATATTCTGACTGTTTGGTCCGGTTGTACATGCAGAGTGTATGTTCTGACTGTTTGGTCCGGTTGTACATGCAGAGTGTATGTTCTGACTGTTTGGTCCAGTTGTACATGCAAAGTGAATGTATGACTAGACTGAACTCCTGCCTCAGCAAGGACCTGGACCCACCACAATTTGCTTATCGCCACAATAGTTTATTGGCTGATGCAATCTCAGTGGCTGTCCACATGGCTTTAGACCACCTGGACAACACAAACACCTGTGTCAGGATGCTTCTCATTGACTATAACTCAGCATTTAACGCCATCATTCCCACAATCCTGATTGAGAAGTTGCAGAACCTGGGCCTCTGTACCTCCCTCTGCAATTGGATCCTTGACTTCCTAACTGGAAGACCACAGTCTGTGTGGATTGGTGATAATATCTCCTCCTCGCTGACGATCAACACTGGCGCACCTCAGGGGCGTGTGCTTCGCCCACTGCTCTACTCTCTATATACACATGACTGTGTGGCTAGGCATAGCTCAAATACCATCCATAAATTTCCTGACGATACAACCATTGATGGTAGAATCTCAGGTGATGATGAGAGGGCGTACAGGAGTGAGATATGCCAATGAGTAGAGTGGTGTCACAGCAACAACCTGGCACTCAACGTCAGTAAGACGAAAGAGCAGATTGCGGACTTCAGGACGGGCAAGATGAAGGAACACATACCAATCCTCACAGAGGGATCAGAAGTGGAGAGAGTGAGCAGCTTCAAGTTCCTGGGTGTCAAGATCTCTGAGGATCAAACCTGGTCCCAACAAATCGATGTAGTTATAAAGAAGGCAAGACAGCGGCTATACTTTATTAGGAGTTTGAAGAGATTTGGTATGTCAACAAATACCCTCAAAAAATTCTGCAGATGTACCATGGAGAGCATTCTGACAGACTGCATCACTGTCTGGTATGGAGGGGCTACTGCACAGGACAGAAAGAAGCTGCAGGAAGTTGTAAATCTAGTCAGCTCCATCTTGGGTACTAGCCTACTAAGTACCCAGGACATCTTCAAGGTGCGGTGACTCAGAAAGGCAGCGTCCATTATTAAGGACCTCTAGCACCCAGGGCATGCCCTTTTCTCACTGTTACCATCAGGTAGGAGATACAGAAGCCTGAAGGCACACACTCAGCGATTCAGGAACAGCTTCTTTCCCTCTGCCATCTGATTCCTAAATGGACATTGATCCTGTGAACACTACCTCACTTTTTTAATATATATATATTATTTCTGTTTTTGCATGATTTTTAATTTATTCAATATGTTTATAGTGTAATTGATCTTAATATTTTTATTTATTTTCTTCCTATATTATGTATTGCATTGAACTGATGCTAATTTATCAAATTTCAAGACATGTGTGAGTGATAATAATTCTGATTCTGTGTGTGGTCTGCTGCTGTGGCCCATCCGCTTCAAGGTTTAATGTGTTTTGCCTTCAGGGACGCTCTTCTGCACGTCACTGTTGTAATGCCTGGTTATCTGAGTTACTATCACCTTCCTGACAACTTGAACCAGTCTGGTCATGCACCTCTGACCTCTTTCATTAACACAGAACTGCTGCTCACTGAATACCTCTTTTGCTTTTCACACCATTCTCTGTAAACTCCACAGACCCGTGGATGAAAATCCCAGGAGATCAGCAATTTCTGAGATACTCAAACCACCCTGCCTGGCACCAACAATCATTCCTCGGCCAAAGTCACTTCGATTACATTTCTCCCCCATTTCGATGTTTGGCCTGAACAACAACTGAACCTCTTGACCATGCCTGCATGCTTTTATGCATTGAGGTGCTGCCATGTGATAGGCTGATTGGATATTTGCATTAATGAGCAGATGCACAGGTGTACCTAATAAAGTGGCTACTGATTGTATATTTTTATCATTGAAAATGACTCCATTCTCAAAGTGAGTTGTTATTGGATTGTATTTGTGAACTTGAGGCAAACTTTCTTTTGAAAAGTCCAAAAGTTGCTTGATGATGTTTCAGTGTTATTCCGGTTTCTCTTGTTGCCAGATTAAGAAACAGATGAATGATATCAGAACAAAATAAAGGAGAAATCATCACCAAACCATGATGTGCAAGGTCCTTTCTCCCCCGTGTGAATGATGTTGGGAATTTGTTTAAAAAAAATCTCGCTCCCAGCTGTTGCTGTGCAGACCCTCTGAATGACTGCCTTTTATCTTTCAATAGCTGTCTTTGAAGAGGTGGGAAAAGATGAAGCAAAATCAATTAATCACCTCAGTGACATAATGTTTCAGGTCACATGGGTAGGACACGGGATGTCGAGTTAATTTACTGCTCTCATCACTGTGCCCTGTAAATTAATTGGCAACCATCCTGAGACTTTGAATAAAACCTGCTGAATCCAATTAAGGTAATGGCAAAGGGTGTTTATTATCCACCGAGATTTCCCTTATGATCATATTAAAGATACATAAAAGTAATTTAGTTAACCTGAATTCATGCAAGTTTATATAGAATGAATCTGTGTTCAACTTTTGTGGTTTTTCACGCAGCAAGTGACAGCAGGTATTGTGAGCCTTCGTGGAGACTGCCGCTGAAATCAAAGACGTTATACTGACCTTGGAACCAGTAGACTAAACCTCAGCTTGTGCTGCCTTCAGTGACATTAGCGTAATTAATTTCACCTCAACTGCAAAAGCATTTTTCTGCAGAGGAAAGATTACTTTATGCCTGAAGGAAGAATGCTTGCATTTATGTAGTGAAACTTTTGTCCCATTCCAATTGTTGCAAAGCATTTTACACCCAACAGAGTACGTAGTGTATCTTGTAATTCTGAAACAAAGATAGGAAATCCTGAAGTAGCAAGTCAAGCAGCCTCTTAGGAAATAGAAGCAGAACAGAACAAACAGAAGTTAACCTACACATTAGGCTGCTGTCCTTTCATTGAATATTTTAGAAATAGACATTCAGCAGTCATTTTTTTCAGGTACACCTGTACCCCTGCTCATTACTGTAAATCTGGATGCCATGGTGGCGTAGTGGTCAGCAGAGGAGTCGGAATTCAGAGCTCAACTCTCACCTCATCTGTCATGAGCTTGTACATCCTCCCCGAGGAATGCATGGGTTTTCTCAGGGTGTTCTGGTTTCCTCCCACACTCCAAAGATATACCAGTTAGTAGGTTAATCAGTCATTCTAAATTGTCCCATGATAATGCCAGGGGGTTGTTGTGCGGCACAGCTCGAAGGGCTGGGAGGAATCTACTTAGCACTGTATATCAATAAATAAAAATAAATCTAATCAGCCAATCATGTGGCAGCAACTCAGTGCATGAAAGCATGCAGACGTGGTCAAGAGGTTCAGTTGTAGTTCAGACCAAACATCAGAATGGGGAAGAAATGTGATCTAATTGACATTGACCATGGAATGATTGTTGGTGCCAGGCGGCATGGTTGGAATATCTCAGCAGCTGTTGATCTCCTGGGATACATGCCTAACAGTGTAGAGTTTACAGAGAATGCACATCCAGTGAGCGGCAGTCTTGTGGCCAAAAATGCCGTGTCAGAGGTGAATGACCAGATTGGTTTATGCTAACAGGAGTGTGACAGTAACTCAAATAACCACATGTTACAACAGTGGTGTGCAGAAGAGCATCTCTGAATGCACAACATGTTGAACCTTGAACTGGATGGACTGCAGCAACAGAAGACCACGCAGAGTTCCACTCCTGTACCTAATAAAGTGGCTGCTGTGTAGCTAGCCTTGTAATGCAGGAAGTGTTGCAGCCAATTTGCAAGTAGCAAGGATCTTCAAAAAGCCGTGTAATGTTAATGGTGGATCGAGTTACTAACTGGGACGCAAGGGATAACACTCCATTTTGCAAAATGCCATCGCAGGCTCTTTTAATGACTCTTCTGGGAGATTACATCACTGACAAGACAGTTCCCTCTCAGTAATTCAATGGAGAGCTAGTCCAGATTCTTATGGTCTCTAACAGCACTTGAATCTGTGGTCTTCTGACTCCAAGGCAGGTGAATCAGGGCTGGCTCATCCAAAAACAGCTGGAAATCATGCTGGTGACTCCAGTGGAAAGCTGTATTGATGATTATTTCGACTGACAAAATCCAGTTGATCGGAAGAGCAGCCAGCGAAGTTGGAATAAGTTCAGCAATGCATATTACGAAGGATTATGGCTTAGTTGGAACTGCTGCTTATCATTATAGGATTAAGTTTAAATACAGAAAATGTTGGAAGAGATCAGGCAGTGTCTTGGAAAGAGAAATAGCTTTCTTTGACTTGAAGCTCTAACTGTTTCTCATTCTACAGTTGCTGCCTGACCTGAGTGGTTCCAGTATTTTCTATTTTTAAGTTTGAGTTATATCATTTCCCATTTTTATTTTCAGGATTAGCAAGTTTTCTGCAAAAAATTAAGCTGTTAAGCTGAATTCTAGAAACATCACGAGGGGTTAGATGGGTGGAAATCAATGTTCTCACAACAACTCATCCCACTGATTACATTGATCCATGATAAAGTACACATAGACATCTATTGCTCCACCCTTCCTCCCCTCGGGATGTCATTAGCTAACACTAATTAAATGAAAAAGCTCCTAAAAGTCCAACTGAAAATAGCAGAAGGATGGATCCTTGCCACTATGAATTTTAATGAATGGACTGAATCCGCTTGGGGAAAACATAGCTGCAACTTCAGTATGGTCACAGAATCTGACCCAGCAGTTGCAAACGGTTTGGGATCAGAGGTGGAGTAGGGATTCAAACTTGATGGTTGCACACAGAGAGAAATTGACGTTACCTTTGCCAAAATTATTAGACTGTTCTGTTTTACTGAATATTTGCAGTTGAATTTAATCTCACTAAGTAAGAGAAGTTATCTGACTTCTGCTGTAGCTGTTATCTTTCCAGATTTGGCTAACAGAGACAGCCGATTATAGATTATTATTAAATGAATGATGAGTGGCCAGTTGCCATACCAAATTCCCTGTGCTGTTTGTAATATATATAAATGACCTGGATGACAGTGTAGATGGGTGGGTTAGTAAATTTGCAGATGATCCCAAGATTGGTGGAGTTGTGGATAGTGTAGAAGACTGGCAAAGAATACAGCACAATATAGATCAGTTATAGGGCAGAGAAATGGCCGATGGAGTTTAACGCATATAAATGTGAGGTGTTGCACCTCAGTAGGGCAAATTCAAAGAAACAGTACACTGTTAAGGGAAAGACCTTTAAAAATATTGCTGAGCAAAGAGATCTCGAGATCCAAGTTTATAGCTACTTGAAGGTGGCTACACAGATCGATGAGGTGGGTAAGAAGGCTTATGGGATGCTTGCTTTTATTAGTTGAGGCATTGTTCAAAAGTCAGAAGGTTATGTTGCAACCTCATAAAATTTTGGTTAGGCCACATCTGGAGTATTGTGTGTAGTTCTGGTTGCCGCATTATGGGAAGGCTGCTGAGGCTTTGGAGAGGGGGCAGAAGAGGCTCACCAGGATGCTGCCTGGTTTAGAGGGTATGTGCTATCACAATAGGCTGAATAAACTCAGGTTGTGTTCTCTGGAGCATCGGAGGCTGAGGGGAGAGGTTTACAAGATTATGAGAGGCATCGATAGAGGAGACAGGGAGTGTCTGTTTCCCAGGGCTGAAATGTCAGATATCAGAGGGCAGGCATTGAAGGTGAGAAGGGGTAGATTCAAGTGGGATGTCAGGGGTAAGTTTTTTTTACTCGGTTATGGATGCCTGAGATGCTGGTAGAGGCAAATATATTAGAGTCTTTTAAGAGATGTTTGAATAGGCACATGGATGTAAGGGAGATGGAGGGATATGGATATGGTGTAGGTAGGTAGTAGGTGAGTCCTGACGAAGGGTCTCGGCCTGAAACGTCGACTGTACCTCTTCCTAGAGATGCTGCCTGGCCTGCTGCGTTCACCAGCAACTTTGATGTGTGTTGTAGGTAGGAGGGATTAGTGTTTGCATGTCTTTAGTTTGCTTTTTAGCTGGTTCAGCACAACTTTATGGGCCGAAGGGCCTGTTTCTGTGCCGTACTGTGTTCTAAATCACACTGAAGTGTCAGATCTGCTCTCTGGCATGGTGGAGTTTGAGGACCTCATTTCAAACACTTGTTCACTCCCTGGTGATAGGAATCTGGATGCACAGAGGAAAGGCTGTGCTTAATGTGGGAAACCATCTCAAACTGTGGTGGTAGTCATGTGTTTGGGATTTGGGACACTCAGAACTTTGTGGACGAGGCAGCAGCCAGCTAATTTGTACAACCCACTAGATCCATTGAGTGTGCATCTTGAGGCTTCTATCTCCTCACCAATGCAGTAATGAGAAGAAGGAATGCCCGGATGATGATGGCTGCTGGCTTTTTTTGAGGCACCAACTCTTCCAGATGTCCGCTGGTGGGGAGGGTTGTGCCCGTGCAGGAGCGGAGCGTTGTGCCTGCTGGTGGGGAGGGTTGTGCCCGTGCAGCAGCGGAGGGTTGTGCCCGCTGCTGGGGAGGGTTGTGCCCGCTGCTGGGGAGGGTTGTGCCCGCTGCTGGGGAGGGTTGTGCCTGCGCAGCTGGGGAGGGTTGTGCCCGCTGCTGGGGAGGGTTGTGCCTGCGCCGCAGCGGAGGGTTGTGCTGGCGCCGGTGGGGAGGGTTGTGCCCGCTGGTGGGGAGGGTTGTGCCCGCTGGTGGGGAGGGTTGTGCCCGCTGGTGGGGAGGGTTGTGCCGGCGCCGCAGGGGAGGGTTGTGCCCGCGCCGCAGGGGAGGGTTGTGCCCGCGCCGCAGGGGAGGGTTGTGCCCGCGCCGGTGGGGAGGGTTGTGCCCGCGCCGGTGGGGAGGGTTGTGCCCGCGCCGGTGGGGAGGGTTGTGCCCGCGCAGCAGCGGAGGGTTGTGCCCGCGCAGCAGCGGAGGGTTGTGCCCGCTGGTGGGGAGGGTTGTGCCCGCTGGTGGGGAGGGTTGTGCCCGCTGGTGGGGAGGGTTGTGCCCGTGCAGCAGCGGAGGGTTGTGCCCGCTGGTGGGGAGGGTTGTGCCCGCTGGTGGGGAGGGTTGTGCCCGTGCAGCAGTGGAGCGTTGTGCCCGTGCGGGAGGGTCGTGCCCTCGCAGGAGCGGGAGGGTCGTGCCCTCGCAGGAGCGGGAGGGTCGTGCCCGCGCAGGTGCGGAGTGTCGTGCCCGCGCAGGTGCGGAGGGTCGTGTCCGTGCAGGGATTGGCTCAGTCCACAGTCCTTTGGCAGCATCTGTATGTGATCCTGTGTACTGTACCAGCCTGTCATGCAGCTAGTCAGAACAATTTCTACCCTGCATGTACAGATATTTACAACGTGCTTTGGTGACCTACCAAATTTTCTCAATATTTGGATGTCATTTTTTTTTGTTTTATCAGGCTGAAGAAATGAAGGGCATCCTGATGGTTTAGTGAGTATTTGAAACTCAAATGTCAAGTCAAATCAAGTCACTTTTTATTGTCATTTGGACCATAACTGCTGGTACAGTACACAGTAAAAACGAGACAGTGTTATTCAGGGCCATGATGCTACATGAAACAATACAAAAACTACACTGAACTACGTAAAAAACAACACAAAACTACACTAGACAGCAGACCTACCCAGGACTGCATAAAGTGCACAAAACAGTGCAGGCATTACAATAAATAATAAACAAGACATTAGGCACAGTGGAGGGCAGTAGGTTGGTGTCAGTCCAGGCTCTGGGTATTGAGAAGTCTGATGGCTTGGGGGAAGAAACTGTTACATAGTCTGGTCGTGAGAGCCCGAATACTTCGGTGCCTTTGGCCAGATGGCAGGAGGGAGAAGAGTTTGTATGAGGGGTGCGTGGGGTCCTTCATAATGCTGTTTGCTTTATGGATGCAGCGTGTGGTGTAGATGTCTCTAATGACAGGAAGAGAGACCCCGATGATCTTCTCAGCTGACCTCATTATCCGCTGCAGGGACTTGTGATCCGAGACGGTGCAATTTCTGAACCAGGCAGTGATGCAGCTGCTCAGGATGCTCTCGATACAACCTCTGTAGAACGTGGTGAGGATGGGGGGTGGGAGATGGACTTTTCTCAACCTTCGCAGAAAGTAGAGATGCTGCTGGGCTTTCTTTGCTATGGAGCTGGTGTTGAGGGGCCAGGTGAGATTCTCCGCCAGGTGAGCACCAGGCAATTTGGTGCTCTTAACAATCTCAACGGAGGAGTCGTCGATGTTCAGTGGAGAGTGGTCGTTCCGTATCCTCCTGAAGTCAACAACCATCTCTTTTGTTTTGTTCACATTCAAAGACAGGTTGTTGGCTCTGCACCAGTCCGTTAGCCGCTGCACCTCCTCTCTGTATGCTGACTCATCGTTCTTGCTGATGAGACCCACCACGGTCGTGTCATCGGTGAACTTGATGATGTGGTTCGAGCTGTGAGTTGCAGCACAGTCGTGGGTCAGCAGAGTGAACAGCAGTGGACTGAGCACACAGCCCTGGGGGGCCCCCCTGCTCAGTGTGATGGTGTCGGAGATGCTGCTCCCGATCCGGACTGACTGAGGTCTCCCAGTCAGGAAGTCTGGGATTCACTTGCAGAGGGAGGTGTTCAGGCCTGAGCTACATAGGTCCCCAGACTTTGTTGGAACTCACTATAATGAAATAAAAAGCATTTGTGGTCTACATTGTGCAAACCATTCAGAGCTGTTGGGTTGGTAAAAGGAGCCAGATCATATCTTCATATTCTTAAGGGTTTATTTTTATTATTGGAGACCATTACAAAAGTAAATGGAGCATTAAGTGATGTTTGCTGGGTGTTTTAAGTAGTTTCTTGCTGTCTCTGTTCTAAACTTTGAGCATCAGTTGGGTAGTGTAATGCTTAATCTGATTCTGATCTTGTCACAGGGATCATGGAGCAAATACATGGGTTTACTACCCAGTGTAAAGTCACGAGTTAAAGGAACAGACTTGGTGATGGTGAGATTTAAAAATTAAATGTTCTCGGGAGCTGGAAGCACGGACAGCATTTATTTCCCACCCCGGAGATTGTATCCAGAGGTTGTTCGGAAGTCAGGAATGCTGCTGTTGCATTAGATGTCATGCAAACAAAAGATGAGAGAAAATAACAAAAGTCGTGTTTGTCTTGTACAAGCTGAACACACAAAGCACATTCCTGTGATAAGAAGTAACCGATGAAATAGGCAGTTTCAATGGCATGGCATGACATAGGCTGCAGAGAAACTTCCAGAAAAATAAAGAACCAGTCATACAATAATTACTGAAAATTCACTGAACAATTACATGGGTGATTATATAAAATATAAGTAAGCATAGAGGAAGATAACAATTTAACTCTCTAATAATACAACATTGCTCCTTGATTCTAAACCACACATTTATGATCGTTACGTTTGGAAATCCAGAGGGAGAAAATCTTGTGATGCCTGTGTTTGAGTATGAAACGATCAAAAATTTACTCCCAAGTAATGCAAATGTCATAGGATATTTATACCAGTGAGATGGCTTGTCCTCATGAATAGATGTGCTTGCCCTGAGAAGGTGGTGATACCATCCTGGCGAACCACCAGCAGCTTCCGTTTATCCACATTGGTTAAGTGAGTCATAAGAGAGAGCCTTTGCCTCAGCAAGGATCTGTCTTCAAGGGAGGACCCTCGTGAAGAATTGGATATTGGTCGTAAATCTCCCAGAATGAGCTTGCAGGTAATTGGTCTATTATCGTCCCATGTGCCATGTCAAGGTACAATGATAAACATTGTTTTGCTAAGAAAGCTAATGGCATGTTGGCCTTCATAACAAGGGGAGTTGAATATAGGAGCAAAGAGGTCCTTCTGCAGTCGTACAGGGCCCTGGTGAGACCACACCTGGAGTATTGTGTGCAGATTTGGTCTCCAAATTTGAGGAAGGACATTCTTGCTATTGAGGGAGTGCAGCGTAGGTTCACAAGGTTAATTCCAAGGATGGCGGGACTGTCATATGTTGAAAGATTGGAGCGACTGGGCTTGTATACACTGGACTTTAGAAGGATGAGAGGGGATCTGATTGAAACATATAAGATTATTAAGGGATTGAACCAGAGGCCACAGTTTAAGAATAAAGGGTAGGTCATTTGGAACGGAGTTGAGGAAAAAATTTTTCACCCAGAGAGTTGTGGATCTGTGGAATGCTCTGCCTCAGAAGGCAGTGGAGGCCAATTCTCTGGATGCTTTCAAGAAAGAGTAAGAGAGCGCTTTTAAAGATAGTGGAGTCAAGGGATATGGGGAGAAGGCAGGAATGGGGTACTGATTGTGGATGATCAGCCATGATCACAGTGAATGGCAGTGCTGGCTCGAAGGGCCGAATGGCCTACTCCTGCAACTATTGTCTATCCCACCCATCCAGCTTGTTTCATCAGCACGACCTCATGGTACAGTTGTCTAAGGGTAAAGCATTAACAGATTGCAGAATATGGTGTCACAGTTACAGAGAAAGTGTTGTACGGGCAGACAATAAGGTGCAAGACCAGGATGAAATTGTGAGGTCGTGTGTCCAGCTGAGAAAGGAATTAAAGAAATTAAATATAAATTGTTTTTAATGGGAAGGAACCACTTGTGGATAAGCAAGTGAACAAATGGAAAATTATGATTTGAATGTACACACCACAAAGAGGTTTTGGCACATTGGCCTTCATTAGTCAAGGTATCACTGGAGACTGTGCGAGAGGGAGGATAGGCAGGTGAGAGAGAAGGGATGCGCTCAGACCAGTGGTTTGAGGTGTGTCTATTATAATGCGAGGAGTGTTATGAACAAAACGGATGAGCTTAGAGCGTGGGTCAGTACTTGGAGCTATGATGTGGCCATTACAGAGACTTGGATGGTTGAGGGGCAGGAATGGTTACTTCAAGTAACAGTCTTTAGATGTTTCAGAAAGGGCAGGGAGGGAGGCAAAAGAGGTGGGGGCGTGGCACTGTTGATCAGAGATGGTGTCACAGCTGCAGAAAAGGAGGAAGTTATGGAGGGAAGTTATAGCCTCCAACCTGATGGCATGAACATCGACTTCTCTAACTTCCGCTAAGGCCCCACCTCCCCCTCGTACCCCATCTGTTACTTATTTTTATGCACACATTCTTTCTCTCACTCTCCTTTTTCTCCCTTTGTCCCTCTGAATATACCTCTTGCCCATCCTCTGGGTCCCCCCCCCCCCGCTGTCTTTCTTCCCGGACCTCCTGTCCCATGATCCTCTCGTATCCCCTTTTGCCTATCACCTGTCCAGCTCTTGGCTCTATCCCTCCCCCTCCTGTCTTCTCCTATCATTTTGGATCTCCCCCTCCCCCTCCAACTTTCAAATCCCTTACTCACTCTTCCTTCAGTTAGTCCTGACGAAGGGTCTTGGCCTGAAACGTCGACTGTACCTCTTCCTACAGATGCTGCCTGGCCTGCTGCGTTCACCAGCAACTTTGATGTGTGTTGCTTGAATTTCCAGCATCTGCAGAATTCCTGTTGTTTGAAGTTATGGAGGGATTGTCTATGGAGTCTCTGTGAGTGGAAGTTAGGAATAGGAAGGGGTCAATAACTCTACTGGGTGTTTTTTATAGACCACCCGATAGTAACAGGGATATTGAGGAGCAGATAGGGAGACAGATTCTGGAAAGGCGTAATAATAACAGGGTTGTTGTGGTGGGAGATTTTAATTTCCCAAATATAGTTTGGCATCTCCCTAGAGCGAGGGGTTTAGACTTTGTTAGGTGTGTTCAGGAAGATTTCTGGACACAATATGTAGATAAGCCTGCAAGAGGAGAGGCTGTACTTGAACAACAGGAATTCTGCAGATGCTGGAAATTCAAGCAACACACATAAAAGTTGCTGGTGAATGCAGCAGGCAGGCTGTACTTGATCTGGTTTTGGGAAATGAACCTGGTCAGGTGTCAGATCTCACAGTGGGAGAGCATTTTGGAGATAGTGATCACAATTCTATCTCCTTTACCATAATATTGGAGAGGGATAGGAACAGACAAGTTAGGAAAGTGTTTAATTGGAGTAAGGGGAAATATGAGGTAGCTTAAGAATGAAATTAGGAGAGCCAGAAGGGGCCATGAGAAGGTCTTGCAAACACGATTAAGGAAAACCCCAAGGCATTCTACAAATATGTGAAGAGCAAGAGGATAATACATGAGAGAATAGGACCAATCAAGTGTGACAGTGGAAAAATGTGTATGGAACCGGAGGAGATAGCAAAGGTACTTAATGAATACTTTGCTTCAGTATTCATCATGGAAAAGGATCTTGGTGATTGTAGAGATGACTTACAGCGGACTGAAAAGCTTGAGCATGTAGTTGGATAAGTCACCGGGACCGGACGAGATGTACCCCAAGCTACTATGGGAGGCGAGGGAGGAGATTGCTGAGCCTCTGGTGATGATCTTTGCATCATCAATGGGGACAGGAGAGGTTCCAGAGGATTGGAGGGTTGCAGATGTTGTTCCCTTATTCAAGAAAGGGAGTAGAGATAGCTCAGGAAATTATAGACCAGTGGGTCTTACTTCATAGATTGGTAATTTGCTGGAGAAGATCCTGAGAGGCAGGATTTATGAACATTTAGAGAGGCATAATATGATTAGGAATAGTCAGCATAGCTTTGTCAAAGACAAGTTGTGCCTGATGAGCCTGATTGAATTTCTTGAAGGTGTAACCAAACACATTAATGAAGGTAGAGCAGTAGATGTAGTGTATATGGATTTCAGCAAGGCATTTGATAAGGTACCCCATGCAAGGCTTATTGAGAAAGTAAGGAGGCATGGGATCCAGTGGGCATTGCTCTGTGGATCCAGAACTGGCTTGCCCACAGAATGCAAAGAGTGGTTGTAGGTGGGTCATATTCTGCATGGAGGTCGGTGACTGGTGGTGTGCCTGAGGGATCTGTGCTGGGACCCCTACTCTTTGTGATTTTTATAAATGATCTGGATGAGGAAGTGGAGGGACGAGTTAGTAAATTTGCCGATGACATAAAGGTTGGAGGTGTTGTGGATAGTGTGGAGGGCTGTCAGAGGTTAAGGCGGGACATTGACAGGATGCAAAACTGGGCTGAGAAGTGGCAGATGGAGTTCAACCCAGATAAGTGTGAGGTTTTTCATTTTGGTAGGTCAAATATGATGGCAGAATATAGTATTAATGGTAAGACTCTTGGCAGTGTGGAGGATCAGAGGGATCTTGGGGTCCGAGTCCATAAGACACTCAAAGCTGCTGTGCAGGTTGACTGTGGTTAAGAAGGCATATAGTGCATTGGCCTTCAATTGTGGGACTGAATTTAAGAGCCTAGATGTAATGTTGCAGCTCTATTGGACCCTGGTCAGACCCCAGTTGAGTACTGTGCTCAGTTCTGGTCGCCTCACTACAGGAAGAATGTGCAAACCATAGAAAGGGTGCCGAAGAGATTTACAGTGGCATGCAAAAAGTTTGAACACCCCGGTCAAAATTTCTGTTACTGTGAATAGCTAATCGAGTAAAAGATGAACTGATTTCCAAAAGGCATAAAGTTAAAGATGACACATTTTTAAAATATTTTAAACAAGAAAACTTTTATTTCCATCTTTTACGGTCTTAAAATAACAAAAAAGGAAAAGGGCCCGAAGCAAAAGTTTGGGCACCCTGCATGGTCAGTACTTTGTAACACCCACTTTGGCAAGTATCACAGCTTGTAAATGCTTTTTGTAGCCAGCTAAGAGTCTTTCAATTCTGGTGATTTTTGCCCATTCTTCCTTGCAAAAGGCTTCTAGTTCTGTGAGGGCCGTCTTGCATGCACTGCTCTTTTGAGGTCTATCCACAGATTCGCAATGATGTTTAGGTCAGGGGACTGTGAGGGCCATGGCAAAACCTTCAGCTTGCACCTCTTGAGGTAGTCCATTGTGGATTTTGAGGTGTGTTCAGGATCATTATCCTGTTGTAGAAGCCATCCTCCTTTCATCTTCAGCTTTTTTACAGATGGTGTGATGTTTGCTTCTAGAATTTGCTGGTATTTAATTGAATTCATTCTTCCCTCTACCAGTGAAATGTTCCCCGTGCCACTGGCTGCAACACAAGCCCAAAGCATGATCGATCCACCTCCGTGCTTAACAGTTGGAGAGGTGTTCTTTTCATGAAATTCTGCACCCTTTTTTCTCCAAACATACCTTTGCTCATTGCGGCCAAAAAGTTCTATTTTAACTTTATCAGTCCACAGGACTTGTTTCCAAAATGCATCAGGCTTGTTTAGATGTTCCTTTGAACTTTTTGAATAGAACTTAGGTTGCCTTATGAGAATAGGTTGAGTGAACTCGGCCTTTTCTCCTTGGAGTGACGGAAGATGAGAGGTGACCTGATAGAGGTGTACAAGATGATGAGACGCATTGATCGTGTGGATGGTCAGAGGCTTTTTCCCAGGGCTGAAATGACTAGCACGAGAGGGCACAGTTTTAAGGTGCTTAGAAGTAGGTACAGAGGTGATATCAGGGGTAAGTTTTTTACGCAGAGAGTGATGAGTGCATGGAACGGCTGCTGGCAATGGTGGTGGAGGCAGGTACGATAGGGTCTTTTAAGAGACTCCTGGATAAGTACATGGAGCTTAGAAAATAGAGGGCTATGGGTAACCCTAATTTCTAAGGTAAGACATGTTCAGCACAGCTTTGTGGGCCGAAGGGCCTGTATTGCGCTGTAGGTTTTCTATGTTTCTATGTATTGAGTAGGGGAGCTGAGGTGTTGTGTTGAAGCTGATTAAGTCGTGGTGAGGCCTAATTTGGAATATTGTGCAGTTCTGGTCATTACCTACAGGAAAGGTATCAACAAGATTGAAAGAGAAAATTAACGAGGATGTTGCTAAAACTTGAGAACCTGAGTTATAGGGAAAGGACTCAATTCCCTGGAGTGTAGGAGAATGAGGGGAGGCAGATTTGATAGAGGTATACAGAATACCTCTGAGGTTGGGTGAGACCAGAACTAGATATCATAGGTTAAGGATGAAAGGTGAAATATTTACAGGGAACCTCTTCATTCAGGGGTGGTGAATGTAGAACAAGTTGCCAGTGGAAATGATGAATGCAGCTTTGATTGGAGCATTTTGGAGAAATTTGGATAAGTACATTGATGGGAGGGGTATGTGCGGGTGCAGGTTGATGAACTAGGCAGAATAACAGTATGGCATGGATTGGATGGGCTGAAAGGCCTGGTTCTGTTCTGTGGTGCACTGACTCTGACTTTGAAGGTGACCCACTCTGTAATATTGAGGAAATTGCGTACAAGTGAAAATCTGATCAACACACACAAAGTACTGGAGGAACTCAGCAAACCAGGCAGCGTTTGTGGAAAAGAGCCGACGTTTCGGGTGAATCCTGCTGAAGATTTTCAGCCGAAACGTAGACTGTACTCTTTTCCTAGATGCTGCTTGGCCTGCTGATTTCCTCTCGCGTTTTGTGTGTGTTGCTGTAATATTGAGGAACAAGTTTAACCTCTGCTTAATCAAAATGTAAAATGTTTAAATCTGGCTCCAGCCAATCCCATCAAGTAACCCTGTGAATTCCAGTTGCTTATCCACCATGACAGTTCATTGTGCCTCTGTGGGGTGTGAATGGAGACATTTATTTAACCCCTCCAGGTTACTACTGTAGAAAATCACATTGTTGTAACACACAAACTGCTGGAGGAACTCGGCAGGCTATGGAAAAGAGTAAACAGTCAATGTTATGGGCCGAGACCTTTCATCTCTTTGTGCTAAACTCACGTTGTTAGTCACCAACTTGGCCCACAACACCTTTGCTGCTATTGAATATTTCTCCCAAAAAAAAGCTGGTTAAGATAGGAAAACCACAATATTTGAATCTCTTTGTTGTCACCAAGTCTGTACATTCTTGGAACCATTTGCTACATATAAATATTCATACCATTGTACCAATTTGTGTAAATGCATACTTCAGAAAATTAAATTCCAGTTAGTAACTGGAATTCCTCATGCTTGCTGTTGAATGTGACCTTGGCTGTATGTTGCTGGCAGTTGATGGACATCGACATGCCTGTAACAGCGTGGGAACCGCTGCGTGTTTATTTTCAGCCCGTCTTGTTCCCCACAAAGGTGGGTGGGGGAAAAACTCCTGTAATTAACACCACAAATAGCTGATGACATGTGCCAGGAGGAGCAGTAATCTCTGTGATTGCAATCCTTGCTGTGTAATCATTGAAAGTGTTGGTTTAGGATTTGAAGATCAAGTTTAATCATTGTGGATGTGAATTTTTTTTCTGTGCATTAACTTCCACAGATGCATGAGCTTTACAGTTGGATAAGTTGGTCTGTGCAGATAGATATGCTACAGCAGGCCAAACACGCAGTGATCTTGTTTGATGGGAGAGTGAAATAGGGATGAGATTGGTTGGGAACATCAGGTCTGCATCCTTGGCATGAAAAAGCCGAAGCCCCTGTTTGTCCTGCTGTAGTGCATAGCAAGCATCCTCTATGTTCCAACTGAAAAATTCATAGCTATAGGATCTAAAGACCAATGCATAAACTTACCGTCTCTTTACAATAAGCCACGAAAGAGCTGATTTTGTACAGAGACGTCACGTGTGTTCTCATTGAGGTGAAGCCTATGTGGGCACTATAACTTGATTGGTGGTGTTGAGAGTCTTGGACACAATTTGTACTGTAATATTTTAATTTGATTGTCTCCTGATTGAACTGATTTTCAAGAAAGAAATACAGCATTCACTCCACACTCTTTGCATCTGTGTGTGTGTGTGTGTGAGAGAGAGAGAGAGAGAGAGAGAGAGATCGATCTCATTGGAAAATACAAGGTTCTTACAAGGCTCAGAAGTGGTGCTACAGGTTTCCTCCTGGCAT
The DNA here is from genome assembly GCF_963921235.1 of Mobula hypostoma. Classification (NCBI taxonomy): domain Eukaryota; kingdom Metazoa; phylum Chordata; class Chondrichthyes; order Myliobatiformes; family Myliobatidae; genus Mobula; species Mobula hypostoma. The sequence continues at coordinate 5,526,084 of NC_086111.1, forward strand.
GCATCATGGCCTCAAAGGTGGCCATTCAAATAATGGCCTACTCTGCTTTCAATTTCTTAAGTCTCCATGAGCTTTAGGACCAGGGATTATGAATCAATGAGGTAGAAGAATTGGGACTGACCAACTGGGAAAGGGTAGTCTAAGTTACACAAAATCAGCCTTGTGAAGTGAATGTTTTTTCTGATTTCTTCATTATTGCCTTTTGGAGGTCATGTGCGCGCATGGTGCTGGATCCAACAGGTCGCATCTGTGAGTAAACAGCAATGTTATTATACTCCCCCACCCCCCCCCCGAACTCCCACCAACATCTTGCCCCTCCCAAAGCCCCAGAATGGCACAGAAATCGCCTACAATTCTATAACATCACTATTTTCTAATCATCATTTTGAACTCTTGAGGAAGGAGAAGGTGTTAGGATGCATATTTTTGTCGATTTGTTCGTAAGTATCACTGTCAGTTTCAGCTTTCCCTCCCTAATTCTTTGTTGTTCTTTGAAGTTCTCTGAATTGAGGTAATAGGTAAGAGTCAACTGCATTGGTGGATTTGGTATCAGAGGCAGGCCAGGACAGGGTAAATATTTCACATGATTTCCCTGAGTGACGGCAGTGATCCAGTAGGCTTCTATGAGGATCTGAAAGTTTCATGGTTACCATTACTGAGACTTGCTCTTCCTCCAGTTTTATTCCAAATTTCAATGAAAAAAATTGCTATCAAAGTACAAACGCGTCACCACATACAACCCTGAGATTATTTTCCCTACGGGCCTGCTCAGCAAATCTGTAGAACAGTAAATTTAATCAGGATCAATGAAAGAGCAAGAGCATAGGAGACAACAAACTGTGGAAATGCAAATATAAATAAATAGCGATTTAAAAAAAACGAGAACATGAAATAACAAGATAAGAGTCCTTAAAGTGAGACCATTGGTTGTGGGAACACCAGAAATAGAATGAGTGTGGTTATCCTCTTCTGTTCAAGAGCCTGATGGTTGAAGGGTGGTAACTGTTCTTGAATTTGGTGATGTGAGTCCTGAGGTATTTATCCTCTCCACCTGATGACAGCAATGAGAAAAGAGCATGGCCTAAGTGGTGAGAATCTTTGCTGGATGCTGCTTTTCTACAGCAATGTTTCATGTAGATGGGATCAGTGGTTGGGAGGGCTTTACCTGTAATGTACTGGGCAGAATCCACTACCTTCTGTAGGATTTTTCACTCAAAGGCATTGGTGTTCCCATACCAGACTGTAATGCAGCCGGTCAATACACTTTCCAGTACAGATCCATAGAAGTTTTTCAAGGATTTTGATGACACTCTGAATCTGTGCAGACTGCACAGGAAGTAGAGGCACTGTTGTGCTTTCTTTGCAATTACATTTATATGCTGGGTCCAGGACAGGTCCTCTGAGATAGTGACACCCAGCAATTGGAAGAATTTACATTCCTACCTACCATGCTAAGATTCAACATTATCCGCATTACAAACGTAAACAACAGGAATTCTGCAGATGCTGGAAATTCAAGCAACACACATCAAAGTTGCTGGTGAACGCAGCAGGCCAAGCAGCATCTATAGGAAGAGGCGCAGTCGACGTTTCAGGCCGAGACCCTTCGTCAGGACTAACTGAAGGAAGAGTGAGTAAGGGATTAGTAGTTCCACGAGAAAGACATTGAACTTGGGGAATTGAGGAGGGAGGTGGTGAAATTCCAGAACAAGTTACCGTTTAAAAAAAAAAGGTGTTTGACTTAATTTCTTAAATGTGAATGAATTCCCAGGGGTAAGGTGCCATGTGACTGGAGGGCAGTGATGTGCTACTTTGATTCAAGAAGAACTACAGAGATAAGTTCAAAGTAAATTCACTATCAACATACATGAATGTCACCATATTGAGCCCTGAGATTCGTTCTTTAGGGTTCATACTCAATAAATCCAAACTGGAATAATAATCAAAATAGAATCAATGGAAAACTACTCCAACTGGGGTTCAACCAGTGTGCAAAAGACAACAAACTCTGCAAATACAAGAAGCAAGTCGTAATAATGATAATAAATAGCAATAAACTTGAGATGGAGTCCTTAAAAGTGAATCGATAGGTTGTCAGGGTATTTCAGTTGATGGGGCAAGAAGAGTGAAGTTATCACTTTTGGTTCAACTAATTACAGGTAAATGAATCGAGTATCTGCTATAGGGATGTTATTGGAGGGAAATCATCTGTGCAACCGGGTTCAAGTTTATTGTCATTTGACTGCACATGTATACAGTATAACCAAATGAAACAGCATTCCTCTGGACCACTGTGCACCCACAAAGCACATCGACCAAAATATTACCATAAATAAGTTAATAAAATATAATTCAAACTGCATGTAGCGTGCAGTAAACAGCTCCCTGCCCTAGTGACGAGACATGGTGGTGGCAGGGTATTCATTAGTCTCACAGCCTGAGGGAAGAAGCTGTTACCCAGTCTGGCAGTCCTAGTGATGTACCTCCTTTCTGAAGGTAGTGGGTTACAGTGATTGTGGGAGAGGTGGTAGGGATCCTCAACAATGCCTGGAGCCCTTTATCTGCACGCTCTTGGTAAACGTCACAAGTAAGGGAGAGGGAGACCCCGGTGAGCCTCTCAGTGGTGTTTGCTATCCTATGAATATTTTATTAATCTACAGTGGCGTGCAAAAGTTTGGGCACCCCTGTTCAGAATTTCTGTTACTGTGAATAGCTAAGCGAGTAAAAGAGGAACTGATTTCCAAAAGGCATAAAGTTAAAGATGACACACTTCTTTAATATTTTAAGCAAGGAAACTTTTTTATTTCCATCTTTTACAGTTTCAAAATAACAAAAAAGGAAAAGGACCAGAAGCAAAAGTGCATGTGTTTAGGTTCATTATCCTGTTGTAGAAGCCATCATTGCGGCCAAAAAGTTCTATTCAAAAGGTTCAAAGGAACATCTAAACAAGCCTGATGCATTTTGGAAACAAGTCCTGTGGGCTGATGAAGTTAAAATAGAACGTTTTGGCCGCAATGAGCAAAGGTATGATTGGAGAAAAAAGGGTGCAGAATTTCATGAAAAGAACACCTCTCCAACTGTTAAGCACGGGGGTGGATCGATCATGCTTTGGGCTTGTGTTGCAGCCAGTGGCACGGGGAACATTTACTGGTAGAGGGAAGAATGAATTCAATTAATTACCAGCAAATTCTGGAAGCAAACATCACACTGTCTGTAAAAAAAGCCGAAGATGAAAAGAGGATGGCTGCTACAACAGGATAATGATCCTGAACACACCTCAAAATCCACAATGGACTACCTCAAGAGGTGCAAGCTGAAGGTTTTGCCATGGCCCTCACAGTCCCCTGACCTAAACATCATTGAGAATCTGTGGATAGACCTCAGAAGAGCAGTGCATGCAAGACAGCCCAAGAATCTCACAGAACTAGAAGCCTTTTGCAAGGAAGAATGGGCAAAAAATCCCCCAAACAAGAATTGAAAGACCCTTAGCTGGCTACAAAAAGCATTTACAAGCTGTGATACTTGCCAAAGGGGGTGTTACTAAGTACTGCCATGAAGGGTGCCTAAACTTTTGTTTCGGGCCCTTTTCCTTTTTTGAAGCTGTAAAAGATGGAAATAAAATTTTTCTTAAAATATTGAAGAAATGTGTCATCTTTAACTTTATGGCTTTTGGAAATCAGTTCATCTTTTACTCGCTTAGCTACTCACAGTAACAGACATTTTGACCAGGGGTGCCCAAACTTTTGCATGGAAGGCAAGGGTTAAACATTAGCAACTTGGGGAAATGCTGTCAGACCAATGTGAGGGGATTTTTCAAGGATAACACAAGGGATTCATGAGGGCAATACTATTGATTAAATCTAGGTTGACTTTTGGAAGACTTTTGACAAGATCTCACCTGGTAGATGTGATCAAGAAAGATGAGCGCTCATAGGGTCAGGGCAGTTTGGAAAATTCAGTCCAAGACTGGGATGATAATAGGTTGCAGAGGGTTTTGGGGGTTGTTTTAGTGATTAGAAGCCTGTGACCAGTGGTGTATGCAGAGATCTGTTCTGGGACCCTTGGTGTGTTTTATATGCACTCTATAAAGTGTGTGTTTGTGGTTTAATGCTGTGGTTGCCCATCCACTTCAAGGTTTGACATGCTGTGCATTCAGAGATGCTCTTCCGCACGCCACTGTTGTAATGTGGTTATTTGAATTACTGTTACCATCCTGTACAATCTGGCCATTTTCCTCTGACCTCTCTCATTAACAAGGCTTCTTCACCCACAGAACTGACGGCCACTTGTTTCTCTCACCATTCTCTGTAAACTCTAGAGACTGTGTGTGAAAATCTCTGGAGATCAGCAGTTTCTCAGATGCTCAAAGCACTCATCTGCCATCGAGAATCATTCTGCAGTCAGTCACTTAGATCACATTTCTTCCCCATTCTGATGGTTGGTCTGAACAGCAACTGATCCTCTTGGCCATGCCTGCATGCTTTTATGCACTGAGCTGCTGCCTGCCCCATGAGAGGCTGGTTAGACATTTGCATCACGGAGCAGGTGTGCAAAGTAGCCACTGAGTGTGCAATGTGTGCAGGAGCTACGATTCGTAATTTCACAGATGTCACAAAAGGTGGTGGCATTGGTGGGCTACGGGGTAGTATTGACTGGTTGGTGAGATGGGCAAAGCAATATCAAATAGAATTTAATCCTGGTCACTGGAGGTTGATGCATTTTGAGCATACTCAAAGACAGAACACACATCCTGAATGATGGGGCTCTTGGTACAGTTAAGGGACATGTCCAAGAATTCCTGAAGGAGGCACCATAGGCGGATAATCTGGTTAGGAAAGTGTATGGAATTCTTCCCTTCATTAGCTGGGACATGGAACACAAGGCCATAGGACATAGAATCAGAATCAGGGCGTTTGGCCTAGTGAGTCTGCTCCACCATTCCATAATAGATGATTTATTAACCCTCTCAATCCCAAACTTGGGCCTTCTCCCTGTAACCTTTGATGCCCTGACTAATTAAGACCCTCAACCTGTGCTTTAAACATACCCAATATTCATAGCAGTCTGTGGCAATAAATTCCACAGGTTCACTACCCTCTGGCTAAAGAAATTCCTCCTCATCTCTGTACTAAATGGACATCCCTCTATTCTGAAGAACAAGAGTATTATTGTACACCTGTGTAAAACATTGGTTAGATATAGCAGAAGCGGTGTGTGTAACTTTAGTCACCACAGTATAGGAATGATGTGATTGTACGGGTGATAGTGCAGAGGAAATTCACTGGTATGGTTTGTCGACTGTAAGGAGAGGCTGGGTTAGTTGGGTTTGTTTTCTTGTATCTAAAGAGGCTGAAGGGAGACCTGAGATGTACAAAGAAGCTTTGTTCCCAAATCGAAGCTGTACATCATCAGAGGCCTAGGTTTAAGCTAACGGGTAGAGGTTTAGGGTGCATTTGAGAAAGAACTCACTCACAGAGGGTGTTTGGAATCTGGAGTGCACTGCCTGTTCTGGTAATGGAGGCAGGCCTTCTCATAATGTTAAAAGATTTAAACAAAAAGCTATGGGTGGAATGCAGAAAAGCAGGATTTGCATAATTAGATGGGCTGAAAGGCTTGTTTCTGTGCTGTGCAAAATAACAATTACTGAATCACTCTGGCTTCCTCTAATAATCTAACTACTGCTCCACTGTTTGCAAAAAAGCAAAGGACTGATCTGATGTTGGCCATCTGACAAGTATGCCACTGCTTGTTGTGAGGGGCTCTGTGCAACACACTAAATCATAAAATCCTGCATTTGAATATCACCTTATTCATTTGATGTGTCCTGTAAAATCAGGATGAAGTTTTCATGCACAAATAAAGTTAATCCTTTAGTGTCCATCAAAGTCTCTTCAAATGGTAGTAGTCTAATTTTCATGGTTTTATACATGTATTTAGCATAGTGGTGACATTGACTTTTGTTTGATTATTTCTTTCCAATCTAGTTTGACTCAAAACATAAGTAGACAATCTGTCTTGCTTCTTTGTCAATACCACTCTTTCCTGTCTAATCTTGAGATATTTGAGAGTAGGAGAGAGTATTTTGTGAGGTATTCAGCTATTTAGTTTGGTCTCTCAGCCTTACCACTATTTACTCTCGTGGTGAGATTGAACTTTTACTGGATGGAGTATTTAGTATGGAAATATCGCGTCCTAATTCTTGGTAGCACCAGTTTGTTTTAAGTGTCTTTATAGTGGAAATTGGAGTTCTTTTTCTAAGCACCGTTAGCTCCCACAATTAATGGTGAGTATAATGCCAGGATTTATTGGGTGGAATTTTAAATCAAATGCAAAACTTCAGTGTTACTGAGGTACCATGGCAATTTGGGATTTTCACAGCAATATGAAATCGGAGAAGATTAACATTTTAATAAGAGATTTAATAAATTATTGAAAAGCTGTGCATTTATCTCTCTCTTCCATGAATGCTGCTCAAGTTTTCCACAGAGAATCATTGTCGACATTACACGTGATTTCAGTTTTTGTAGTTCAGTATTCATTGTTGCCATGGAGTTTGAGTAAAGACACTTCTCCAGGCACTTCTTGTCTCTGCTATTTGCTTTATTTTTCTCACAAACCAGTTACAAAATAGATATTAACTAATGGATCTGTTCAATATTCACTGAGTTTTCACTTTATAGTCTTAGCCAAGTATAGCTGCTGGCTGACTGACTTTTTATAGATGTTCGATCCTGTTTTTTTAATATTAAATAAAATGTTTCATAGAGTGCACTGCTTGAAAAGGATGGGAGCATATTCAACAATGACTTTCAAAAGGAAATTGGATAAATTATAATTTGGCAGCACTATGGAGAAAGAACTGGACTGGAACTCAATTGATAGTCTAATTGGTGTTGGTGGGTGATAATCACCTGATTACTGGTGAGGATTACTATTCCCTGCTTCTCTTTGAATAGAATCCTAAAACGGTGCATCACAAATTGAGGCCAATTGGCCCATCAGGACAATTCTAATCCCTGCTGAAAGGGTTATTAATGTAGCTGCATTGAGCTCTTTCTCTGTAGCTCTTAACCGTGCCATTCTTCTGCTCTTTCCCATAACTCTGCAAGTTGTTCAGATCCCTTTCTTTTTTGAAGATTAATTCTATTTCTACCACCAGATCAGTGAATTCCAGCTTTGTAATACATAACAAGGAAGCAGTGGCTCTAGCCCACAGTATTGTGCTTGCTGGCCAACAATGTGCAGTTTTGTTTGTTTTATTTTATTTAGTGATACACTGTGGAATAGGCCCTTGCAGCCCTTTGAGCCGTACTGCCCAGCAACCCTCACAACACTGATTTAACCCTAAACTAATCATGGAACAATTTACAGCAACAATTAACCTACTAGCCACAACTTCTTTGGATTGTGGGAGGAGAGCAGAGCACCCGGACAGAAAACTCACATTCCACTGGGAGGACATATAGCGACTCCTTACAGAGGATGCCGGGTTTGAACTCCACCTCAAACTGTAACAGTGTCCTGCTAACCCACCCCCGTTGCAGTTAGTGTAGCACCAGCATTATCTGTGGAGCAGAAAATCACCTGTGCCATTAATCCTACTGTGGATTAGGAGATAACGGATTCTTGTTGAGGATAGCAGGGTCCTTCCCCTGGTTCTGTGCTGGGATGGGTAGCACAAGTAGCATGTGCCAATTGGCTATCTGGCATTTGGGCACTAATTATCATTGGTTAGCAACCTTAACCATTTGCCAGTCAATTACTCATCTTTTCATGCATGGCATTGAGAGATGGGTGGCAAGGTGGTGTAATGGTTAGCTTTACAGTACCAGCGATTCAGGTTCAATTCTTACCGCTGCCAATAAGGAGTTTGTATGTTCTCCCCGTGACTACGTGGGTGCTCTGTTTTCCTTCCATGGTCCAAAGACTTGTCTGTTGGTGAGTTAACTGATCATTGTAAGTTGTCCTGTGGTTAGGCTAGGGTAAAATCAGTGGGCTGCTGGCAGCCCAGCTGGAAGGGCCTGTTCTCTTCTGTATCTCAATCGATAGATGTTTTTTAACCCCAGGTGCTCCAGTTTCCTCCCACAGTCCGAAGGTGCACTGGTTAGAAAGTTAATTGGTCGTTGTAAATTGCCTGTGATTAGGCTGGGGTTGAAGTGATGGGTTGCTGGGATGTGGTTATGCTGTAGCTCTAAATAAATAAACCTAAGACAGGCAGTGGGAGAGTAAGCTTTCAGTCTCGAAGGGGAAAGTGGAAAAAAGACTGAATGCAGCTCAAATCCATTCAAATAATATGATCTGGCAAAATCCTGAATTGCACACTTCAATCTATGATTAAAGTATTGTATTTCAAATTTTGCTTGAAACTTGAAATGTAATTGTAACCAAAGTGCTCAAGGCTATGTCCAAGTCAGTACTCGATGTTCACCAGCATATTTGAGATGTGTATTGTCTCACATTTCTTTAATACTTCTCTTGGGACCTCCGAAACATTCTTCAAAAACTTGAGAGGTTTACCCGGATTAAATATTCTTAAATATAATGATTATCTCCGTAGCCTTAAGAATTCGAGGACTGCACCGAACTGGGGGAGGGGGGGGTGGTGTGTGTGTGTGTGTATTGAAACCTAATTCTGATTTTGTGACTGAGACTGGGAAGGGGGCAGGGAGAGGGGAATTGTGGTTGGGAAAAGGGAAAGGAAGAGTGCAGAGGGCAGGAAGAACCAGAGATACTGTGTAATCAATAAAACAATTGTAAATGACCTTGCATGGTGTCTCAGGGCTGGGTGTGCTTGTGCCTGCACCCACACCACCTACCGCTCTGGGCAGCCTTCTCTGTCACCTGTCCCACATCCCTCCCCTGGCGCTGCACCCTCGCCACTCCCAACATCCTTTGCTTCTGCTCTCCGCTGCACATTGACAAATACTATATTGTGCAAAAATCTTAGGCACATCTATACAGCTAGGGTGGCTAGACTTTTGCACAGTACTCTGTAAGTGTGTCCATATTATATATGATGTATACTGTATATGGTTGAATGACAATAAACTCAAAAGTGGAGAATACAATGAGATGAGTTAAAAAAAGGATGTTTAACAGGCAGTGTGGACGTGGGCTAAGGGTCTGTTTCGGATCTGCGACTCTAACTCCATGGATTTGAGTCAATTAACAGGAACATATTTATCTCAAGTCCTGAAATCCATTAATAATATGCTGTTGCCATATTTTATAATTTAGTTGATTCAAGTATTAAATTTGTGAGCATATCTGAAAATACATCAAGTGGTGTTTAATAAAATTAGAATCTGATGTTTATTTTTTAAAGCAATTTTTTTTATTAAATGAAAGTACAGGTACAAAAGACGCACAGGTATAGAATTTGCTTCCCCAACCCCCCGACCCTTGAACTTGGGATGCTGCCAAAGAATATCAACATGTACATGGAAATAATATATTTGTGTATATATATGGATTATCTTAAAGTTTAACACTGAAGTTTAAAGCGCTGATGAATCCTTTCAAACTGTCTGTGAATATTTGACTCTGTCTAAACACAGAAACGTTCTGTCTGGTGCACTGGAAATGGTTCATGTCCCTTGCTCCTCTCTCAGCTTGATGCCTCCAGTGTGATTGTGATCAGTTTGCCTCCATTGCTGCATGCACAGTGGTCAATAAAACACTCCAGTCTGGGTCCTAATTTGCACTAACCCCAAGTCACCTATTAACCCTCTGTACGTTGCCCTGCATTGCATTTTCCTCCCGATTCAAGGAGCAACACCACCAATAACTGTCTTGGTCCAACCACATTGATATCATGGATAAGAAAGCTCACCGATGCCTCCTCTTCTCCAGGAGGGTATTGACACTCAGCGTGTCCCTTTTCATAGATTCACCATTCTGTCTGGGTGCATAATGGCTGGGTGTGTAACTGCAGCTCAGCCCATCACAGGAACCAGCCTCCCCTCTATGGATTCTGTCCATACTTCTCAGTGCCTCAGTAAAGCAGCAAACATCATCAAAGACCCAACCCACCCCGGATATTGTCCCTTCTCCACTCTCCAGTCAAGCAAAAGATACAAAACCTAAAAGCACAAACCAGCAGCTTCTATCCCACTGTCTTGAACGGACCTATTTGACGATGAGATGTAATCGTGGTCTCACGGTCTACCTCATTATAGTCCTGTACTTTATACTTTACCTGCACTGCACTCTTTTGGTAGCTTTTACACTTTATCCTTCATTGTTATTGTTAAACTTTATTCTAGCTCACCGTTCTGTGTAATAATTTGATCTGTATGAACAGCATGCAAGACAAGCTTTTCATTGTATCTTGATGCATGGGGCAATAATAAACTTTATTCCCGTCTTCAGGTCTCCAAATTTCTCTTTCAGTTGTTCCTCCACCTTGATTTCTCCTTTAAGGCTCTTATTTAAAGCTCCGTTAATGGCCAAGCTTCTGATCATCAGCTTTTGTACGAGAGTACATGGCTTGCTGCCAGGTGTTGTGTTATCCTGTTCCTCTGGGGGTGGGTGAGATAGAGGAAGAGGGAGGATAACCTTCCCCAAGGCTACTGCTGCTCATTGAAAATCACAGAAGTAGAACATTCTTTCTGTGGCTCCTCTGAAGTGCATAATTATTCCCTTACACTCTCTCAGCATCCGGGCTGCACCAGGAGTCTGGCTGGTACACACTGATACGCAGCCAGACTCCCAGTGTGACTTTCACCCTCCTGTCATGGATTTGTAACAGATCTTACTGAAGGGCTGCGTATTGGGCACAGTACTTCACTGCAAACAGTCTACAAAACTGTGCTGGCATAATGCTGAAGTTGTGTGATCAGTATTCAGAAACCATTCTTTGGTCTGGACTTAGAGACACTGTTTTCACCAAGGTAGCTGGAGAACTTAAACATGACAAATTAAAACAATCTGTGAAAGAGTACCAGCATCAGTAAAATAACCACAACACAACCACACTGTCATTTTAAAAACTCACCTGAACCATTTATTGAAGTAAGAAGTTGCCATCCTCATCTAGCCGGGTCTAAATATGCCTCCAGACTCTTAATATTATTGATGCTTTGATCTGTTCAGGTGCTATTCAAGTTCAAGTCAATTGTCAGAGGCACAGATACACAGGGTATAAATGCTGTGAAAGTCAGCTTTTTGTCACAGCAGTACAGTGCATTGCAAACCCGGTAGTGTTGAGGTTACCAGAACACTATTAAATCTCTCTGCTGTCCGCAGGGAGTTTGTACGTCCTCGTTGTCACTGCGTGGGTTTCCTCTGGGTACTCCAGTTTTCAACCACATTCCAAAAATGTATGGGTTAGCAAGTTAATTGGCCACATGGTTGTAACTGGGCAATGTGGGCTCGCTGGGGCAGAAGGGCTTGTTACTGTATTGTTAACATAAGGTTAAACTAACATCAATGATATCTAGCTTTTGCATTCAAGGATGTTAGTAAACTTCGGCTGTACGTGTTCCGCAGCTTTTATTTATATCTAAAGTCATAGCCGGAGGGGAGACTGACAATAACTTCTGGAAGCAAAAGAAGAGATGGTTTCATGCCTTACCTTTGTCCCCCTTCGCCCACACCTCAGCGAGTTCCACGTTTGCCATGAAGCTGAACTCTTCTTCCGCCGGCTCCGTCTTCGAGCCTTCTTCTTCAGCAAGGACTCTCCCACCCCCACCGATGACCCCTTCTCCCGTCTTCAACCCTCCTCCTCTTCTGCCTGCTCTGGATCTCAATATCCTGGCGGGAAAATTTAATAGAGCTGTTAGGGAGGGTTTAAGCTAATATGGCAGGGGGATGGGAACCGGAATGATAGAGCGGAGGAAGGGGAAAACAGAAATAAATCTAAGATAGTGAGCAGTAAAGATGTCAGGAAAGACAGGCAGGTGATGGGGCAAATTTGTAGCCATTGGGATGAGTTGCAGTGCAATCAAAGCGAAAAGTACCAAATACTGGTCTTAAGGTGTTATACTTCAATGCACGCAGCATAAGGAATAAGGTGGGTGATCTTGTCATACAGCTACAGATTGGCAAGTATGATATTCTGGCCATCACTGAGACCTGGTTAAAGGATGCATGTCTCTGGGAGCTGAACGTCCAAGGATACATGGTGTATCGGAAGGATAGGAAGGTAGGCAGAGGGGGAGGCATAGCTTTATTGGTAAGAAATGATATCAAATCATTAGAAAGAGGTGACATAAGATCAGAAGGTGCAGAATCTTTAGGGGTTGAGCTAAGAAATCGCAGGGGTAAAAGGACCCTGATGGCAGTTTTATACAGGCCTCCAAACAGCTGCAGTGATGTGGACTACAAATTACAACAGGAAATAGAAAAGGCTTGTCAGAAGGGCAGTGTTATGATAATTGTGGGGGATTTTAACATGCGAGTGGATTGGGAAAATCAGGTCGGCACTGGATCTGAAGAGAGAGAATTTGTAGAATGTCTGCGAGATGGCTTTTTAGAACAGCTTGTTGTTGAGCCCACTAGGGGATCGGCTGTACTGGATTGGGTATTGTGTAATGAACTGGAGGTGATTAGAGAGATTGAGGTGAAGGAATCCTTAGGAGGCAGTGATCATAACATGATTGAGTTCACTGTGAAATTTGAAAAAGAGAAGCTGAAATCTGATGTGTCGATATTTCAGTGGAGTAAAGGAAATTATAGTGGCATGAGAGGGGAACTGGCCAAAGTTGACTGGAAAGGGACACTGGCGGGAAGGACGGCAGAGCAGCAGTGGCTGGAGTTTATGCGAGAAGTGAGGAAGGTGCAAGACAGGTATATTCCAAAAAAGAAGAAATTTTCAAATGGAAAAAGGATGCAACCGTGGTTGACAAGAGAAGTCAAAGCCAAAGTTAAAGCAAAGGAGAGGGCATACAAGGAGCCAAAAATTAGTCGGAAGACAGAGGATTGGGAAGTTTTTAAAAGCTTACAAAAGGAAACTAAGAAGGTCATTAAGAGGGAAAAGAGGAACTATGGAAGGAAGCTAGCAAATAATATCAAAGAGGATACTAAAAGCTTTTTCAAGTATATAAAGAGTAAAAGACAGGTGAGAGTAGATATAGGACCGATAGAAAATGATGCTGGAGAAATTGCAATGGGAGATAGGAGATGGCGGAGGAACAGGACGAGTATTTTGCATCAGTCTTCACTGAGGAAGACATCAGCAATATACTGGACACTCGAGGGTGGCAGGGAAGAGAAGTGTGCGCAGTCACAATTACGACAGAGAAAGTACTCAGGAAGCTGAATAGTTTAAAGGTAGATAAATCTCCTGGACCAGATGGAATGCACCCGCGTGTTCTGAAGGAAGTAGCTGTGGAGATTGCGGAGGCATTAGCGATGATCTTCCAAAAATCGATAGATTCTGGCATGGTTCCGGAGGACTGGAAGATTGCAAATGTCACTCCGCTATTTAAGAAGGGGGCAAGAAAGCAAAAAGGAAATTGTAGACCTGTTAGCTTGACATCGGTGGTTGGGAAGTTGTTGGAGTTGATTGTCAAGGATGAGGTTATGGAGTACCAGGAGGCATGTGACAAGATAGGCAGAACTCAGCATGGTTTCCTTAAAGGAAAATCCTGCCTGACAAACCTATTACAATTTTTTGAGGAAATTACAAGTAGGCTAGACAAGGGAGATGAGGTGGATGTTGTATATTTGGATTTTCAGAAGGCCTTTGACAAGGTGCCACACATGAGGCTAGTTAACAAGATAAGAGCCCATGGAATTACGGGAAAGTTACATACGTGGATAGAGCATTGGCTGATTGGCAGGAACCAGAGAGTGGGAATAAAGGGATCCTATTCTGGTTGGCTGCCGGTTACCGGTGGTGTTCTTCAGGGGTCCGTGTTGGGGCCGCTTCTTTTTACATTGTACATCAACGATTTGGATTATGGAATAGATGGCTTTGTGGCTAAGTTTGCTGATGATACAAAGATAGGTGGAGGGGCTGGTAGTGCTGAGGAAACAGAGAGTCTGCAGAGAGACTTGGATAGATTGGAAGAATGGGCAAAGATGTGGTAAATGAAATACAATGTTGGAAAGTGTATGGTTATGCACTTTGCCAGAAGAAATAAACAGGCAGACTATTATTTAAATGGGGAGAGAATTCAAAGTTCTGAGATGCAATGGGACTTGGGAGTCCTCGTACAGGATACCCTTAAGGTTATCCTCCAGGTTGAATCGGTGGTGAAGAAGGCGAATGCAATGTTGACATTCATTTCTAGAGGAATAGAGTATAGGAGCAGGGATGTGATGTTGAGGCTCTGTAAGGTGCTGGTAAGACCTCACTTGGAGTACTGTGGGCAGTTTTGGTCTCCTTATTTAAGAAAGGATGTGCTAACGTTGGACAGGGTACAGAGAAGATTCACTAGAATGATTCCGGGAATGGGAGGGTTAACATATGAGGAACATTTGTTTGCTCTTAATATTCCTTGGAGTTTAAAAGAATGAGGGGGGACCTCATAGAAACATTTCGAATGTTGAAAGGCATGGACAGAGTGGATGTGGCGAAGTTGTTTCCCATGATGGGGGAGTCTAGTACGAGAGGGCATGACTTAAGGATTGAAGGGCGCCCATTCAGAACAGAGATGCGAAGAAATTTTTTTAGTCAGAGGGTGATGAATCTATGGAATTTGTTGCCATGGGTGGCAGTAGAGGCCAAGTCATTGAGTCTATTTAAGGCAGAGATTGATAGGTATCTGAGTAGCCAGGGCATCAAAGGTTAATGTGAGAAGGCGGGGGAGTGGGACTAAATGGGAGAATGGATCAGCTTATGATAAAATGGTGGAGCAGACTCGATGGGCCGAATGGCAGACTTCTGCTCCTTTGTCTTATGGTCTTATGGTCTTTATTGCTAACTGCCAATGGGACAGCAATCATCTCGACTTCACCACACCTTGTTCCCATTCCAACCTCACTCCTTCTGAACACTCTGCTCTCCACTCCCTCCTCACTAATCCTAACCTTGCTATAAAACCTGCCAATAAGGGGAGAGCTGTTGTAGTCTGGCGTACTGACCTCTACCTTGCCGAGGCACAGCGACAACTCACGGATACCTCCTCTTATTTACCCCTCGATCATGACCCCACTAAGGAGCACCGGGCCATTGTCTCCCACACCATCAACAACTTTATCAGCTCAGGGGATATAGTTCCCACACTCTGCACTTCCCGTTTCTACCTCCTACCCAAGATCCACAAACCTACCTGTCTAGGTAGACCCATTGTCTCAGCTTGCTCCTGCCCCACCAAACTCATTTGCATACCTCAACACTGTTTTACCCCCCTTGTTCAATCCCTTCCCACCTATGTTCGTGACACTTCTCACACTCCGAATTTTTTTCAATGATTTTAAGTTCCCGGGCCCCCACCGCTTTATTTTCACCATGGATGTCCAGTCCCTATATACCTCAAACCCCCACCAGGAAGATCTCACAGCTCTCCGCTTCTTTTTGAATTCCAGACCTAACCAGTTCCCCTCCACCACCACTCTGCTCCGTCTAACGGAATTAGTCCTTACTCTTAGTAATTTCTCCTTTGGCTCTTCCCGCTTCCTCCAAACTAAAGGTGTAGCCATGGGCACCCGTATGGGTCCCAGCTATGCCTGCCTTTTTGTTGGCTTTCTGGAACAATCCATGTTCCAAACCTATTCTGGTATCTGTACCCCACTTTTCCTTCGCTACATCGATGACTGCATTGGCGCTGCTTCCTGCACACATGCTGAGCTCGTTGACTTCATTAACTTTGCCTCCAACTTTCACCCTGCCCTCAAGTTTACCTGGTCCATTTCTGACACCTCCCTCCCCTTTCTTGATCTTTCTGTCTCTGTCTCTGGAGACAGCTTATCTACTGATGTCTACTATAAGCCTACAGACTCTCACAGCTACCTGGACTATTTCTCTTCCCACACTGTCTCTTGCAAAAATGCCATCCCCTTCTCGCAATTCCTCCGTCTCTGCCACATCTGCTCTCAGGGTGAGGCTTTTCATTCCAGGACGAAGGAGATGTCCTTTTTTTAAAGAAAGGGGCTTCCCTTCCTCCACCATCAACTCTGCCCTCAAATGCATCTCCCCCATTTCACGCACATCTGCTCTCACCCCATCCTCCTGCCACCCCACTAGGAATAGGGTTCCCTTTGTCCTCACCTACCACCCCACCAGCCTCTGGGTCCCACATATAATTCTCCGTAACTTCCGCCACCTCCAACGGGAACCCACCACTAAGCGCATCTTTCCCTCCTCCCCCCCCCCGCTTTCCGCAGGGATCGCTCCCTACGCGACTCCCTTGTCCATTCGTCCCCCCCATCCCTCCCCACTGATCTCCCTCCTGGCACTTACCCTTGTAAGTGGAACAAGTGCTACACATGCCCTTACACTTCCTCCCTTACCACCATTCAGGGCCCCAGACAGTCCTTCCAGGTGAGGCGACACTTCACCTGTGAGTCGGCTGGGGTGAGATACTGCGTCCGGTTCTCCCGATGTGGCCTTCTATATATTGGCGAGACCTGACGCAGACTGGGAGATCGGTTCGCTGAACACTTACGCTCTGTTTGCCAGAGAAAGCAGGATCTCCCAGTGGCCACACATTTTAATTCCACATCCCATTCCCATTCTGATATGTCTATCCACGGCCTCCTCTACTGTAAAGATGAAGCCACACTCAGGTTGGAGGAACAACACCTTATATTCCGTCTGGGTAGCCTCCAACCTGATGGCGTGAACATTAACTTAGCTAACTTCCGTTAATGCCCCACCTCCCCTTCGCACCCCATCAGTTATTTATTTATTTTTTTCTCTCCTTTTTTTCTCCCTCTGTCGCTCTCATTATAACTCCTTGCCCATTCTCTGGGCTTCACCCCCTCCCCCTTTTTTTTCTCCCCAGGCTTCCCATTCCATGATCCTCTCCCTTCTCCAGCCTTGTATCCCTTTTGCAAATCACCTGTCCAGCTCTTGGCTCCATCCCTCCCCCTCCTGTCTTCTCCTATCATTTTGGATCTTCCCTTCCCCCTCCCACTTTCAAATCTCTTACTAGCTTTTCTTTCAGTTAGTCCTGACGAAGGGTCTTGGCCCGAAACATCGACTGTACCTCTTTCTACAGATGCTGCCTGGTCTGCTGCGTTCACCAGCATTTTTTGTGTGTGTTGCATGGTTTCTTGCCTGCACCATGACTATGCCCCTGAATCTCCCGGAGTCTCCTGGTTCTTTCCAGGATGAGATCAACTCCACCGTGGATGGTTCAAAGCCTGGCTGCAAAGGGAGGAGGGTTGGCCATGTGACAAGCAAACCGATCTGGTTAATATGCATGGAATGGATGCATGGAGTCAGAGGAGGTGTATTGGCATGGATGGTGGATTAGTTAACCAATAGGAGGCAGAGAGTTGGTCTAAATGTGTGTTTCTCTGGTTGGCAGTCTGTGGTGAGTGGGGTGCTGCAGGAGTCAGTTCTGGGCCCGCAGCTGTTTACCATTTACATTGATGATTTGGAAGAGGGGACCGAGTGTAGCATAGCAACATTTGCTGATGACATTAAACTGAGTGGAAAAGCAAATTGTACAGAGTATGTGGAGAGTCTGCAGAGGGATATAGATAGGTTAAGTGAGTGTGCCAAGGTCTGGCAGATGGAATACAACGTCGGTAAGTGCGAGATCATCCACTTTGGAAGGAATAATAGAACAGTAGATTATTATTTAAATAGTGAAAAATTGCAGCTTACTATTGTGCAGAGGGTCTTGGGAGTGCTTGTGCATGAGTCGCAAAATGTTGGCTTGCAGGTGCAGCAGGTTATTAAGGCAAAAGAAATGTTGGCCTTCATTGCTAGAGGGATTAAATTCAAGAACAGGAAGGTTATGCTGCAACTATACAGGGTACTGGTGAGGCCGCACCTGGAGTACTGTGTGCAGTTCTGGTCTCCATACTTGAGGAAGGATATACTGGCTTTGGAGGCAGTGCGGAGGAGGTTCACCAGGTTGATTCCAGGGATGAAGGGGTTAACCTATGAGGAGAGATTGAGTCACCTGGGACTATACTCTCTGGAGTTCCGAAGAATGAGAGGGGATCTGATAGAAACATATAAAATTTTGAATGGGATAGATAAGATAGAAGTAGGAAAGTTGTTTCCATTGGTAGGTGAGACTAGAACTAGGGGGCATTGCATCAAGATTCAGGGAAGAAGATTTAGGACGGAGATGAGGAGAAACTGTTTTTTCCCAGAGACTGGTGAATCTGTGGAATTCTCTGCCCAGGGAAGCAGTTGAGGCTTCTTCACTAAATATATTTAAGATACAGTTCAATAGATTTTTACATAGTAGGGGAATTAAGAGTTATGGGGAAAAGGCAGGTGGAGGGAGCTGAGTTTGCAGACAGATTAACCATGATCTTGTTGAATGGCGGGGCAGGCTCGATGGGCTGGATTGCCTACTCCTGCTCCTATTTCCTATGTTCTTATGTATTGCACTGTAAGGTGCTAAGGTAATGTTTTCTCTGTAGCAGCAGTGTTTGGGTTATGACTCGAGATAACGGGGTTTGCAATGTGTGCCATCCAATGAGAGGTGTGTTCTTTCTTGTGGGTCTGAGAGAGGAGGTTTCACGGTCTTCTGTGGGTGAGAGATGAAGGGAGAAGACGCGAGCGGAGAGAGTTGGTAGAGTGCCGGACGGAGTGGATTTGGAGCGAGGGTCTGAGGGTCCACCATGCTTGGAGGAGGTCGATGGGGAACGAATGGACGGAAACATGGGCTCCAACGTGTGCATCAGACTGTTTCACGTGAATGGGCTCTTTTTCTTTTTTTTTTGTTTCTCTACTAACCTATAGTCAAATTAAGAATTATCAAGCTCAGTCATTTAAGTGCCTCTTGTGTACTGTTTGTTACATCGTGGTACTGATTTGTAACAGAGAACACGTCACGCAGCATCCACCCAAACAAAATTTCTCAAGTTTGGCGGCGCCAGAAGCTGCCTTCCCCTGGATGAAGCCGCTCGCCGAACCAGAGGGTTACGCCAGCATTACAGAAACGCCAGCAGAACCTCCAAAGACCTCATCCCTGGGAGAGGAAGGATCTTTGATGGGATACACCTTGAAGGACTGAAAGACTGGCTGAGGACAGAAGACTGTGTCCCTGTCGGGGTGATGGACTTGAGGAGAAGATTGGATAAGACTAAGATGTGACTAAACTGCTAACTAAAACATCAGAAACTGTGTTCAAGCCACTGAAGACTACAAGCCCTGTATCAACAGCATTTTGGTAGACGTGGGAAGCCCCTCTGTGAAGCTAGTTTCCCACCCCCACAGCTCAGTACTGATGAGAACTGTCCTCTGAAAGCCAACATCGACACCATGAAGGGATAATCAACCCCAAGCGCCACTGATCTCCTCGGGTGGCGTGCTTGCATAGCAACTAATGCTGCTGGTCTTCAGCTCCATGAATCCAGGTTTGATCCTGACCTACAACATTTCCTGTGCAGAGTTTGCACGTTTTCCTTTGATCGTCTGAGTTCTGCCCCCGGCTCCTGGACACAGAGTTTCTTTCCCATCCCTGAGGCACACTGTCAGGTTAATCCATACTGTAAACTATGGGTAACTGGCAAACAAGGATCGAAGTGGAGTTGGTCATGTGAGGGAGGACAAGTTGCAGGGATATGAGGGATTAGTGGGCTGATGGGATTGTTCTCTTGGGAGCTGACGTGGATTAGATGGGTTGGATGCCCTCTTTTAATTAGCTTCATTTACCACATGTACGTCGAAACATTTGTGTCAGGGACCAACACAGTCCAATGATGTGCTGGAGGTACCCCACAAGAGGCATCATTCTGACGTTTACATAGCATGCCCACCACTTACTAACCCGTATGTCTTTTGGAATGTGGGAGGAAACTGGAATCCCTGTATGAAACCCGCGTGGTCACAGACAGAACGTACAAACCCTTACAGACATTGGGAGGAATTGAACCCCAATTGCTGGCATTGTAAAGCATGGCACTAACCGCTATGCAACCGTGCCAGCCTTTGTTGTAACTAACTAAGTCTACAGTGCCCTCTTAACTGTGGATGCAATCCTTGATCTTCAAACCTCCGAAACCCATAACAGTGACTTAGGTCAAGGAAGCTCTGACGAGACCAACTTGATGCCAATGACCTGACGAGATTTAAAATTGTAACCAAACTGAGGAAGTGCTGTGTCAAATAATACCATAAATGTGCTACCAAGCTCATATCTTCCTTGAAGAACTGCCAGTTAATCCGAGGGATACGTAGGCACCTCCTGTGCAGTACACAGTTGCTAAACCACAATGCAAAGCTCTGCCCTGGATGTATAACTCCATTCAGTCTCATCAAGCCACACTTGAAGCTTCAAATGAGCATTATAGACTATGGACTCACTTCCAAAGGCTCTTCATCTCTTGGTCTTAATACTTATTTATTTATTCGTGTGTTTGTTTATTTGCTCTTGTATTTGCACAGGTTGTTGTCTTTTGTACACTAGTTGTTTGTTTGTCTTTTTGGGTGCAGTCTTTCATTGATTCTATTGTGTTTCTTGAATTTATTGTGCCCCCAAAAAATGAATCTCAGGCTTGTATGTGGCGACATATATATAGTTTGATAATAAATTGAACTTCGAAATCCTGGTCTGCCCTCATGAAGTTTGCAAATCATATTGCCATCTAATAGGGGAAGGCATGATCACTCTTCAGTTGTCCTGGTATTGTGCAGTCTCTGAGAAGGAAGAACTACTAACATTTTCACAAAGTGCCAATATTCCTGTGGCTCTCTATACATACAGAGCTCCACCACATAATATAGTCAGAACATAGTCAGTGAACAGGAGGACATCACTGATAGTTTAAGGGTTAACCCTAATCTGTCAAACTGACTTGAATTTCATGCATTTCATTTTCACTAAGTGTGGCTGTGCAGAAGAAATGATCTTTAGCAAAGGATAAATCAAAAGTTCAAAGTAAATTTATTATCAAAGTACGTAAATGTCACCATATACTGCCCTGAGATTCATTTACTTGTAGACATTCACAGTAGAACAAAGAAATGCAATAGAGTCGATCAGAATCTGTACAAAAATGAAGACTGACAAAAAAGCAATGTGCAAAAGGAGACAAATTACTAGAAATAATAAAAACAAAATAATTCTGAGAATGAGTTGTGGGATCCTTGAAAGCTAGTCCATATGTTATAGAATCCGTTCCGAGTTGAGGTGAGTGAGGTTATCCATGTTGGTTCAGATGCCCGATTGTTCCTGAATGGTATTCTAGTGATAATCCCCAGACAATCCTTTTCATGCCCAGGCAATGTTCTTCTTCTTCTTTTGAGGCTTTATGGCAGTTGGCAAACAGCTTTAAGATGCATTACACCACCACCTTCTGAACTAAAGTGTGGGTTAGGATATCTAAACTTAAATCTATATTTTTATATTTGTATCAAATGATATATATGTAATATATGCTGTTCTTAAAGGAACTGCACTCCAGGCAATGTTGGAGCAGCAATGTGGACCCAGGGGAAGGAGGTCCGAATCTGAGCCTTGTGAAATGAAAGGGGATTGATCCTCTTGGGTTTCAGTGTTGTTTTACAAATTCCGGATTCCTGCCCTGCCTGGCCCTTTGACCAGTGATACAGCTGTGACTCTTGCTCGCGTATACAAAGTGTGCTGTATTAATGGATGGGTCCATTTTAGATTCCTGTGTCTGACAGGCTGGTTGAACTATCTAATGCATCCTTATAATTGTCAGCTTTCACAAGCAGTTTCAGCTGCACATACCCAAAGGGCACAGTTTTACTTGTATTAATTGTTTGCATCTACTTATTGATGGCTCATACATTTGCTGCTTTAAATGCTACTCTGCCAAAAGGCATCTGAGATCATTCTTTTAGCCTAATTTATTCTACAAATTAAATGTCTGCTTGAACTTTAATTAGAGGAAATTAATCATAACACTCTTGAATGACGTGGAGCAGCTTTTCAGTGAAGTAGCTGGGAACCCCTGGTTACCTGGAATGAGATCAGGCAGCAGAAAATAATTTGGGATCCGAAGCAAGGGAAATCTAGTGTCCCATCCACAATCTATTAGTATAATGAGTTTAGATAATGATTAGTGATGGACTGAGTTGAAATTGCACACCAACAGATACATCTACACAGCCATTCAGCGTTGTTGTATGTGACTACACAGGATGAATTGGGCTTAATCTTATTACTCACTTCAGTATAATGCATTTCGTAATTTTGCCTTTCCTTGCTCAAGATTCAGGTAGATTTCACAACAGTAACCTTAAAATTGTTTATTGCATCCCAGCAGCAGGGATTGGAATTGGAATCGGAATCCGCTTTATTATCACTGACATAGTTGAAACCTGCAGAGCTCCTCCAGCATTTTGTGTGAGGCTAGTTGGGAACTTTGTTTTGCAGCAGCTGTACAATGCAATGCATAACGTCATTTGATTCCAAACAATTGGTTTATTGATCATTACAGGATGTTTCTCTGGTGCTTCCCACTCCCTCCCCTCTCCCTGCCCCCTTCCCACTCTCAGTCCACAATAGAGGCCCATATCAGAATCAGGTTTATCATCACTCACATATGTCATGAAATTTGTTTTGTTTTATGGCAGCAGTACAGTGCAATACATAAAATTATTATGGCAGTGTGCAAGAGTCTTGGGTACACTAGCTACATATATGTACCTAAGACTTTTGTACAGTACTGTCTATAAAAACATTAGGTAGAGCAACAATAGTGAAGTAAATAATGCAAAGAGAGAGCAAAACTGCTGAGGTATTAATGCTTAAAATAAGAAGTGAAATATTAGTTCTGATAACTCATCGTAGGCGTGCCTCAGGCTGACGCTGGCTGCTGGTAGCAGAAAGGTGTTTCTTCAGGTTCTCTCTGGGGGTGAGGGTGGGGGGTGTTGTATTGGTGTTGAAGCAGACTGATCCTGCACTTGCCGGCAAGTTGATTGTTTCCATGCACCATCCCTCCTTTAGGCTTCTATTAGTAGTTGCTGTTCCAAATTTGTTGTCATTTGTTTTCTCTGACTGCCATCTAATTGACAGCTATTAAAACCAGAGGCAGTAATCCTGATCGAACCGTTAGAACAACTCCCACACTCCACGCTCATACAGACTGTATGTTCACCCCAAGGCAAGCGTACAATGGGACGCAGTGTGCTCTCCATGAATTTGGTGTATTATTTATGTGCAACTTACCTCTGTAATTTTGAATTATTAAAAAGTATATGCACTTCTGAAACATCAATTTGAAAGCTGTCAAAATGCTGTGTATCTACCCAGTTTCCAAGAACATTTGTTGTTTCACTTCTGTGTTAACGTTGCTCTATTTAGTGACATTCATCCCAGGGCTTCCAGGAGCAACGAGATCAGAACCATTCCTATGCTGATGTCAAAATTCAAGACCGGGTTAGAAGGATATTGAAAGATTTACACTACTGTGCTACTGGAACCGATTAAAATCACCCACGTTCCCTGGCTTCATGGCATAAGTTAACTGTGGTGAGTTCTTAGGGTCCTTATAACTTCTGTCCTTTAGCAGCCAGGGTTTGCGGTCTTTAAGTACCTTTAATTGTCTCTCCATCCTGCTTGCACACTCTCCCCAATTTTTCAGAAGTCTTTTAAAATTTGCATCTTGTCTTGATTGCATGTGTCAAATATTATTTAATGGAACTTTCAGTACATTGCTCTGTGTTTGTATGTCAAAGTGTATGAGATTTAAAAAAATAAAATCTTCATATTTAACCATAGTCATGCTTTGCAAATTGTCTTGTGTTCAAGACTGACTTTTATGCGGATAATCGCACCTCACCCATTTTGGGTGCGTTGTCCTTGGATTTGAAACATATAACGTGAGCAAAACCTTGTTAAATTAAAACAAAACTTCAGATGATAGATGTCTTTAGTAAGCAAGAGGCATCATGAACACGGAGACATTATTTCTCCAGGAACAGACCTGCTTTGCAACAGCATCCAGCCACATCACTTAAAGTGCCTCTTTAGTTTAACTCTCTCAATTGATTCGAAGATGGAGTTATGTTTTATGAACAGTTTACAATATCCTATTGTGCTTGAGGTTTTGAAAATAAACATGACTAGAATATTTAATCCTATCAGGTTGCTGTATGAGAGTGTCCTTTGGAACTTTCATGGTTCTTTGCACAATAACAGTTCAGGCTTCTGCCCTCTTTATAGTATCAGCATGTTAAGACCATAAGGTTATTAAAGTCTGTCACGAGCCGTGTAGGCCATCAGGCCAGTGCTTATATATATGCTGGTTTCCGTGGCGTGAAGCGACTGAGAGTACGAGACTCCCCAGATAGGACGCCAGTCTATTGTGAGGTTAATTCCCAGCATTTGCCGGTACCCATTCTCAGCTGGGTAGACTGGAGCATTGTGCGGTTAAGTGCCTTGCTCAAGGATACACACGCTGCCTTGGCCGAGGCTTGAACCCACGACCTTCAGATCGCTAGTCCAACACACTAACCACTTGGCCACGTGCCACACACCATAAGGTATAGAAGCAGAATTAGGCCATTTGGGCAGCAAGTTGCTCTGCCATTCCATCACAGCTGATTTATTATCCCTCTCAACCCCATTGTCCTACCTTCTCCCCATAGCCTTTGATGCCCTGACTAATCAAGAAATAATCAGCCTCCACTTTAAATGTACGCATTGACTTTGCCTGCACAGTTGTGCAGGCAAGGAATTTCACAGATTCACCACCCTCTAGCTAAGAAATTCCTCCTCATTTCTGCTCTGGTGTATGGTTTTGGGTCTAGACGTACTGTCCTCGTGAGATTAAAGCCTCACCATAGTGTATGGTTTTGGATCTAGAGGTACCATCCTCGTAAGATTTGCTCACATTTTGTTTGCTCACAATTCTTACTTAACCTGTTATCTCGTGAAGCTCTTTGTCTTGTGGATTAATGAATTACTGGATTCCGGTTACCTCTTCCTAGACTGTACGTCTTCCTAGAGATGCTGCCTGGCCTGCTGCGTTCACCAGTAACTTTGATGTGTGTTGCTTGAATTTCCAGCATCTGCAGAATTCCTGTTGTTTCTGGTTACCTTCTGGTACTTTTCCCAAGTTACCAAATCTTTTGTGGGAATCAGTATTTGTGAACTCTGGTTACAGTGTTCAGCAAAGTGGAATATCAGGTGTGCTTCCAACCAACATTGTCACAGCGAGCAATTAGAATGGTGCTGGTGAAGCCCGGTGACAACTTAACAGCAAAGAAACAACTAAATATTTTATTAATATAGCACTTTCTGGTAAGCTATCACTGCAAACAGAGCTTTTGAATCGCCTGTATGGTCAGGCATTTTTGCAGTGTGAACTGAAGTCTCGAAGGTGCAGGATGGTTGTGACGTGGTGTGTCAGGCTGAAACAAGGCACTGGAGAGTGGGAAATGAGCCAGTGCGTGCTCATTTTTGGAGTGAACTTGGAGGCAATTTGATGTGGCAGACC
Organism: Mobula hypostoma; assembly: GCF_963921235.1. Taxonomy (NCBI): domain Eukaryota; kingdom Metazoa; phylum Chordata; class Chondrichthyes; order Myliobatiformes; family Myliobatidae; genus Mobula; species Mobula hypostoma. The sequence goes on from NC_086111.1 coordinate 5,551,572, forward strand.
AAGTTGAGGTAAAGCCCAGGCCCAAGAGTGAGGAAAGACCTGAGGTTTCATCAATATAAGCTCCAGGCCAAGTTGGAAAGGTTAGGTGTGGTCCAAATCGTGACAGAGGGGCCCATATCCGAGCGTGTATTGTAGGGGCAGAACTTGGGTCTGAGAATGAGGAACCACCCAAAGTCTGGCTAATTTAAGCGCCGTGTCAGATTGATAAGTTCAGGGTAAGGGGCCAGAGGCGAGGGACAGGCCAGTTCAGCTTGCTGCTCCATGACGTTAGTTCAGCCCTGTGCTGAACTGAAGCTGTGGCCTGGTCCTGAATCAGCTGCAGTAATGTCCGGCTTTGTGTCTGTGGAAAGACCCACATTTGTAAACTTCAGTTCTGAATGCTACATGCTTACATTTTTTTGTTTGCATCATTTGTCTTTTTTTCTGTCTGCACATTGGGTGTTTGATAGTCTTCATTCTTTAATGGGTTCCATTGGGTTTATTTGTTTTGTGGCTGCCTGTAAGGAGATGAATCTGAAAGTTGTATAAAGTGTATATACTTTATACTTTGAATGTTAACTGTCTTGGGGACCTGTTCAGTTACTTGGGTGCTGAGACAATTCACTGACCTGGCTAAGGCCTGTTAATTTGTACAGATTGGGTTAGAACCTCATAACTGTTGGTGGTAGAAATCTGAATTTTTCCTATCTGAGACCTTTTGTCAGAACTAGAAAAGTTCTGATAAAGGTCTTGGACAGAGCATTAATTCTGCTTCCCTGTAGAAAGGGTCTTTAACTGCTGCCCCAGACCAAATTGCGGAAAAGTCCTGAGTTTTCTTTTTCACCTTAATTGTCTTCTCCTCTGTCGTATAATTATTATTTCTGCTTATTTCTTTTTCAGAAGCGCTTGTGCCCCATGGAGTACATCTCTCCTCACTAGAATGGCGTATCCTATGATTCTTTATACAGCATCTCTTCTGCCCTCAGCTTCCACCAACAACCTTCTCCCCCAAACTGGATCCACCTGTCACCTGCTCTTAGTCCACTCCATCCATCTTTTCATGCTGCCATCTCCCCTCTTTCATTCCAGTCCTGATGAAGAGTTCCAACTCAACATGTTGGCTGTCCACTTCCCTCCATAGATGCTGCTTGATCCTGTGAGTTCCTCCAGCTTCGGTGTGTCACACCAGATTTCCAGAAGCTTGTGCATGGATTATTTGATGATCTGGAAATGAAGAGGAGAGGTAGAGGGCTATGTAGGAAGGAAGAGTTAGAATCATCTTAGAGTTGATTAAAAGCTCAGCATAACATTTTGGGCTGAAGGGGCTGTACTGTTCTGTAATTTGTTATGCTCTATGTGTTACGTGACTTTGCTGTGATCAGTGGTGAAGCTGCTGTTGGAGGTGTGTGAATGGACATTTAAGAGAATTGGGCTGCCTGAATTTTAACTGAACTCTTGATACAGTGGTCAGAATGCTGAAAGGTTACCCCTTGCAATCTGATCGATGCCAAGTTGATGGCTGATTAAATGTCATCAGATTCAGGGAGTGAATTTATCTCATCAGAACTCACAGGGTTGCTATTGAGAGACCAGAGCCACAGGGAACAGAACAGCACTGTTTCAGCCCGGATCTGACTCTACATGAGGAGGTCCTGCCAACCCAACCCAGGGCATTACAGGCATCTCCAGTTAACTCTTCGCTACTTCATTGACACAGTGACAAAGATTGCCAGTGATTTTCTTTTTTACAAAGTGAGCTGCAGGAAGGACATTCCTGTATGTTAACACTTGTTCACTGTGATTTAATACTGCTCCACCTCGCACAGACAGCATGTGTTTGCAACCCTGAACTATTGTTTTCAGTCTTTGAAATGCTAAATTTGTTCACTTTAAGTTTCTTTGTTGTCATTGGGAGCCATTTGCTGGTCAGAGAGCTTTTTTATTTAGCGATCCAGCACAGTAGCAAGTCCTTACAGCCTAGTGACACCCATATGACCAACTTAACTACTAACCTGTCCGTCTTTGGGCACCAGTTTCCTCCCACATTCCAATCATAAATGAAAAGACATTCAGTTACTGGAAATCCGAGCAACACACACACAAAATGCTGGAGGAACTCAGCAGACTCGGCAGTATCTATGGAAAAGAGTAAACAGTTGACGCTTTGGGCTGAGACCCTTCATCAGGACTGGTACTGGAGCACCTGGATGAAGCCCACGCTGTCTTGGGTAGACGGTACAAACTCCTTACAGATGATGGCGGAATTGAGCTGGTCACTGTTGCCGTAATAGTGTTATGTTAACTGCTATGTTACTGTGCCCGAGAGTTGTTATCGTTGCTGGTATGTTCTGCTGAACATGGCGGGTAGCAATGCTAGCACTGGAATACACGACGACACTTGTGGGCTGTCCCGAGCAGAAAGGGCAATTGTTTTACATCCTTAAACTGGCACAATAGGACCTTCTCTTTAGGAGTATCCCATCTGTAGGAAATCGGGGACACAATTGGAATAGAATTTATGTTAATGGAATGAACTATGTCCCCAGATCTCTTACAGTGGGCACAAAAATGAAGAAAATCGTTGGTTAAGTGCACCATCAGGCTTTAATTTATCAATTTAAATGATCAGAAAGCATTATGGTTTGACTTAAACACCGATAGCCCAATCAGCCCCTATAATGCTCTGGATATCAGGTTTTAATAACTTAATAGAAACACAACCTGACAGAAACATCTGGGAACTGTTGGGAGATGTTCCAAGCCTGTCATTGAACCATAGTCATTAGGCCGGCCTAGTGGCGCTTCATTCATTCTGCTCCTCAGGCTCTAGTGCTGGTGAACTCTTGGACTCAGTTACCGTTCCAGGCTGCCTCCCAAGCTGATGCACATGTTTAGTCCAAGCTCTCAGCTGAACTGAGAGAAAACAGATAGGACCAAGATGGGGACTTTGATTCAGGACTGACTCCTTGACTTCCTGCTCTGTTACATGCATGTTGGAGCTCTTGTGTTGCCACAGCAATGGCACAATGGTGTCCTTTATCCCCAGCTGAAATTTCGTTGGCAGTAGCAGACCCCAACACATCGAGGGAGCTGTGATATATAAATGATGTTATTTTCTATGTAGTGGAAAACACCAGATATGCCAAAAAGTAATTTTGGGCCTTGTTTTCACCTTGTCCTGTTTTTGGCCATCAAGTGTTTTGTATGTCAGTTGTAAATCTGCCAGCTGAGTGCATTTCTTCTATTCCCAAAGCATGGTTTATTGTCCTTGACACAAACTCAATGAGGTTAAGTAAAATATTCTTTCAGTTAGTTCCAGGGCCTGTCCTTAACACAATGTTACTTCAGCTTGTTTGGAAGATTCAAATAATTTTAAAAAGCCACTTGCTTAGACATTTAAGGAAGTAAATGGGCTCTTGTCAGACAGTTAGTGCTGTCAGCTTTGGTTTTGTGCCTCTTACTGTGCTTAGTGAATGTCATCAAATTTCCAAATATGAAGCTCTACTCAGAGTTTCCTCGTCAGTGCTGTCGTCTTGTCCCAGCACAAGGAAGTGGTCCCAAGGCCAGCTGGCAAAGGTAGGCTACTGGAATAAAAGCAGTGTTGGAAATCCATGTCAGGCAAGTCAGGCAGCACTTGTGGAGATAGAATCCAAGCTAAATGTCATGATGAAGCTGACTTTTTCAAGTGGGCCTTGCCGTCTGAAAAATGTATTTCTTGAATGGAATGAGTTAATTTTCCTCAATGGTATGTTATTTTGCTGGAAATACCATATTTCCGGTTGAATTTCCCAAAGGCACATCATGGTAAACATTGGTTAGAATAGGAATCGTGGGACTGAAGCAAACGAAGATCATCACCCCTCCCCCACCCAACTTCCGCCTCACCTGCATGAGGAAATCTGTAGATGCTGTTGATGCATATAATGTTGTCTTGATTTTTGTTTTTGGTTAGTTCTAGCTGAAGAAATGGAAACTGAAGTAGTTTGTTGAGTATCTGGTACCTGATCTACAAATAAAGTAGCAACACATACAAAATGCTGGTGGAACTCAGCAGGCCAGGCAGGTCCTGATGAAGGGTCTCGGCCTGAAATGTCGACTGTACTCTCTTCCATAGATGCTGCGTTCCTCCAGCATTTTGTATGTGTTGATTGGATTTCCAGCATCTGCATATTGATTAAAGTAGAGCTGTTTTGTTTACTCCTCGCCACTCCCTGTAGCTATATTTAATTATTTCATTGTGTTAAAAAAAGCTTGTTGTTACCTCTCATGGATATAGTTTTGAACATGCACCTCAGTCTCCATTGCTTTCTTGGGTAAAAAAATTCTCAATCATTCAGTACCCAGAGAGTGACAAAATTCCTTTAAACTTGTTCTGAACAGCCAGCCTCTTATTTAGAGACTCCACACACATGCCTGATTACACCCTGTTAACTACCTGATGCAGTACTGTGACCCGAAGTATCAGTAGTTCCTTCCCCACCTACTGATATTGCTCAATCTGCTCCAGATTCCTGTATCTGTAATCTCTTCTGTCACAATTCTCACACCAGGGCTAATTTTTACAGTAACCAATTAATCTACTTGCTGGTACATATTTTTTGGTTTTCCCTCAGGCACTTTTGGTTCCCCACACATCCCACAGTTCCAGGAAAAGTTGGCACATTCCACACAGATGGTGCCTGGGTCACTGGAACTGTAGGGCAGACCCACTGTATTCAGCCCCACTGTGCTGACTCGTTCAGGCACAATCTCACCAGTGATACACCTGTCCAGGGGTTGCCGAACATATAGCACAAGTGTTCAAGCTGGTACACGCAAAGAACATAGTTGGCTTGTGGCAGATAGTACTGCTCCTTGATTCTTTCAACCTGACCCATAATAAAAGGATACATGGTTATCTTTACTGCCAAATGAAGCAACGTGAGAACAGTGAAATGTTTTCACAGGAAACGTTTCATGTCGGCTTGGCACCAGCTAGATGGTTCAGAATCAGCCTTGATATCTCCGACAGATGTCATGAAATTTGTGGTTTTGTGGCATGAGTATAATGCAATACGTAAAAATTAATAAATTGCTATAATAAATGTATTTAAAAATAAATAGTACAGTGCAAAGCGAGAGCATAAGTAGTCAGTTAGTGTTTGTGGATCCATTGTCCATTCAGAAATGTGATGGTAGAGAGGAAGAAAGTGTTTGTAAAATGTTGAGTATGTGTCTTCAGGCTCCTGTACCTCCTGGTAAGAACACTTGACATTGGACAATACATTTTGAACTCTTCATAGAGCTGGTGTACACATCAGGATTTAGATAGTAAACGGTTACAATAACAATTCTACTTCAAAATGATTCTACTTTTCACCTGACAACCCTGACAAAGGGTCTCAGCCTGAAACGTTGACTGTACCTCTTCCTAGAGATTCTGCCTGGCCTGCTGCGTTCACCAGCAACTTTGATGTGTGTTGCTTGAATTTCCTGCATCTGCAGAATTCCTGTTGTTTCTATTTTTCAGCCGTCTTTTCAATAGATCACTCTTAGTCATTTTGAACTGGTTTTCTAAAGTGCTTTATGCATTTCAATCTGTCCGTTACACTTTTATTGATAGTAAAACAATGAAAACACTTAAACAAATAACAAGCCTTATCCTTCCTTATCCTGTTTTTTAAAAAAATACCTCACAATTGTTGTTACTCATTCACTAACCAACAATAATCTCTGCTCAAAATTACCGTGGCATACAAGAAATTTTTTTGGAAGATTGTTGCCAATTTGGGCACATGCTCTTTTTAAAAAGAAGTTCGCCATTCCTCTGCATGTCCACTTGCAATATTGGCAAAAATGCATTGTCTCATTAGTTGGCTGCATGTTATCTTTAAATAATTCATGTACATGGACACCTGGGAACATCAAATATCAACACCATTCAGTCTTCGATTGTGTTTAAAATGCTGCACTTTACCAGAGCTGCCTTATTGTCGAATGAACAATAAATAGTGAAAAGATACAGTGAAAAGCTTGCCTTGCATATTGTTCCTGCAGATCCGATCATCACCAAGTGCATTAAAGTAGATCAAAGTAAAACAATGACCTTGCAGAATGAAGTGTAGTAACTATAGAAAAAGTGCAGTGCAGGTAAACAATAGTGAGATAGAAGGCGAGGGTAAGAATCCAATTTATTGTGGTAGGGAGTGATTTAATAGTCAAGCTGTCCATGAGCAAGGTGGTAAGTGCTTTTGGGCTTTTGTATCTTCTGCCTGAGGGGGAGGGGAAAGGAGAAAAGAAAAGAAGGAATGTCTTATGTGGATGGAGTTTTTGAGTATGTTCACTCCTTTGCTGAGGTAGCAAGAAGTATTGACAGAGTCCAAAGAGGGTAGGCTAGTTTCTGTGATGTGCTGAGCTGTGTTCTCAATTCTCTGCAGTCACTTACAGAGTGGTCGCTGAAACTGATAAAAGTCCATTTATCTATACTTATGTTATCTGTCTGTTGACCTAGTATGTTATTGTGTCCTATAATTTTGATTAATAGCCTCTTTTTTCTAAGGAATTCTGAAAGTACAAATACACCACAACATTTATTTTGCTGGTTACAACTTGTTTAAGGACTCCAACCAAATTGTCAAACTCCAGTTTGGTCACAAGTTGGTGTTAAGTTGCACAGAGCCAACAAAATTGTATTCCAATGAACAACACACATAAAAAATGCTGGTGAACGCAGCAGGCCAGGCTGCATCTATAGGAAGAGGTACAGTCGACGTTTTGGGCCGAGACCCTTCGTCAGGACTAACTGAAAGAAGAGATGGTAAGAGATTTGAAAGTGGGAGGGGGAGGGGGAGATCCAAAATGATAGGAGAAGACAGGAGGGGGAGGGATGGAGCCAAGAGCTGGACAGTTGATTGGCAAAAGGGATACGAGGCTGGAGAAGGGAGAAGATCATGGGACAGGGGGCCTGGGAAGAAAGAAGGGGAGAGAGGGGGAAGCCCAGAGGATGGGCAAGGAGTTATAGTGAGAGGGGAAAAAAATTCCAATGATATGTGGCAGGGTTATTGAACAGGATCACAATGATCCCAGCTTTTATAAATGAAGATCCCAAGAGCGGCACCAGCTCAGTGGACCAAACTGTCTTCTTTCACTATGGGCATTTTGGGTGAGAAGATTCTAACTGGTTGTGTCACCACATGATATGGAGGGGCCAGTGCACAGGATGGGTGAAATCTGCAGAGGGTTGTGTCTCAGCTATCTCCATCATGGCCACTAGCCTCCTCACCGTCGAGGACATCTTCAAAAGGTGATGCTTCAGAAAGGCAGCACCCTTCATTAAGGACCCACACCACCCAAGGCATGCTCTTTTCTCATTATTACCATCTGTGAAGAGGTCCAGGAGCCTGAAAACACACATTCAATGTTTTAGGAACAATTTCTTCCATTCTGCCATCAGATTCCTGGATGCATCACACTGTACAGCTGCTGCTGCTGCAAAACAACAAACTTCATGACATATGCCAGTGATAATAAACCTGATTCTGAAAAGATTTTGAATTAATGAATGAAGGAAAGGGAAGTATAGCACACACAAAGTTTGGGAGGAACTCAGCCAGTTGAACAGTATCTGTGGAGGAGAATAAGCAGTCGATATCTTGGGCTGAGACCCATCATCATACCTGAAATGTTGACTGTTTATTCCTCCCATAGTTGCTGCCTGACCTGCTGAGCTCCTCCAGAACTTTGTGTTCCTCAAAACTTACAGTGTCAACACAATGTTTAAAGGGAAGTACAAGTTGGAATTGGTTAGTTACCCTTTTTGCAGAAATCTGACTATATTCAGAACAAATGTATAAAAGTTAACTGTTTTATCTTACAAGGTTCTAACATTGCCCTCAATGGACAGAAATGTTCCATATTTTTAACAGAAGCAGCTGGATATTTCCTGTTTGTTACCCTCCCAGTCCATTGTCCTTTGTGTCGTCTGGCTTATTTCAACTTCTCTAACAAGAGTGAAGTCTATGCGAGAGGCCGTATGTAGATTGAAGTTTCTTTGAACTACCGGCACATTGAGCATGAAGCAGCACCTTGAAAGACCTCAATAGGATTGGCATTTGGTTCCAGCGAGAGTCCTGTTAGGTCAATGCTGGAACCGAGGTTTGACGTGGAGTCCAGGGAAACGGGCCCTGGAATCCGCATCCATGGCCACATTAGTTGAACTTGATATTTTCCATCGTCAGGCAGTGGAAAGCTTTGGGGAAAACAAGTTGATGTCACCTGCCCCTCTTTTGAAGGAATTACATGTTTCCTGCACTCTGCCTTCTCTTGGTTGTACGGATAAATTGACATCCAGTATCAAGGTCATACAAGGCATGCAATTTCCCTTTCAGATCTGGGAGGTTCTGCACAAAGTCAGGCTGTTGGCAACAGTACTTGGGCATCATGTTCCATTCCCATAAGTTCCTCCAAGAGAAACATTGGATTGACCACATGGCTAGACACCAGCCTTTCTGCTTTCTCTGAAATTACACCCTTCGGCATTCTTTCACAATTATGTCAAAGTTGTGTAGGTTCCTTCCTAATTATATTGTAGGAGCAGCATCTGCCTAAGGATTGCAGCAATTCAGGAAGACATGCTCGCTCCTTTTTCTCAAAGCAGGTTTTAAATGTTACCTCTACAGCATCACCCATGACGAAATGTAATTATTGTGCAAAGTTGTATCTGATATGAATTGAGGCTAAACTGTATCAGGTTTACAAATTAATTAAATGATGTCCCAGCTCATATTCTTACCATATTGCAGAATTCTGCAGATAAGCACGAGAGGCAGTGTCTGTTGCCGAGGACACTGTGTGTCTCAGCAGCATTGTCTGGTATGAGGGATGAATTACCTGTGTTTTTCAGAAGCGCATTTTGAAGTCTTGCTGAGGTATAATTTTTCTAACAGAGGCTTTGGGTTGGGTTTCAGTGAACTCTAGACCTTACCCTATTGTCAGGACTACAACAGGATTATTACCTTGTTTATTGGCTTCTTTCACACTTCAGGCGTGCTGTTTCTAGTGTTTTCCTGGAGTTATTTAAATCATTCCTGATCCTCAGTTAAAATTGTGCATTCTTCATGTTCTGTGACATTCAGTCAGAGACATCACAGAAGAAGGCTATTTAATCCATCAAGGCTATACTAGCTCTTTCTAAGCACATTCCAATTGATTCCACTTTCTTTTTTTCCCCATAGCTCTAAGGTTATTTCTCTTTAAAGTATTTGTCAAAACGTTACATTGTCAAATATTACAGCAGTGCTCAGGCAGGACAGATTAGAGGGATTGTCTACTGAGTCCTTATAGGTGGAGCTGAGAAACAGGAAAGGTATGGCCACATTAGTGGGATTGTATTACAGACCACCCAATAGTCAACGAGAATTGGAAGAGCAAATCTGCAGAGAGATAGCAGGCAACTGCAGGAAACATAAAGTTGTGGTGGTAGGGGATTTTAATTTTCCATATATTGATTGGGACTCCCATACTGTTGGGGGTCTAGTTGGTTTAGAGTTTGTAAAATGTGTTCAGGAAAGTTTTCTAAATCAATATATAGAGGGACCAACTAGAGGGGATGCAATATTGGATCTCCTGCTAGGAAACGAGTTAGGACAAGTGACAGAAGTCTGTGTAGGGGAGCACTTTGGTTCCAGTGATCATAACACCATTAGTTTCAACTTGATCATGGACAAGGATAGATCTGGTCCTAGGGTCGAGGTTCTGAACTGGAAGAAGGCCAAATTTGAAGAAATGAGAAAGGATCTAAAAAGCGTGGATTGGGACAGGTTGTTCTCTGGCAAAGGTGTGATCGGTAGGTGGGAAGCCTTCAAAGGAGAAATTTTGAGAGTGCAGAGTTTGTATGTTCCTGTCAGGATTAAAGGCAAAGTGAATAGGAATAAGGAACCTTGGTTCTCAAGGTATATTGCAACTCTGATAAAGAAGAAGAGGGAGTTGCATGACATATATAGGAAATGGAGTAAATAAGGTGCTTGAGGAGTATAAGAAGTGCAAGAAAATACTTAAGAAAGAAATCAGGAGGGCTAAAAGAAGACATGAGGTTGCCTTGGCAGTCAAAGTGAAGGATAATCCAAAGAGCTTTTACGGGTATATTAAGAGCAAAAGGATTGTAAGGGATAAAATTGGTCCTCTTGAAGATCAGAGTGGTCGGCTATGTGCGGAACCAAAGGAAATGGGGGAGATCTTAAATAGGTTTTTTGCCTCTGTATTTACTAAGGAAACTGGCATGAAGTCTATGGAGTTAAGGGAAACAAGTAGTGAGATCATGGAAACTATACAGATTGAAAAGGAGGAGGTGCTTGCTGTCTTGAGGAAAATTGAAGTGGATAAATCCCCAGGACCTGAGAGAGTGTTCCCTCGGACCTTGAAGGAGACTAGTGTTGAAATTTCAGGGGCCCTGGCGGAAATATTTAAAACGTTGCTGTCTACAGGTGAGGTGCCGGAGGATTGGAGAATGGCTCATGTTGTTCCGTTGTTTAAAAAAGGATCGAAAAGTAGTCCGGAAAATTATAGGCCGGTAGGTTTAACGTCGGTAGTAGGTAAGTTATTGGAGGGAGTACTAAGAGACAGAATCTACAAGCATTTGGATATACAGGGACTTATTAGGGAGAGTCAACATGGCTTTATGTGTGGTAGGTCATGTTTGACCAATCTGTTGGAGTTTTTCGAGGAGGATACCAGGAAAGTGGATGAAAGGAAGGCAGTGGATATTGTCTTCATGGACTTCAGTAAGGCCTTTGACAAGGTCCCACATGAGAGGTTAGTTAGGAAAATGGGAGGTTAGTTAGGAAAATTCAGTCGCTAGGTATACATGGAGAGGTGGTAAATTGGATTAGACATTGGCTCAATGGAAGAAGCCAAAGAGTGGTAGTAGAGAATTGCTTCTCCGAGTGGAGGTCTATGACTAGTGGTGTGCCACAGGGATCAGTGCTGGGTCCATTGTTATTTGTCATCTATATCAATGATCTGGATGATAATGTGGTAAATTGGATCAGCAAATTTGCTGATGATACAAAGATTGGAGGTGTAGTAGACAGTGAGGAAGGTTTTCAGAGCCTGCAGAGGGACTTGGACCAGCCGGAAAAATGGGCTGAAAAATGGGAGATGGAGTTTAATACAGACAAGTGTGAGGTATTGCACGTTGGAAGGACAAACCAAGGTAGAACATACAGGGTTAATGGTAAGGCACTGAGGAGTGCAGTAGAACAGAGGGATCTGGGAATACAGATACAAAATTCCCTAAAAGTGTCGTCACAGGTAGATAGGGTCGTAAAGAGAGCTTTTGGTACATTGGCCTTTATTAATCAAAGTATTGAGCATAAGAGCTGGAATGTTATGATGAGGTTGTATAAGGCATTGGTGAGGCCGAATCTGGAGTATTGTGTTCAGTTTTGGTCACCAAGTTACAGGAAGGATATAAATAAGGTTGAAAGAGTGCAGAGAAGGTTTACAAGGATGTTGCCGGGACTTGAGAAACTCAGTTACAGAGAAAGGTTGAATAGGTTAGGACTTTATTCCCTGGAGTGTAGAAGAATGAGGGGAGATTTGATAAAGGTATATAAAATTATGATGGGTATAGATAGAGTGAATGCAAGCAGGCTTTTTCCACTGAGGCAAGGGGAGAAAAAAACCAGAGGACATGGGTTAAGGGTGAGGGGGGAAAAGTTTAAAGGGAACATTAGGGGGGGCTTCTTCACACAGAGAGTGGTGGAAGTATGGAATGAGCTGCTAGACGAGATGGTAAATGCAGGTTCTTTTTTACCATTTAAGAATAAATTGGACAGATACATGGGTGGGAGGTGTATGGAGGGATATGGTCGGTGTGCAGGTCAGTGGGACTAGGGAGAAAATGGTTCGGCACAGCCAAGAAGGGCCAAAAGGCCTGTTTCTGTGCTGTAGTTTTTCTGTGGTTTCTATGGTTTCTACATCCAGTGAACACAACTATTGGATCTGTGTTCACCATTTCATCACTCCAACCTGAATCATATTGGCATATAACTTTTTCCCCACTCAGTTCCTTTTGCTAATCATCTTAAATCTGTACACTCTGAGAAACCACTCTGCCATTATTTCAACCTTGATAAAACAGCGTTTTAGTAAGATAGTCGGCCCTCCTTATCCGCGAAGGATTGGTTCCGGGGGCCCTCGTGGATACCAAAAAACACGGATGCTCAAGTCCCTTATTCAACCTGTCTCAATGCGGTGGACCTTAGGACCCAGCAGAACCCCCCCCCCCCACCAAAGACCTTATTTAACCTGTCTTGGTGCGGTGGACATTAGGACCCGGTGGCGGAGCTCTGAAACCACAGTGTTTCTGTTCACAAAAATAATCATGATCACGATTGAAAATAAAGTGGAAATAATAAAGCGATCGGAAAGAGGTGAAATGCCATCGGTCATTGGAAAAGCATTAGGTTACAGACGGTCAACGATCAGAACAATTTTAAAGGATAAAGTGAGAAAAGCCCTGCCCGATGAAAGCTACAATTATTACTAAGCAACGCAGTGGTTTGATTATTGAGTTTTGGGTTTTTGGGTTTTTGATCCTCCACATCAATCTGGCACGGATGGAGAGCGCTTGGGAACGATCTGTCACTGGATTGAACTTGGGAACTTCTGTTCCCGAGCCTGGCGCTGAAACATCTGTTTCTTAAGTGTTTTATTTGCATAAAATGGTGAAATACATACTAAGACAAATGTTTAACTAACTGACGCTAAATAATACCAGATGTACCTGTTCCGACTTAGTAAGAGAACTTCATTTTTTTTCGATCCCGATCCATGATAACCTACGCACATCCTCCTGTATACTTTAAATCATCTCTAGATTACTTATAATACCTAATACAATGTAAATGCTATGTAAATAGTTGTTATACTGTATTGTTTAGGGAATAATGACAAGAAAAAGAAGTCTGTACATGCTCTAACAACAAGTGCTGGAAGAGCACTTCCGGGTTTTCTCGATTCGTGGTTGGTTGAATTCGAGCATGCAGAACTCGCGGATTAGGAGGGCCGACTGTAGCTTTTTCCCTTCCACCATCAGATTTCTAAATAATGCACGAACCCTGCTTCACTAATCCTCTTCTACACTATTTATCTATTTTGTTTCTTATTGTAATGTAATGGTAATTTTTGTAATGCATTGTACTGCTGCCACAAAACAATGGTTTTCACAATATACAGTGCTGTGCAGAAGTTTTAGCCACATATATATATATATATATGGTATATAGGCTGTATTTGTAAATGTGGAGTGGAGGGGGAGTTTGTAAATCTGACGGGAGCAGAGGATGTTGGGAAAGGTGAAGACTGACTGCCACAGGAGGGGCAGTGGGACAGGTGGCTGACAAGTGTCAGGAGTGGTGGCATGTGTGCAGGCACACCTAGCACTGAGACACCAGGACACCAGGCGAGGCTATTTAATTCCAAACAATTGGTTTATCGATCACTGCAGAATGACTCTCTGGTGCTTCCCAGTCCCTCCCCTCTCCCTTCTCCGTCCCCTCTCCCTTCCCCTTTTCCCAACCATGATTTCCTCTCCCTGCCTCCTTCCCACTCTCGGTCCACAACAGAGACCCATATCAGAATCAGGTTTATCATCACTCACACAGGTCAAGCAGTTTGTTTCTTTGGCAGCAGGTAGTACAATATATAAATTGCTGTAGTACTGTGTGCCAGTGTATCTCCACTTGGTCTCTTCTGTTGCATGGGAAAACAAGCTTGACGTTGGGTGTCATATAACCTCCAATGGGATCCCACCACCAGGCACCTCTTTCCCTTTCCACCCCCCCGCCCCATTTTCTGCTATCCACAGGAATCACTCCCTACGTGACTCCCTTGTCCATTCATCCTTCCCCACTGACCTCCCTCCTGGCACTTATCCTTGCAAGTGAGCAAGTGCTATACCTGCCCCTACACCTCCTCCCTCACTACCAATCAGGGCCCTAAACAGTCCTTCCAGGTGAGACGACATTTCACCTGTGAGTCTGTTGGGGTCATATACTGTGTCTGGCGTTCCCGGTGTGGCCTCCTGTACATCGGTGAGAACCGACGTAGATTGGGAGACTGCTTCGCCGAGAATCTATGCTCCATCGGCCAGAACAAGCGGGATCTCCCAGTGGCCACCCATTTTAATTCCACTTCCTATTCCCGTTCCGATATGTCCATCCATGGCCTCCTCCACTGTCATGAGGATGCCACACTTAGGTTGGAGGAACAACACTTATAATTCTGTTTGGGTAGCCTCCTATCTGATGGCATGAACACCGATTTCTCAAACCTCTGGTAATGCCCCCCAAACCCTCCCCACCTCCATTTCCCATCCCCTTTTCGCTCTCTCATCTTATCTCCTTGCCTATCCATCACCTCCCTCTGCTCCTTCCCCCTTTTCCTTTCTTCCATGGCCTTCTGTCTCTTTCACCAATCAACTTCCCAGCCGTGTACTTCATTCCTCCCCTCCAGGTTTCACCTATCACCAGGTGGTTCTCTCTCCCTGTGCCCCCCCCACCTTTTAAATCTACTCCCCAGTTCTTTTTCTCCAGTCCTGCTGAAGGATTTCAGCCCGAAAAGTCAACTGTACTTTTTTCCATTGATGTTGCCTGGTCTGCTGAGTTCCTCCAGCATTTTGTGGGTGTTGCAAAAATTTATGTTCTTGTGTCTGTCAGATTCTCTTTTAGAAATTACTTCACCTCTTCATTCCTGCCTTTCCGACTAAATTCTGCCATTCCATACACAATTATTTCAATGGGAATAATTCTTTTCTGACTGCTGAACATTTAAGGGTATTCTGATTGCCGTGGAGATGTATATACTGGCATTCTATCGAATCCTGTTAACCTAGGATGTGAACAAACTGAGTTCCCAAATGGGAGAAGATCCGTAACAGCGAACAAATCCATCCCACAGGTATCCGAAATGCTCGATCATGTGCACCGGCTACATACAATTCGGGGTTCCTAATCTGGGGAGGACCTATAATTTATGTTTCTCTACTCTTGTACTCAGATTCCCTTTAACGAAAGACAAACATGTCCTACTGTATATTATTACGATTATGAAGACACGTAGTCCTCTTTTATTGTCATTTAGTGATGCACACATTAAGAAATGATACATTATTTCCTCCGGTGTGATATCATAAAACACAGGACAAACCAAGACTGAAAAAACTGACAAAACCACATAATAATAACATATAGTTACAAACAGTGTAACAATATCGTAACTGATGAAGAAGTCCGTGAGCCCAGTAAAGTTCAAAGTTTCTCAAATGTCCCACATGTCACGCAGACGGGAGAAGGAAGAAAAACTCTCCCTGCCATGCCGACCACAATCCGACTCTGAGTCATTCGAAAACTTCGAGCTCTGATCAGCTCTCTGACACCGAGTACTGAGCACCATCTCTGTCCGAACGATTCGACCTCCTTCTCGGTCGCCAAAAGCAGGCAAGGCCGGGGATTTTGAGGCCTGCTGTCCGAAAGATTCACGACCACACAGTAACGACAGCAGCAAATGGGCGTTTCAAAAATTTCTCCAGATGTTCCTCTGTACTTTTACGTCCATTCTCTATCAAATCAGAATTGTTCACGGTCCCTATTTAACGGATATGATATCATTAACAGGCAGCATGGTAGAGTAGTGCTTAGCATAACGATTTACTGCGCTGGAGATCAGAAGGTCGGTTCAATCCACCTCTGTATGTGAGGCAATTTGTACGTTCTCCCTAGGGGAAGTGAGTTGTGGGCGTGCTGTGTTGGATCAATCCCACCTCTGTATGTGAAGCAGTTTGTATGTTCTCTCGACGGGAATTGAGTTGTGGGCGTGCTGTGTTAGTGCAGAAACAATGGCAGCATTTGCATGCTGCTGCCATCACATCACCTAGCTGTGTTGGTCGTAGACACAAACAGCACATTTCACTCTGTTTTGAAGTTCGTGCGACAAAGAATGCTAATTTTGATGTAATCTTTAAGAGTGAGTTGTGTATAAGGCTGCCCGGGTCCCATAGAATCAATGGTGTTATAAGGGTTATGTTACTGGACTGCATGCTTGACTGCTGGACCATTTATCTGGACAGTTAAGCGTGAACCCTGGACAGCCTAGAAGTTCAAATGTCAGCAATTAGAGGCCGTTTGTCCAAATATTTCCACACCAGCCCCCAAAATAATACCGCCTCCCCCCCACCACCCCACTGATGTGTTCTTTCTCACAGTCCCATCATCTCCCCACTTGCCTACATGAGGGGCAAGTTCATGGCCAGTCTTTGGGATTAGGTTGAACCTGGAGATGTATCTCTGAAAACAAAAATTCAAAGTAGAACCTGCCATGGGGGAGATGGGAGTGGAAACGTACATCTTCTTCGTAATCAGAAACCACTGTCACTTCAGAACATGTGCTGTAGGAGGCCACTTAAAAGAATAGCTTCATAAATTGACATTAGTACTTGTCTATTAAACAATTTAACATGGACTGATGCTTCATGCTATGGAAGCTAGCGATTGGGTGTGTGACAGTCGTAATTCTGAACTATTTAAATGGGCAGGGGTAGACAAGCAGATGATAGTTACAGTAACCGGGCAGGGGAAGACAAGCAGATGACAGTCACTGTAAGGAGTGATCTTATGTATTTTCTGACTTGTGGATGTCTAGAAAAATAGAACATATGATGTATTGCTGTGGACTTCCAACATCTGCAGGATCTCCTATGTTTAAGATAATTGTTCACGTTAACTGGCCCTCATCAACACCGTTCATTACAATACTGTGGATACCATATGCAGTGATTTTAATGTATTTTCTGACATATGGGTGAAATTGACTTATGGACATGTAGAAAAATGGATAACATGATGTACCTCTAAATAATATAAAATATCCTGGGAATAGACTGTAACTTGTCAATAATTGTTGACTACTTAAATCGCTAATATATCTTCTGCAATAGATTGGAAGGAAAGGGTCAGTGTGTGAACTGCAGCATTGATTTGTGGTGCATCATGCCAAGAGATGAATGGAACTGCATGGGTAGTGATTCTGCACGTTGCTGCAGGGTGGTCTGTCTTTAGTTTCAGTTTAGACATGTGGCTGATTGCTTTTCAGATTGTTTGATACTTCAGCTGATTATACAGTCATAGTTACTGATAGGGCTGCGGAAGTTTTAAAAATGTTTTTATTGATTTAGAGGTACAGTGCAGAACGGGCCCTACCAGTGCAACGAGCCACACCACCCAGCAAGCCACCCGACCAATCACAGGACAATTTACAATGACCAATCAATCTACCAGCCACTGCATCACATGTCTACAGGGAGAATGTACAAGCTCACGGATGGCACCAGAGTTGAACTCTGAACTCCACCATGAACTGTAACAATGCCTTGCTAACGACTACGCTACCGTGACACTCCTACTCTGAAGTTCTGTTGTAAAGTTGGATAGCTAATCAAAATTTGGGGCATTTGCCGTGATCAGTTGCGGCTGTGGACTCGATGTTGTCTTTTAACTAGAGGTGTTGCAGACAATAGGTTTGACTGGTAGATTCCTGAAGGCTCTGGGACGTACTCACTGAAATTTAGAAGAGTGAGTGGAGGAGATCTCATTGTGACATACCGAATATTGAAAGTCCTCTGTGGAGTGGATGTAGTGAGGATGTTCCAATAGGATAGTCTAGGACCAGAGGGCACTGCCTCACTGTTCCTTTAGAACAGAGATGGGGAGGAATTTCTTTAGTCAGAGGGTAGTGAATCTGCAAAATTCCTTGTCAAAGATGGATGTGGAATCAAGTAATTGGAATATTTAAAGTTTTCGATTAGTAAGGACATCAAATGTTATGGGGAAATGGCAGGATTATGGGATTGATAGGGATAATAAATTAGCCACAATCGAATGGCAGAACAAACCTGATAGGCCGAATAGCCAAACTCTGCTCCTGTACCTTATGGTCTTGTGGCTGGACAAATCAATGGGAGTAGTGCAGAGATTTCAAGTGTGACTGTGTCACATTGATAGAATTGGAGTGTTCTGAAGTCTTGCTCTGTAAGAGCATCTGAGTGTGTTCATGGGGGAGAAGGAATAATGATAGACAGATAAGGCCTTTGTTCTCCTTGAAGAGGTTGGGAGGGAGAACTCTGACCAGCTGCCGCAAGTGAAGTAAAAGCTTTTACACCAGAACACACATCAAAGTTGCTGGTGAACGCAGCAGGCCAGGCAGCATCTCTAGGAAGAGGTACAGTCGACGCTTCAGGCCGAGACCCTTAGTCAGGACACCTTTTACACCACACCTTGAGTAAGGCTTGGCTCAGTTCAGAGTCTGGTTTTTCAAGATAAGAAACTACAGCAAGTTATTAATTTGTAGATGAAGCTGTTGGTATTGAAGGCAACCCTCCTTCCACAACCATCACCTCAAATATTAAATGAGGTTCATCAGCTATGACTTTACATCAATGGTCCCCAACCACTGGGCCGCGAGGAAATGATATGATGTGGCGATATAAAACGATATGAGTCAGCTGCACCTTTCCTCATTCCCTATCACGCCCACTGTTGAACTTGAATGCACGCGAGGTCATTACGCATACGAGGTCATCAGTCGGTATAACCTGCAAATACTCGATGAGTAAAAAACAAACGTTGCTTGAGAGTTTCTTTGGAAGAGGTGGTAGGGGACATAAAAGGCCTAACGATGATATCGCAGAGACAACTGAGACCGAGACTGCAAAAAAAAAAGAAAACTTCCTGCAACAGAAAATACGACGAGTCATACATAAAATATGGCTTTATTGTGACCGGTGACTCGCACACTCGAAGCCTGTGTGTGATATGTGGAGACAAACTGTCTAGCGAGGCAATGAAGCCCTCAAAACTACTTTGGAAACTTGAGTCCAAGCACCCTGCAATTAAAAACAAACCCGTTGAGGTTTTTGAGCGGAAGAAACGTGAGCAAGCGGGACAGAAGCAAGTGCTGAGAGCCACTACCTCCACAAATGCTGCTGCTCTGAGAGCGTCGTACTTAGTGGCTAGCCGTATTACTAAGGTAAAGAAGCCTTTCACTGTTGGTGAAGAATTGATTCTGCCTGCTGCCAAGGACATGTGCGGTGAACTGTTGGGAGAAGCTGCAGCTAACAAGATGGCACAGGTTTCTCTATCAGCCACCACAGTTTCAAGGAGAATCGATGACATCGAAGCACAACTGTTGGAACGGCTTAACCAGTCACCATGGTATGCTTTCCAGGTCAATGGATGCAGAGCACAAACGCCTTCTCTTACACACTGAAGTCAGGTGGCTATCAAGGGGGAGAGCCCTGGCCAGGGTTTTTGAGTTAAGAGAGCAGCTACAGAGATTTCTTTCAGGAAAAAAGTCACCACTGGCAGCACACTTCAGTGACGAGGAGTGGATAGCAAAACTCGCTTATCAGTGTGACATCTTCAACCTGCTCAATGAACTCAATTTGTCACTTCAGGGGAGAATGACAACTGTCTTCAAGTTGGCAGATAAAGTGTCTGCTTTCAAAGCCAAACGGGAACTATGGGGACAGTGAGTGGACAGGGGCATATTTGACATGTTCCCAACGTTAGCTGGGATTTTGGCAGAGACTGAGGCTACACCATCCTTCTCACAGCTGGTGCGCGATCACCTAATTTCACTGTCGACAGAATTTGAGTGTTACTTCCCAACCACAAATGACCCAAGACGTACAAAGGAATGGGTCCGTGACTCATTTGTGAACATCCCCAGTGAATCATCCGTGTCAGCGCAGGAAGAAGATCAACTCCTCGAGCTTGCAAATGACGGTGGGCTGAAAAGTATGTTTGACATAACATCTCAGCCGGCATTCTGGATCAAAGTCAAGGCTGAATATCCTGAGATAGCCACGAAAGCACTGAAAAAGTTTCTTCCATTTCCGACATCATATCTCTGTGGAGCGGAGTTTTCTGCAATGAATGCAAGGAAAACTAAATTGCGGAATAGACTGGACATAAGGAACACCCTTCCAGTATCGCTGACTCCCATCACCCCTCGATGGGACCGTCTTGTTGCAGGGAAACAAGCCCAGGGCTCCCACTGATTCAGCGATATTGGTGTGTTGCAATGATTTTATATGTTCATACGAGGAAAATATGTGCTGTGTGTTCAATATCCAAAAGTTACTTACAATGTTATGATGCTATTGGCTTATAAGTGACTTATCACTATATTCATGGGAGGAAAATAATATGCTGTGTGTTTAATATTAAATTTGTTAGATAAACCTTTTTAGAAATGAAATTGAGTGTATTAGCCACTTATAAGTGACTTATAGTTGACTTATCACCTATATTCCGGTCGTGATTAACCCCCCCCCCCCCCCCCCGTTGGCCGGTCTGCGGTGCGAAAAAGGTTGGGGACCCCTGTTTTACATAATCAATCCTATTGCATCTGATGTACTGATTATTTGTATCGTGTCTAGTGATTCGGTACTTAATTAAGGAATTGCTGACAAGACTAATAGGTAGATAATGTTAAATGCAAGAGATTCTGCAGATGTTGGAAATCCAGGGCAACACACACAAAATGCTGGAGGAACTCAGCAGGTCAGGCAGCATCTATGGAAATGAATAAACTGTTTTGGGTCGAGACCGTTCATCAAGACTGATGAGGAATGGGGAAGATGCTAGATTAAGGTGGTGGTGGGGGGTGGGTGAAGAAAGGAATACAAGCTAGAAGATGAAGCTGGGTGGGTGAGGGAAGGAGGGGATGAAGTAAGAGAAAAGTAGATGCCTTAAAAACAGTGATGAAACAAATAAAAAGGTAAAGAAAGGGTTGGTGAAGAAGGAATCAGAGGACAGTGGATCATAGAAGAAAGGGAAGTGTTCTCACATCTTCCTGTTCATTCTCCTTGCTACTATTCTTGTATGGATGTGGAGAAGATGTTTCCTGTTGTGGGGGAGTCTAGCAGCTGAGGGCAGAGCCCCAGAATACTGGAATGTCTGTTTAGAACAGATATAAGAAGGAATTTCTTTTGTCAGGAGGTGGTGAATCTATGGAATTTATTACCACAGATGGCTGTGGAGGCCAAAACATTGGTTTATATTTAAAGCAGAGTTGATAGTTGATAGGTTGTTGAATAGTAAGGGTGCCAAAGTGTATGGGGAGAAGGCGGGAGAATGGGGTTGAGATGGACATTAAATCAGGCATAACGCAATGGTCGAGCAGATTTGATACGCCGAATGGCCTAATTCTGCTCCTGTGTCTTATTCTTATGGTCTATTCCTCTGTGTGTTTGTTATTGGTTTAATGTCAATAACACCCTGTTCATGGTGATTTTTGGGCAATTATATCTCTTGGTCCTGAGGGATGTAAACAAATACAGATTCAATTATTGTATTGGAATTTACCTCAGTGATATTCTGCTATTTTATCCATGAAGCAGCTTTACCCAGTTTCTGTACCAGCAATTCTTAAATCTACAACCTTGTGTAGTTATTTTATGTTCAGTCATTTTAAACATTGCGTTGTACATGTATTAGTTATAACGTGTGTACAGTTAGGCTTTCAAATAAATACATTTTACTATTGATGAGCATTTTGAAGTGGGCTTCCTCCCCCCCTTGGTAAGAACACGCACGCACGCGCTTTTACACGGAGTGGTGAGTGTGAAGCATCACGGGGGGGTGTGAGCGAGGTGGCAGAGAAGGGGTGCCGGTGGGGTGGTGGGCGTGGTGCAGGTGCAGGCAAGACAAGGTCATTTGATTCCAAACAATTAATTTATTGATCATTACAGAATGTCTCTCTGCTCCCCACTCCCCGCTCCCTCCCCTCTCCCTGCCCCCTACCCACCCTCTGTTCACAATAGGTTTATCATCATTCGCGTATCATGAACTTTTTTTGTGGCAGCTGTACATTGCAATACATAAAATTACTACAGTACTGTGCAAATCTTTTGCCTCTTCTGTAATTGTGCATGCTAGCTTTTCATATTACTAACAGAGGGTGCTATTCCCAGCTACATATATGATCAGGGAGCCATCAGCCAATTAAAGGCAACCTAACTACCCTTCTTTATTCCTTACCATCGTTTGCTTCGTGATACTGTCTAATCTTTCAATCACATTGGATGCTTTCTCATGAGTGCCTCGCTGTGGTTTATCACCTGCAGGGAATTGTAGTGCAGGCAGTCCTGAGTTATTACTGTGCCCAGATAAAAGCAGAGTTCTTTGAAGGCTCAAACTCTTTGATCTGTGGACTATTTGAAGTGCTTGGCCTGCCTGGGGAATAGCCAGAACGCAGTGATATCCATGCCTCAAATGTCTGTATTCTTACACTCTCGCCCACTCTACATTGCCAATCCAATCAGCTGCTTCTTCAGGTTAGGCCAGTTTCTTTGTCAGCCAAGTGTTTACAGTGAAGAGGAAGTAAAGCTGGTCCGCTGTAAGGTCCGATTCCTCAAGCTGATGGAGCTGGTATGTGTTCTCTTCGATTTGATACCTCGTTTTCTAACACCATTTCTCTGGGCCTGTGTGAGTTGTTTATTCTCCTGTACTTTGTTTTGTGATTTTAAAACTCACTTTGTATGTTAAATTTGCTCTACCATGAAAGCAAATGTAAGAAATCTGTGCCGAGAAGAAAATAATTACAATCGGATCAATGCACTAAGGTTAGCTTGCTCAGTATCTGTAAACAATAGCTCCTACTTTATTTTAAGTAATTACAGTACAGATTTTGTAGATTGTTCTTCAAGATCATTGCAGAACATTATATAAAAAATCTTATTGTTCCCCAAGGCAGTTTCTGGGCTGAATATTTCTTCCTTTGTGTGCTTTAATCTCCTTCAGGAACATTTGAATTTATTTTTTCATATTCCTTCATCAACCACTTTGCATTTCTAATGCATTTGTAGGTGAGAATTTGAAACTGGTAATGCTTCATTATTGTAGTGTAGTGGTTAGCATAATGCTATAACTGCTAGCGATTGCTGATTGGGGTTCAGTTCGTGCTGCTGTCCATAAGTAGTTTGTACATTTGCCCCATGACTGTGGGTTCACCTGGGTGCTCTGCGTTCCTCCCTTATTCCAAAGATGTACAGTTAGGATTGGTAATCAATGGGCATCCTCTGCTGGCACTGGAAGCGTAGCAGCATTTGCCCAGCGCAATCCCCACTGATTTAATTTGACGCACAAATGACACAGTTGCAAGAAAACGTTTGTAAACCCTTTGCAATTACCTGGTTGTCTACATTAATGCAAACTGACCTTTATTGAGGTCACAATAATAGACAAACACAATCTGCCTAAACTAATAACACACAAACAACTTTACTTTCAATGTCTTTATTGAATACATTGCTTAATTATTCATAGTCCAGGCTGGAAAAAAGTATGTGTTGTGTTTTGGATCATTGTCTTGTTGCATCATCCAACTTCTATTAAGCTCCTATTCAGGTGACAGACTGCTACCCTGACATTGTCCTGTAAAATACCTTGGTACAATTTTGAATTAATTGTTCACTCAATGATTGCAAGCTGTCCAGGCCCTGAGGCAGCAAAGCAGCCTGAAACCATGATGCTCTTTCCACCGTGCTTCACAGCTGGGATGTGGTTTTGGTGATGGTGTGCAGTGCCCTTTTTCCTCCAAACATTGCAACGTGCATTTCTGCCAAAAAGTTCAACATTTGTCTCATCTGTCCACAGAACGTTGTCACAGAAGCGTGGAACATCCAGGTGGTCCTTTGCAAACTTGAGATGTGCAGCAATGCTTTTTTTTGGGAGCAATGGTTTCCTCTGTGGTGTCCTTCCATGAACACCATTCTTGTTCAGTGTTTTTCCTTTAGTGAACACATGAACAGAGACCTTAGCGAGTTCTAGAGATTTCTGTAGGTCTTTTGGTGTTGCCCTTCAGTTCTTTTTCACCACTGTCAGCATTGCATGTTGTGCTCTTGGTGTGATCTTTGCAGGATGACCATTCCTAGGGAGAGTAGCAACAGAACTGAGTTTCCTTCATTTATAGACAACTGTGGACTGATGAACACTCAGGTCTTTCAAGATGCTTTTGTAGCCTTTTCCAGCTTCAAGCATCTCTACAGTTCTTCTGCTAAGGTCCTCTGAAATGTCTCGATTGAGGCGCAGTGCACATAAACAGATCTTTCTTGAGAAGAGCAGGATCTGTCAGTAACCTGACTTAGTGTCTTTTTAATAGGGGTGAGCACGTCTACAACCCACACCTCCAATCTCATCTCATTGATTGGAACACCTGACCCAAATAGCTTCCGTAGAAGTTATTACCGCAGATGTTGTTTTTGAACCTAGACTGCGATTGTTTAAATGATGTACTCAGTATTGACGAGAATAAATACAATTGTTCATTTGTTATGACTTCAGGCAGATTGTGTTTGCCATTATTGTGACTTAGATGAAGATCAGATCACATTTTTATGAGTAATTAATGTAGCAAGTGGGCACGTGGCCAAGTAGTTAAGGCATTAGACTGGTGACCTGAAGGTCGTGAGTTCGAGCCCCAGCCAAGGCAACGTGTTGCGTCCTTGAGCAAGGCACTTAATCACACATTGCTCTGCGACGACACTGGTGCCAAGCTGTATGGGTCCTAATGCTCTTCCCTTGGACAACATTGGTGTCGTGGAGAGGGGAGGCTTGCAGCATGGGCAGCTGCTGGTCTTCCATACAACCTTGCCCAGGACTGCACCCTGGAGAGTGAAGAGTTTCCAGGCGCAGAACCATGGTCTCGCAAGACTAACGGATGCCTTTTTCAATGTAGCAAACCAGGTAATTGCAAAGGGTTCTCAAATTTTTTCTTGCAACTGTATTTCACTGTATGTTTTGACGTGCATGTGGCCAATAAAGCTAACCTTTATGTTTGTTTGTTTGAGGCAAATCAAGGGTCTTCCTGTGGAGAGCACAGGGTTTTACTTTTTCAACCTCTAATCTTTTTGGTTATTCACTTCTTTATCACAGCCCAAATGTGATTAGACTTGTTGTCGCATGGGACTCTGGTGTCACTTTCCCTGAAATTATGTCTTTCCTCCCGTTGAGTACATTCTGTTGGTGCTTGAGATGAATAAAATAGATGCTTTAGAAACCAAGGAGCAAACTTAGTTGGGTGCCATGTTGTTGTGGCTTTGGCCTTGAGCTTCACAACGTTTTTGAAAAACTGATTAGTGTTTGTGCTTGGATAGGGCCAAGTTATCCACAGGGGCATTCACAGTGTCTCTGGTCAAAGTACATTAAGGCCCTGTGTTGGTCGGGGTCGACGGTGGTTGTTGTTTCCTAGTGTCTGTGTTAATAAGCAAGCCTGGGCAGTTCAATATGGAGAACAAGCTGTTGCCCATGCAGCACGACACCCCGCTCCACATGGCTGATGAATCCAAAGGAACGCCAGAGACCATTTTAGGACAATGGCATCACAGGAGTTGCCAGTCAGAATTGAACTCAATGTCGGACTGCCTTAGGGACTCCAGCTCTGGATTTTTGCTTTGGCTTTACACCCAAAGCCTTCCTCATGAATGAGTATAGCCATAAACCAGTGGTAGTGTGAGATCAGGGTTTTCCTTCTAAATGAGCTGCTAACCACTTCTGACAAGCCCCATCTTACCGAAGTAACTGTGTTTAAGGTAACAGTAATCCACTTTTGCCCCTTCTCCTGTCAATAGAAGTGGTTCTGCCGGGCTTAGTAGCTAAGCTACACATGAAGGCCAGGAGTTGGACTTGGTTGTCGGAGGCCATTTGAGATGCATGTCATTGGGAGCATTTAATAGCTAGTGGGAGCTTATCCCCACTACCCCCCCCACCGACTATCCCGGCTATAACAACCTTAAGAAATCATGAGAACATAAAAGCTACATATAACAGTGACTACCATTGTGGTGTACCATCAGCAGTTCAGATGCATCCCAAGGGATCTCACTGAAGTGTGTCCAAACAAACATGGTATCTAGGAGTGATCAGAGGAGAGGGAAGTGAAGAGAGAGTGGGAGGGATTTCCAGAGCTTTTGGTTTTAGCTGTTTGAAGCAGCTGACTGCAAAGGGTGAAAGTGCTGAACGACATTCAGATGTGCAAAGGTTGATGGTATTGAAGAATTTAAAAGCCAGTATAAAAACTTCAAAATGAGATGTTGCCAGATGTGTGGCGGATGTAGGTTGAGAAACGGCAGAAGGATGATGACCAAATGGGGCTTGGTACGGCAGTGTTCTGAGCGACCTCTGAATTACGGAGGGCAAAGCACCGTTAGCTAGGAATGCTTTGGAATATCGAGTCTGAAGCTGATGAGATCCTTGAAAAGTAATAGATGAACTGAGTCAGAGATAGAGTTGTGTAATGTTCTGGTGAGCAACCCAGCTAGAAATGAAAAGAGCTGATTAAATGAAGACAAAAGAGACTGTAGATACTAAATCTGAAGTCCTAATGTAGGGTCTTGACCTGAAAATCCTACAAAATACGGCCCAGTCCATCGCAGGTAAAGCCCTCCCACCTTAGAGCATACTGACATAGAGTGTTGTCTCAGGAAAACAGCATCAATTATCAGGAACCCCCACCACCCAGAATATGTTCTCCTCTTGTAGCTGCCATCAGAAAGGTGGTACAGGAGCCTCAGGATTCACATCACCAGGTTCAGGAGCAGTTATTACCCCTCAACCATCAAGCTCTTGAAGCAAAGGGGATAACTTCATTCAACATCACTTGTCCTATCACTGAAATATTCCCACAACCTTTGGACTCTCTTTCAAGACTACTCATCTCATGTTCATGATATTTATTACTTAACTATTTATTATTATTTCTTTATTTTTGTATTTGAACAGTTTTTTAGCACACTAGTTAGTGCAGTCTTTCATCGACTCTATTATGGTTATTATGAATTTATTGAGTATACTACAAGAAAATGAATCCAGGGTTGTATATGGTCACATACCTGTACTTTGATAATGAATTTACTTTAAACTTTGACCACCCCTTTGCCTCTACGGGTGCTGCTTGACCCTCAGTGATTTGCTCTTTTTGCATTCCAGCTTGGTTATTGTTATTCTTATGGATCCGAGGCAATATAAAAAGCAAAATAAATAGAAATATAAAAGTAATCCTACAAAGCACAATGTACAAGTAACTGTTTGTGTGGCCATAAATCCATGCGATTACCTTATATCCATAGACTGCTTCTATGTATGTAAAGTAACACTGGGTAAAGTGACAAAGTGATTCTTGGCAAGAGAAACTCTTCTAGGTAACAGTCCCACACTGTTTTGTGTGTTGCCTAATAAATGGTCTGTTTGTATTTTGTAACCCAGTGCAACCTAGTTCCTGCGTAGAGTTAGTTTGGAAATAGGCAGAAGCCATTCTGCCCTGTGAATCTGTATGTTCCTCAAGTAGTTTTGTATCATAACTCCATATATACAGAAAGTATACCCCTGGAGAAGGGCCAGTGACATTGTGACACCCACCATGCACCCAGGCTGTTGCTCCCACTCCCAGCAGGGAGGAGGCTACGTGGCATCCATCAAACTCAAAAACATATACTTTCCTCAAGCAGTAAGGCTGATCAACACTTCCACCCACTAACCCACCCCTCTACACCCCCAATCACCACTATTTTATCATTTCCTGTCAGTCACCTCATGTACAGACACTCCTGTGCCTAGTGTCACTTTATGGACATACGATCAATGTCTATAAACTATCTTATGTATTTATATTTATTGGTTTTTTAATTGTGTTCTTTATCTTTCATGTTTTTTCACACTGCTTCAGAGCTATAGTAATAATTATTTTGCTTTCCCTTACACCTGTGTACTGGAAATGATATTAAACAATCTTGATTTCTTGATCTTGAATGGAGCCAGGAGCTCATCTCAGCTCCATATTAGTCCTTTCCTAATGCAAGTCTCATTGAGTTTTGAATCTCTGTGGATGTAACCCCAGTAGTTCCCTGACTGAAGATTTTTTTGAGGAAGTTCTTCCTTTCCTTAGCTAAACTTTAATTTCAAAGCATTTTTTGTGTTTAAATTTAGCCCATTACCAAGGGATAGCTTCTTTCAGCTGCTTTAATTATCTTAAAGATTGAAGATTTCACTCCGTACTGATGGCTTAGAAGCCTGTCAGCCTCTTGAATGCAACCAATCAATTTATAACTCTTCATCATTAAAAGTAAATTTATTATCAAAGTGTGGATATGTCACCATATACTATCCTCGTCGGCACTCAGTGAAACAAAGAAACTCAACAGAAAAATTGCACACCGACAAACAAATGAAGTACAAAAGAAGACAATTTATGTTCAACTGTGCTTTCAACAGTAAGATAGGCCAGGCTTGGTTTTGACTTCAATAAGTGATTAAATTATTAACCCAAGGTTCCAGCCAATTGGAAGTTCTCTCTGCAAAAAATGTTGTAAGTATAAAGCAGGTATTTTGTCGGGAATTTTTGTTGGACCCACCCAGGAGTTGAATGCATCTCTTTTAGGGCTCCTGACAAAGTCGTACACACTGGTCCCACTGAGGATGAATGAACAAAAGGCCGGTGTGTGAGTAAAAACCAGCTCTGGGCCAACCTGCGCCAAGTCTGCTGGGCGGTTGTGGAAGTCCAGGGTTCTGACAAATATTTGGTCAGCTGTGTAGATGGGGTCACTCAGGCTGTTGTTTGATTTTCTGTTTTCATTGAAAGAGTGTCTGTAGGATGATCAATAAGGAACTTCTTGTTGGTTCAGACGCTGTAAAGTCCAAGTGGGTCATGATTTTTTTTGAAAGAAGAATTTGCAATTTTTGATATGGTTCAAAGGATGTGGGTGTCTCTGGCAAGGCCCATATTTATGGTCCATCCCTAATTTTTCCCGTGAACTATCCCACTTTTTAGAGGCTAGTCAGGTCAACCTATCTGGTGTTGCATCTGGCCCACTTAGGATAAGGGCAACAGGTGACCTTTTCTGAACTTAAAGGTTTTTACTGAATCCAGCATATCACTTCAAATTTATCTCAATCCTGGAATTTAAATTTCCCAGCTGCCGTATTGGGGTTTGCACTCACTGCACAGCTGGGAGATTCTGGGTCAATAGTCCAGACTGCTGCAGTGAAAAACTGGTTACTAAAGGACAACAGCACCATGCGTATTTAAGTTTAGAGCTGGCTGCCATCTTGTCCTTGCACCTGTTGGTGCTTGGTTTGTTTATATATTGAGATGGAGGATGGGACAGGTTCTTCCGCCCTTTGAGCTGGGTTGCCACTGGAGGTTCGGCCAGTACAGCAGGCTGCGTCTTATATTCGAACAAGGCAACCCAGTCTGCACGGAGAAGACTGGACTGTTGATCTAGAATTATTCTAGCTGCGCATTGAGTTACATAAAATAAGCAGCACATGTGTGACTAACCTACCTTAAGTTATTTGGAGATACAGCTCATTAACAAGCCCATCAAGTCTGTGCTGCCTGGTTATACCTATGTGACCAGTTAACCTACCAATCCCTGTTCTTGGAACATGGGAAGAAACTGGAGAATCAGGAGGACCCCAAGCAGTCACAGGGTGAAAGTACAAAATCCTTACAGACATCAGCTGAATTGAACCCGGGTTGGTAGCTCTGTTACGCTAACCGCTGTGCAACTGCACCAACAACTTCAACTATTATTTGACAACTACACTCAGTAGCCACATTATCAGATACACCTGTGTACCACTTGTTCATGCAAGTATCTAATCAGTCAATCATGTGGCTGTAACTCAATGCATAAAAACATGCAGACATGGTCAAAAGGTTCAGTTGTTGTTTAGACCAAAATTCAGAATGGGGGAGAAATGTGACCTAAGTGACTTTGACAGTGGAATAATTGGCGGTTTGAATGTCTGAGAAACTGCTGAATTCCTGGGATTTTCATGCACAACGCTGTCTAGAGTTTACAAAGAATGGTGTGGAAAACAAAAATGTCCCACCAACAAGTTTGCAATTTCATCAAAGGTGTCTCCCCATGGTTTTCCACACAGCTTTTCAACTCTTTTCACTCGGAGTCTTTTGTTTAGCCAGGGTGGTGGTGGTGGTGGTGGGTAGAGTGGTGTCGTTGAGCCAACCGTGCCGCTGATCATTTCCGCCAGAGGTCTGCTTCAAAGCACCTCTGCTCTTTCTTGCAGCCCATTGGTCCATTTCAAGCCAGGCAGGGTTTGACCTCTGCTCTTTCTTGCAGCCCATTGGTCCATTTCAAGCCAGGCAGGGTTTGACCTCTGCTCTTTCTTGCAGCCCATTGGTCCATTTCAAGCCAGGCAGGGTTTGACCTCTGCTCCTCCTTTCAGCCATTGGTCCATTTCAAGGACATCAATGTCAAAAAGAATCAAAGTGGGCTGATTTACGCAGTTGATGAGACTGAATTATTTAAAAGATTTTTTTAAAAAAGCTTAGTTTTATTTGTCACATGTACATCAAAACAGCGAACTGTAAGGTGAAATCCATCGTTTACATCAACAACCAGCAGAGTCTGAGAATTTACTGAGTGTAGCCCACATATATCGCTGCATTTCCAGCGCTAGCATGGCAGCCCACAACTCACCAACCCTAACCGGCCTGTCCTTTGAAATGTGGGAGGGAATCGGAGCAGCCTTGTGGTCATGGTGGGAATGTGCAAACTCCTCACGTACAGACATGGGAATTGAACGCTGATCTTACAACTTGCGTTTAATTAGTATGTAACCAGTGTGCTGCAGTGCCACCACTTTATAAAACTTCTCTTCATGGACTTGTTTATGTTGAAGTTAGTGGAAAGGTTTAATCTTGCTAGTTTGAAGTCAGATCCTCAGCCCGAGGTATTGGCTGTCCTCTTTTCCATGATCATCTCTTTTCAATTTGATCTTACAAAACTTCGAGCCAAAGGGCTAATTTGATTTGTTGTAAAGCCAGCACAAGATGCACTGGGTCAATTGGTAATCAAAGGAGAAATAAAGAACTCTGGTTAAGTCCCACTAGCGGCCTGGCCTTTTGTTTTATTTCAGATTTAGAGCATCTGCAGTATTTTGCTTTGAGTTTTTTGAAATAACGATTTGTGTTTTGGCTCTGATGTTCCAGCAGCACTCCATAACATTGTATTTTCTTGTTTACAGATCTATGTGTGTGGGGACAGCACTAAAGACTGGGCCGGCAGTGCAGGGGTAATGCACCTGTCCGGAAGCCTGGAAGAGACAAATGGTAAGCAGTCTTTCCTTTCTAGGGATAAAAGCAGAAATTAAGAATAAAATGGAGAATGGTTTATCATCAAGCTACATGTACATATGCAGCCCTGAGATTCAATTTCTTGTTAAGATACAAAGTAAATGCGAGAAACATAATAGAACCAAAGAATACCCAATAGGACAATCAGTCAATGTGCAAAAGACAACGAAGTGTTCAAATACAAAGAGGAAAAACTAACAATGATAATAAATAAGCAATAAAGATTGAGAACATGAGATGAAGAGTCCTACAAAGTGAGTCAGGTGAATTGGGGGTGACAGATTAATGACTCTGACCTCTTCTCCCGGAGCCTCATGATCTGCCCATCACCTCTCTTGTTCCCAGTCTCCTTCCCCAATTCCACTATCCCTTCCTATTAGATTCCTTCTTCAACACTGTCTGTTCCACCTCTCCCCTCCCAGCTTCTTTCATCATCCTTCCTCCCCCACCCCACCCCATCACACCCACCTTTCCCCACACCTGGTCTCAGCTGTCCCCTCCCAGCTTCTTTCATCATCCTTCCTCCCCCACCCCACCTCACCCACCTCACCCCTCACCTGGTCTCAGCTGTCCCCTCCCAGCTTCTTTCATCAACCTTCCTCCCCCACCCCACCTCACCCCTCACCTGGTCTCAGCTGTCACCTTCCAGCTTGTGTTCCTCCCCCTCCCCCACTGCTGCTTCTGCCTCCCTCCACCTTCCTTTCCTGTCTTTTCTCGAGATTAAATCGTTGGGTTTCTGGGCAGTATGACTCGAAGGGCCTGTTCTGCACTGTGTCTCGAAGTGCATACCATGGCGATATCCAGCGTCGAACAGAGTCGCTATCCCAGCAGAACTGTTCATATTTCCCACTTCTTTTCACTATAATTGTTCAGTGTCGTTACTGTTTACTGATCAGTGTGGTGGGATACTGTGGTGCAGTGGTATAGTGGCTAGCGTAACACAAGTGATCGGGGTTCAATTCCCCCTACTGCCTGTAAGGAGTTTTTGTGTTCTCCTCATGACCGTGTGGCTTTCTTGTGGGCATTGCAGTTTGCTTCAACGTGCAGATGATGCATGGCACAGTAACTTGTGGACATGCAGATGATGCATGGCACAGTAACTTGTAGACGTGAATATGTTGACACTAGAAGCACGGAGGCACTTGCGGGCTGCACCCAGCACATTCTTAGATTACGTTGGTCGTTGACACAGATGACACGTTTCATGGTATGCCTTGATGTACAAAGTTTGTACATGTGACAAGGCTGATTTGGCATTATCTCCAGCATCTGTACTAAGCTGAATTCCTTTTCTGAGTCCCACTTCGTACATCACTTACCATTTGTCTGCATGCTTTTAAACATCATCTGTCCTGCCATTTTCCACTCCATGGTATGTCCTCTGAATTTGCCTCATCCCCTTTAATACAGCAGTTACATCCCTGGGAAGCACCTTTGCTTGTTTTTCTGTATTAAGGTGATGGTATCAGGTGTTGAAGCACAGAGACCTGCACGGAACTCCACAGGGATACTTGGGTTTCCCAGCAGAGCACTCGACTCTTCCTTTGAGACATTACAATCTGGAGATGTGCTACAATCCTTCCAGTTGGCACAGACGTGGTCCCAGATTGCACTAAGTTCCAGAGATGCTGGTTTTCTGGATCTCTTCATGATGTCAAACCTCATCCTGTTCCATATCAGGGCAAAATGTATTTCAGCAGGAAGATTCACACATACAGTATGTACATAGCCACACTCTAAACTGTTACTTGTACATTGTGTTTTATTGGATTGATTTTATATTTATATTTTTTGTGGGTTTTTTATTACCACTACTGGCTCACGGAGCCCTTGAGGTCTTTGGAGTTTCTGTTGGCATTTCTGTAGCGCTGTGTTTTTACGGGATGCGGTTACTGCCCCAAGCCAGACGCTCCTCCTTTCGCAGTTGGGCTTAGGATTGTCAGTGGTGGAGTTGTTTTTTTTAGCTGCATGGATCCAAAGTCGCAATCATTTCTTTCTTTCTTACGCTCGTTTACTGAAGAATACCAATAAACAAAGTTGAAAGTGTGCACACAGTAAATTGAGACACCTTCGAGTGTATCCCCTTTTTCTTCCGTGAGTGGTTTCTTTTTTCCAACAGCCACAGACACCACATTGCTTCCAGCTTCGCTCAGTGAGTCCGCATGTGAACAGTGGCACAGGAAGCAGCCAGGGCACACGGAGATCACACAAGCCTCAGATGAGAGAAGTGACCAGTGAAGTTGCTTTTGCATATGAAGGTTAATGATAAATGTTGGCCATGCCCCTCAGAGAATACCCTTGTACATTTACTGGTGCTAATCGTTCAGAATCAGAATTGTGTTTAATATTACTGGCGTATGTTGTGAAATGTGTTGTTTTGCAGCAGCAGTACAGTGCAGTACTCTATCGTCATCGTTAGGTCGCATCTGGAATTTCCAGTTGGCGGACGATCTCCCTCCACGACGCTCTGTCCCGACACTTGTCCACAACATCCCTCTTCTTGTCCAGTTTGGTCCAATCCTTGATGTTATCCAGCCACATTGTTCTTTGCCTTCCTCTTCTTTTCTTTCCCTCCACCTTTCCATACAGTAAGTCCAACAAGATGTTATCTCTCTGCGTAACGTGTCCACAATAAGCAACTTTTAACTTCCTGATCTTCTTCAGCAGTATCCGTGTCTGTGTTCTATCAACTTTGGACAAAACCCTCTCATTTGAAACTTTCTCTGCCCAGCTGATCTTCAACATTTGTCGATAGCACCACATTTCAAAAGCATTAATTCGTTTCATGTCATCTTTCTTCAGGGTCCATGTTTCTGATCCATACCTCAGCACTAACCACACATAACACGCGAGGAAGCGAATTCTACTTTGGATGTCTACCTTCCAACTGTATAGTAGATCTTTTAGCTTCATGAACTGGATCTTAGCCATACCTATTCTCCTTCTGATCTCAACTTCACATCTCCTGTCATCAACTTGTCAGAGAACTGCCA
Organism: Mobula hypostoma; assembly: GCF_963921235.1. Lineage (NCBI taxonomy): Eukaryota > Metazoa > Chordata > Chondrichthyes > Myliobatiformes > Myliobatidae > Mobula > Mobula hypostoma. Next base: position 5,585,735 of record NC_086111.1, read on the forward strand.
AGATAATCAAACTTTTGCACCTGTTCAATGTCTTATCCATTCTCTTGTAACAATACCATCATCATTGAGTCTTTAGTGTTTGTTTTACTTACCACTGTCGATTTTGCTTTCTTAGGGTTGATTTTTAGTCCATTTTCAAGGCTTTTCTCATTCACTTTATTCAGCATAATTTGCAGTTCACTTTACAAAGTATAAATTACAATAAGTATATATTAAAAATAATTAAGCAACTAATGCAAAAAGAGAGGGTGAAAATACTCAGGTAATGTCCATGGGTTCATTTTCAGTTCAGAAATATGATGGTGAAGGGATGGAAGGTCCTGAAGTGTTGAGTGTGTGTCTTCAGGCTCCTTTACCACCCCCTTGATGGTAGCAGTGAGAAGAGGGCACGACGTACGACCTAGGTGATGGGGGTCCTCTACAATGGATGCTGCCTTCTTGAGGCATCACCTTTTGAAGGTGTCTTGGATGCTGAGGAGCCTGGTGCCCAGGCTGAGTTTACAATTTTCTGCAACTTTCTTCAGATCTTCTGCTGTGGCCCCTCTACACGAGACAGTGATGGAACCAGTTAGAATGCTCTCCACGGTACATCTGTAGAGAGTTGTGAGTATCTTTGGTGACATACCAAATCTCCTCAAACTCCTAACGAGATAGGGATGCTGTTATGCCGCCTTTGTAGTTGCTCAGTGTGTTGGGTCCAGGATTGATCCTCAGAAATGTTGACACCCAGAAACATCTTTTTTCTGTCCAAAAAAGGACATGTTTGACAAACTTCAGGCCCAAGCCTTTGGCATTTTCCCATGGAATAACTGTTGAACCCAGCTCCAGCTGGATCCCGACCCAGGAAAATTCATTGCAAGGTTCCATCTCAAAACACCTCTTACCACTGGACCAAGTCCTCCTTTCCACTTTACAAATTGAATCTCTCCAGCAACACATGCAAAAATGCTGGAATGCTGGGAAATGGGACAAAAGGAACATCTTGGAGAGCTACGCATGCATAATACTGAAGGAACTCGGCAAGTCAGGCAGCATTTGCGGAGAGGAATAAACAGTTGCCGTTTTGAGGCTTACAAGCTCAAGGTCAGAGTGGCTTAGACGATTCTCATAATTACAAAGGCCGCTATGGAAGTGTGAGAAATAGGGCACAAACCTAGCAGCAGCTTTGAAATTTGGGACCATTTCACAAGAGGCAGGGAATCTTCCTATTATAGATGCAGACATACTTTGGGCCTGGCATTCCCTTTTTCAGAAGCTCCAGAGCAAATGCTGAAGGTGGGCTGTTAGCTGAGGTGTTGATGCTCCACGATTGCATTGGTCACCTTGTTAACCACCAGGGTACCAGCCATCGTGTCCTCATCTGCCAGGCAGTCAGGTCTGTGTAGACCTCAACAGAAGCAAGAGGCGAGGTGTGGGGAGGTGGTATGGAGAAGAGCAGAATTGTCTGTTTTTTCTTGTCTTGAAGACCCCCTTCATGAATGAGCCAACATTAACATTAAGATCACACAATTGCCAGTGGGTGTATTACACAGTGTGTGTATTACCACGGTGACAGTGGGTGCAAAACACAATTGCCAGTGGGTGTATTACCACAATGCTGGTGTGGTAATGGACCTGGACAAGCCAGCGAGCACTGTGAGGGTCATGTTTTTTGACTTCTCCAGTGCGTTCAACACCATCCGCCCTGCTCTGCTGGGGGAGAAGTTGACAGCGATGCAGGTGGATGCTTCCCTGGTATCATGGATTCTTGATTACCTGACTGGCAGACCACAGTACGTGTGCTTGCAACACTGTGTGTCCGACAGAGCGATTAGCAGCACTGGGGCTCCACAGGGGACTGTCTTGTCTCCCTTTCTCTTCACCATTTACACCTCGGACTTCAACTACTGCACAGAGTCTTGTCATCTTCAGAAGTTTTCTGATGACTCTGCCATAGTTGGATGCATCAGCAAGGGTGATGAGGCTGAGTACAGGGCTATGGTAGGAAACTTTGTCACATGGTGTGAGCAGAATTATCTGCAGCTTAATGTGACATAGACTAAGGAGCTGGTGGTAGACCTGAGGAGAGTTAAGGTACCGGTGACCCCTGTTTCCATCCAGGGGGTCAGTGTGGACATGGTGGAGGATTACAAATACCTGGGGATACGAATTGACAATAAACTGGGGCAGAGAAGGGGCAGAGCTGTCTCTATTTCCTGAGGAGACTGAGGTCCTTAAACATCTGCCGGACGATGCTGAGGATGTTCTACGAGTCTGTGGTGGCCAGTGCTATCATGTTTGCTGTTGTGTGCTGGGGCAGCAGGCTGAGGGTAGCAGACACCAACAGAATCAACAAACTCATTTGTAAGGCCAGTGATGTTGTGGGGATGGAACTGGACTCTCTGACGGTGGTGTCTGAAAAGAGGATGCTGTCAAAGTTGCATGCCATCTTGGACAATGTCTCCCATCCACTACATAATGTACTGGGTGGGCACAGGAGTACATTCAGCCAGAGACTCATTCCACCGAGATGCAGCACAGAGCGTCATAGGAAGTCATTCCTGCCTGTGGCCATCAAACTTTACAACTCCTCCTTTGGAGGGTCAGACACCCTGAGCCAACAGGCTGGTCCTGGGCTTATTTCATAATTTACTGGCATAATTTACATATTACTATTTAACTATTTATGGTTCTATTACTATTTATTATTTATGGTGCAACTGTAATGAAAACCAATTTCCCCCGGGATCAATAAAGTATGACTATGACTGGTATAAACACAGGATGTGGTGTCAAACTTGGCCACCCTCACTGCTCATTGCTACATTGTTCCTTTCTTTGAGTGAGTTAAATAAAAAACGTTGAGGCAAGAGTTTTGCCAGGTTAAGGGGCCAGCTCTGTGGTTTGTGGCAGGTGAAATACTGAGGAAACAAAAGATTTACTGGGTTATAAAAACCTCATGCAAATCTGGGAGAAAACACTGAAATATGATTATTTTAATTATTATATTTATATTGCAGCAGTGGTTCAATGTAGTTTTGCCATCATTGCCTGGGGTTATTTGTGCTGTGGAACGCTACCTGTCTGTAATACAATGCCTATTGTATAGTGCAAGAACACCAGGTGCTCCCGGTTCCGCTAGTTAGAAAGTGTTAGCAGCATAGTTCCCTCTAAGTTGTGCGTGTGCACACGTTTTTCAACCAGCGCACGAAGGAAATTAATGTGCACACAAAAGGTTAGATACCAAAAATAATGTAGTAATTAATAACTATACTTATTGAAAATAATCTTTTAGCTAACTGTTTCTGTTAACTAGTTGATTGGTTTTTCAAATACTACAATACACGTCACTAATTTACGTCACCTCACCTTTCCTGTTCCGGTTTGTACAGCTGCATCACGGCGACAGCCATGTTTGGCGGACAGTGTTCATATCGTAAAGTTTACAAAGATCTGTTTCAAATCCTGTAGATAGCTTATGAAGGTTTTATTGAAAAAGGTATTGATTCACTATGTCAAATTCAAAAGAAGCGAAGGGCATGAAGCGCAGAAGAACTGCAAATTTGTTTAATTTGTTGAATGGCTTAACAAAATAGTAGAAACTGCTACACCGAGAGGTCATGAACATTCAGTTACGAGATATATTTTAATTATGATTCGGAAACTGGAGTTATCTGTTTGTATTGTCATGATGCGTAAATTGCTGGAGAATTTGCTAGTGGAAAGAAGTGGGATGATATTTGGAAACTTGACTTTTTGAAGCGTCATTTGGCAAGTAAATCGCATTTGGACGGTGAACAAAAGCTCAGGCAACAGAACCTGTCATTACCCGTTACAGGAGTGCTACACATGTTATGGTTGAGTGCAGATGAGCAAGAGCGAAAATGATCAAACTCAGAGAAAATCAAATTTGAGGTACAAGAATGGTCAGCTTTTGATTTCTCCGCAATTGCAGATTGTGACTTCACATTTGGTGATGAACAAGTTAATGCCTTATGTATAAAATATCATGATTTTCTAGCTGAAGATACTGTAATAGTTAGACAGTTTAATAATTTCAAATTTTCCATGCAAGAAAAAATTAAATCCAAACTGATTTCAAACTTTGCTCAAATGGTGGCATTTGTACTTCAAAATGAACAGTTTTGCGACCTTGCAAGCTGATGGACATTGGGGGAACGTTTCTTGCATCTAGTGCAGACTGTGAGCGAGGTTTTAGCCTAATGAATCAACTCAAAAACAATCTGAGAAACCGTTCAGGTGAATGTCATTTGGATATGTTAATGAGAATCAAAAGCTATCAATTGGATGGAAGTTCTATTAGTCTAGATAGAGTTTACAATGAATGGGTAAATACCAAAGACAGGAGGGAGAAAAAAATAATTGAGTGACTTAAATATGTATGTTATTTTGTTGTTATTCTGAGCAGTTTTATGTCAAATATTTTGTAAACCTACATAAACTGTGCCATGTGTGCATTCAGTGCTCACATACTTTTGTCACAGGAAAACATTTGCACAACATAAGGTTTTTGCGCACACTCACTACTAAAAATTAGAGGGAACATTGGTTAGCAGGTTGAGGTTTGTAACTTTGGCTTTCTGCCAAACCATGTCCAGTTGATAGTTTACCTGGATTTTCAATGTACTGGAATACTAATCCACTTTGTGAGATTTGTTAATACAAAGTGTGGATTCACAGTGCAGCCATTGCTGGCAAAGCAACATTTATTGTCCATCGTAAATGCAGTAGGAAAGCTGTGATATTGCATATTCTTGCCAGTTACACTGTGTGACTTGGTCAGTCATATCGGAGAGCAGTGTAGTGTCTTGGATAGACCTAGACATCTTCCTCTTCTTTAGCCTGTTCCCCTCCTGGGGCACTGACTGCCAACAGCAGCTCACTCGTCCGGTGTCCTGGGTAAAGGTTCTGGCTCCAGCTTTCACCGTATGGTTTTTTTCACATTTTCTAGGCAAAGTCCTTCCCCACTCAGAGCTTCAGAATCAGGCTTATTATCACCAGCATGTGATATGAAATTTGTTAACTTGGCAGCAGCAGTTCAACGCAATACATAATCTCTGAGAGAGAGAGAGAAAAAAAAACATAATAAACAAGTAAATCAATTACATATATTGAATAGATTATTAAAAAATGTGCGAAAACAGAAATACTGTATATTAAAAAAGTGAGGTAGTGTCCAAAGCTTCAAAGTCCATTTAGGAATGAGACAGCAGAGGGGAAGAAGCTGTTCCTGAATCACTGAGTGTGTGCCTTCAGGCTTCTGTATCTCCTACCTGATGGTAACAGTGAGAAAAGGGCACGTCCTGGGTGCTGGAGGTCCTTAGTAATGAACGCTGCCCTTCTGAGACACTGCTCCCTAAAGATGTCCTGGATACTTAGTAAGCTAGCACCCAAGATGGAGCCGACTAGATTTACAACCTTCTGCAGCTTCTTTTGGTCCTGTGCAGGAGCCCCTTCATACCAGACAGTGATTCAGCCTGTTAGAATGCTGTCCACGGTACTATAGAAGTTTTTGAGTGTATTTGTTGACATGCCAAATTGCTTCAAATTCCTAATAAAGTATAGCCACTGTCTTGCCTTCTTTATGACTACATCAATATGTTGGGATCAGGTTAGATCCTCAGAGATCTTGACACCCAGGAACTTGAAACTGCTCACTCTCTCCGCTTCTGATCCCTCTATGAGGATTGGTATGTGCTCCTTCATCTTACCCTTCCTGAAGTCCACAACCAGCTCTTCTCCTTACTGACGTTGAGTGCCAGGTTGTTGCTGTGGCACCATTCCACTGGTTGGCATATCTCACTCCTGTATGCCTTCTCATCACCCCCTGAGATTCTACCAACAGTGGTTGTATCGTCAGCAAATTTGTAGATGGTATTTGAGCTATGCCTAGCCTCACAGTCATGTGTGTATATAGAGAGTAGAGCAGTGGGCTCACACACCCTTGAGGTGCGCCAGTGTTGATCGTCAGCGAAGAGGATATGTTATCACCAATCCACACAGTCTGTGGTCTTCCGGTTAGGAAGTCGAGGATCCAATTGCAGAGAGAGGTTTAGAGGCCCAGGTTCTGCATTTAGCTATCAGGATTGTGGGAATGATGGTATTAAATGCTGAGCTATAGTTGATGAACAGCATCCTGACGTAGGTGTTTGTGTTGTCCAGGTGGTCTAAAGCCATGTGGAGAGCCATTGAGATTGCGTCTGCTGTTGACCTATTGTGGCGATAGGCAAATTGCAATGGGTCCAGGTCCTTGCTGAGGCAGGAGTTCAGCAGAGTGATAACCAACCTCTCAAAGTATTTCATCATTGTCGATGTGAGTGCTACTGGGTGATAGTCGTTAAGGCAGCCCACATTATTCTCCTTTGGCATTGGTATAATTGTTGCCTTTAGTGCTGCCTTTGGTGTTTCTGTAGTGCTGGGTTTTTATGAAATGGGATTACTAGCCCCATGCCTGACCCTCGAACTTCCATAACTGGGCTTGTGACAGTCCATGGTGGAGTTAGCCAGACTTCAAAAGGACAACAAATCTCCTGCTTCAGAAGTCCATGGTGAACAGCATGTTTTTAAAAAAATGATGCTCTGGTGATTTCGTGGCTTCCATTATTGCTATTAACTTTCATTTGTATAATGAGAAGACATTCCAAGTTTACTTAAATTGGATTTAAACTGACCTGCTGGGATTTGAACCCTGTTCTCTGCATTATTAGTCCAGTTCTCTCTCTTAGTTGTCTAGAGAGGGAAATGTTAGGCCAAGTTATCAAGAGCTTTGTTATTTAGGTGTTGACCACCCCCACCTCCCCGGTGTGATGCCAGACCAAAAATAATGTTAAAAATGTATTTGTTTCCCATATGTGAGATTTTTCCTGCCAAATCTCAGTCCATGATTGGATGGTCAAAGTTATCATTGTGTTTTATTTTTATTTAGACAGTGGGACAAAAGGGGATACTTGAAGGACTGAAGTTAATCCTGATTATAGAGATCATAAACTGAACAAACCAAGTGATCATTTTAAAAGGTGTTTTGCTCTAAAGTGATGGAGAGTGAGCTGCAGGAAGAATTTGACTGCACCAATTTTTAATGCTCACAGTCACATTGACACGAGAAGTGTTCTCAAATCCCAGGACATTCCTGAACAAGGTATTGCCTTTAGGTGTCTATTGAAACGTGGCTCTGAAAAGCCAACACTTTCTTTGCCACATGGGTGACAAAGTTAGCCTTTCCTGCCCATAGCACCACTGGTCTACAAGATGTTCCTCATGCATCTGGTCCATCAGGTCATTGGTATAGCTCACAGTGTTCTTAGTCATAGAACTAAGTACAGCACAGAAACAAACTAGCCCATGCTGAAGACCATAAGATAGAGGAGAATAATTAGGCCATGTGGCCCATTGAGTCTGCTCTGCCATTTCAACATGGCTGATTCCTCTCAGCCCCAATCTCCTGCTTCTCCCCATATTCCTTCATGCCCTGCCTAAACAAGAATCTATCAACCTCTGCCTTAAGTATGTCCAATGGCCTGAACATCCACCTGTCGTAAAGAATTCCACAGATTCACCACTCTCTGGCTAAAGAAATTCCTCACCTCCATTCTAAATGAACATCCTAGATTCTGAGACTGTGCCCTCTGGTCTTGACTCCCCCACCTTAGGAAACATCCTCTCCAAATCTACTCTATCAAGGCCTTTCAATATTTGATAGGTTTCAATGAGATCCCCTTTCATTCTTCTGAATTCCAGGGAGGACAGGCCCAGAATATCTTTCATTTCGCAGAATCATTCTCGTAAGCCTCCTCTGAATCCTCTCCAATCCTTTCTTAGATAAGGAGCCCAAAACTGCTCTCAGTACTGCAAATGAGGCCTCACCAGTGACTTGACTTAACACCTTTGTTTTTATATTCTAATCTGCTGGAAAGAATGCTGACATTGTATTTGCCTTCCTTACCACCGACTCGATCTGCAAATTAACCTGTAGGGAATCCTGCATGAGGACTCCCGAGTCGCTTTACACCTCGTATTTTAAATTTCTTTCCATTTAGAGTATAGTCAACCTTTTTATTTCTTCTACCAAAGTGTATGACCATCCTAAGGTATCTTTAGGGAGCGGTGTCTCAGAAAGGCAGTGTCCATTATTAAGGACCTCCAGCACCCAGGGCATGCCCTTTTCTCACTGTTACCATCAAGTAGGAGATACAGAAGCCTGAAGGCACACACTCAGCGATTCAGGAACAGCTTCTTCCCCTCTGCCATCTGATTCCCAAATGGACATTGAATCTTTGGACACTACCTCACTTTTTTTAGTATACAATATTTCTGTTTTTGCACATTAAAAAAATCTACTCAATATACATAATTGATTTAGTATTATTTTATTTTATTTCATTATTATTATTATTATTATTTTCTTCTCTCTCTGCTAGATTATGTATTGCAGTGGTCCCCAACCACCAGGCCACAAGGAAATGATACGAGTCAGCTGAACCTTTCCTCATTCCCTGTCACGCACTGTTGAACTTGAACATAGGGTTGCCAACTGTCCCGTATTTGCCAGGACATCCCGTATATTGGGCTAAATTGGTTTGTCCCGTACGGGACCGCCCTTGTCCCATATTTCCCCCGCTAAGGTAGAGCATTCCTATGAAACCTTTCGTGCCAAAATGGCGTAAAGCGAAGAAGCAATCACCATTAATTTATATGGGAAAAATTTTTGAGCATTCCCAGACCCAAAAAATATCCTACCAAATCATACCAAATAACACGTAAAACCTAAAATAACACTAACATATAGTGAAAACATTAACGATATGATAACTTCACAGCCTATATAAAGTAGAAATAATGTATGTACAGTGTAGTCGGGAAGATTAAGCCAAAACCGATTTGTTGGGGAAAAAATTGGCACATACGCTCATGCGCACATCACGCATGTGCACACAGATGCCCACGCAAGGCTTCATGGTCATGGTAGTCTTTCTCGGGGTGAACACAAGTGTCCTGTCAACACTGGTGAACGCAGCAGGCCAGGCAGCATCTATAGGAAGAGGTACAGTCGAGGTTTCAGGCCGGGGCCCTTCGTCAGGATTTGACTGCTACTTTTGTCCCTTATTTGGGAGTGAGAAAGTTGGTAATCCTAACTGTAAAAGGCACGCTGAGGTGAGTTTAACCGTAATTCCCCCCCCGGTCAGCTGGTCCGCAAGAAGATCGTCAATATTAAACTAGTCCGTGGTGCAAAAAAGCTTGGGGACCCCTGATGTATTGAATTGAACTGAACTGCTGCTGCTGAGTTAACAAATTTCATGTCACATGCCGGTGATAATAAACCCGATTCTGATTCTGACTTCTTGTCACTATATTCCATCCACCTCTCCTAATCCATTCTCCTAATCTGTGTAAATCCTTCTCTAGCCTCTCTGCTTCCTCAACACTACCTGGCCCTCCACCTATCTTTGTATCATTTGCAAATTTGTTTCAAAAAAACCCGTCAATTCCATCATCTAAATCATTGACATTTAAAGTAAAAAGAATCAGCCCCAACACAGACCCCTATGGAACACCACTAGTCACCGGCAGCCAACCAGAAAAGGTTCCCTTTATTCCCACTCTTTACTCCTGCCAATCGGCCACTGCTTCAACCATGCTAGAATATTTGCTGTAATAGCATGGGCTATTAACTTGTTAAGCAGTATCATGTGTGTCACCTTGTCAAAGACCTTCTGAAAATCCAAGTACAAAATATCTATTTATTCTCCTTTGTCTATATTGCTTGTTATTTCTTCAAAGATTTCTAAGAGGTTTGTCAGCAAGATTTTTCTCTTGGGAAACCATGCTGACAACACCAGCTGAATTATTATTCTGCCTCGGCCCATCGACCTGCACCTGGCCCAAAACCCTCTACATCCCTCCCATCCATTTACTTATCAAAACTTCTTAACTGTTGAAATCAAATCCACACCTACCACTTCAGCTTGCAGCTCATTCCACACACTTACCACTCTCTGAATGAAGAAGTTCCCCCTCATGTTCTGTTTCAGCATTTCACCTTTCACCCTTAACCTTTGACTTGGTAGTTCTAGTCTTAGTTCTAGCATTTCACCTTAGATAGATCTGGTCCTAGGGTTGAGGTTCTGAACTGGAAGAAGGCCAAATTTGAAGAAATGAGAAAGGATCTAAAAAGCGTGGATTGGGACAGGTTGTTCTCTCGCAAGGATATGATCGGTAAGTGGGAAGCCTTCAAAGGAGAAATTTTGAGAGTGCAGAGCTTGTATGTTCCTGTCAGGATTAAAGACAAAGTGAACAGGAATAAGAAACCTTGGTTCTCAAGGGATATTGCAACTCTGATAAAGAAGAAGAGGGAGTTGTATGACATGTATAGGAAACAGAGCAAATAAGGTGCTTGAGGAGTATAAAAAGTGCAAGAAAATACTTAAGAAGGAAATCAGGAGGGCTAGAAGAAGACATGAGGTTGCCTTGGCAGTCAAAGTGAAGGATAATCCAAAGAGCTTTTACAGGTATATTAAGAGCAAAAGGATTGTAAGGGATAAAATTGGTCCTCTTGAAGATCAGAGTGGTTGGCTATGTGCGGAACCAAAAGAAATGGGGGAGATCTTAAATGGGTTTTTTGCGTCTGTATTTACTAAAGAAACTGGCATGAAGTCTATGGAATTAAGGGAAACAAGTAGTGAGATCATGGAAACTGTACAGATTGAAAAGGAGGAGGTGCTTGCTATCTTGAGGCAAATTAAAGTGGATAAATCCCCAGGACCTGACAGGGTATTCCCTTGGACCTTGAAGGAGACTAGTGTTGAAATTTCAGGGGCCCTGGCAGAAATATTTAAAATGTTGGTGTCTATGGATGAGGTGCCGGAGGATTGGAGAATGGCTCATGTTGTTCCGTTGTTTAAAAAAGGATCGAAAAGTAATCTGGGAAATTATAAGCTGGTAAATTTGACATCGGTAGTGGGTAAGTTATTGGAGGGAGTACTAAGAGACAGAATCTACAAGCATTTGGATAGACAGGGACTTATTAGGGAGAGTCAACATGGCTTTGTGCGTGGTAGGTCATGTTTGACCAATCTATTGGAGTTTTACGAGAAGGATACCGGGAAAGTGGATGAAGGGAAGGCAGTGGATATTGTCTACATGGACTTCAGTAACGCCTTTGACAAGGTCCCACATGAGAGGTTAGTTAGGAAAATGGGAGGTTAGTTAGGAAAATTCAGTCGCTAGGTATACATGGAGAGGTGGTAAATTGGATTAGACATTGGCTCAGTGGAAGAAGCCAAAGAGTGGTAGTAGGAGTGGAGGCCTGTAACTAGTGGTGTGCCACAGGGATCAGTGCTGGGTCCATTGTTATTTGTCATCTATATCAATGATCTGGATGATAATGTGGTAAATTGGATCAGCAAATTTGCTAATGATACAAAGATTGGAGGTGTAGTGGACAATGAGGAAGGTTTTCAAAGCTTGCAGATGGATTTGGACCAGCTGGAAAAATGGGCTGAGAAATGGGAGATGGAGTTTAATACAGACAAGTGTGAGGTATTTCACTTTGGAAGGACAAACCAAGGTAGAACATACAGGGTAAATGGTAAGGCACTGAGGAGTACAGTAGAACAGAGGGATCTGGGAATACAGATATAAAATTCCCTAAAAGTGGCATCACAGGTAGATAGGGTTGTAAAGAGAGCTTTTGGTACATTGGTCTTTATTAATCAAAGTGCTGAGTATAAGAGCTGGAATGCTATGATGAGGTTGTATAAGGCATTGGTGAGGCCGAATCTGGAGTATTGTGTTCAGTTTTGGTCACCAAATTACAGGAAGGATATTAACAAGGTTGAAAGAGTGCAGAGAAGGTTTACAAGGATGTTGCCGGGACTTGAAAAACTCAGTTACAGAGAAAAGTTGAATAGGTTAGGACTTTATTCCCTGGAGTGTAGAAGAATTGAGGGGAGATTTGATAGAGGTATATAAAATTATGATGGGCTTAGATTGTCATAGTCATACTTTATTGATCCCGGGGGAAATTAGTTTTCGCTACAGTTGCACCATAAATAATAAATAGTAATAGAACCATAAATAGTTAAATAGTAATATGTAAATTATGCCAGTAAATTATGAAATAAATCCAGGACCAGCCTATCGGCTCAGGGTGTCTGACCCTCCAAGGGAGGAGTTGTAAAGTTTGATGGCCACAGGCAGGAATGACTTCCTATGACGCTCTGTGTTGCATCTCGGTGGAATGAGTCTCTGGCTGAATGTACTCCTGTGCCCACCTAGTACATTATGTAGTGGATGGGATACATTGTCCAAGATGGCATGCAACTTAGACAGCATCCTCTTTTCAGACACCACCGTCAGAGAGTCCAGTTCCATCCCCACAGCATCACTGGCCTTACAAATGAATTTGTTGATTCTGTTGGTGTCTGCTACCCTCAGCCTGCTGCCCCAGCACACAACAGCAAACATGATAGCACTGGCCACCACAGACTCGTAGAACATTCTCAGCATCGTCTGGCAGATGTTAAAGGACCTCAGTCTCCTCAGGAAATAGAGACGGCTCTGACCCTTCTTGTAGACAGCCTCAGTGTTCTTTGACCAGTCCAGTTTATTGTCAATTTGTATCGCCAGGTATTTGTAATCCTCCACCATGTCCACATTGACCCCCTGGATGGAAACAGGGGTCACCGGTACCTTAGCTCTCCTCAGGTCTACCACCAGCTCCGTAGTCTTTTTCACATTAAGCTGCAGATAATTCTGCTCACACCATGTGACAAAGTTTCCTACCGTAGCCCTGTACTCAGCCTCATCTCCCTTGCTGATGCATCCAACTATGGCAGAGTCATCAGAAAACTTCTGAAGATGACAAGACTCTGTGCAGTAGTTGAAGTCCAAGGTGTAAATGGTGAAGAGAAAGGGAGACAAGACTGTGGAGCCCCAGTGCTGCTGATCACTCTGTCGGACACACAGGTACTGTGGTCTGCCAGTCAGGTAATCAAGAATCCATGACATCAGGGAAGCATCCACCTGCATCGCTGTCAGCTTCTCCCCCAGCAGAGCAGGGTGGATGGTGTTGAACGCATTGGAGAAGTCAAAAATCATGACCCTCACAGTGCTCACTGGCTTGTCCAGGTGGGTGTAGACACGGTTAAGCAGGTAGACGATGGCATCCTCAACTCCTAGTCGGGGCTGGTAGGCAAACTGGAGGGGATCTAAGTGTGGCCTGACCATAGGCCGGAGCAGCTCCAGAACAAATCTCTGCAGATACAGTGAATGCAAGCAGGCTTTTTCCACTGAGGCTAGGGAGAAAAAACCAGAGGGCATGGGTTAAGGGTGAGGGGGGAGAAGTTTAAAGGGAACATTAGCGGGGGGCTCCACACAGAGAGTGGTTGGAGTGTGGAATGAGCTGCCAGACGAGGTGGTAAATGCGGGTTCTTTTTTAACATTTAAGAATAAATTGGACAGATACATGGATGGGAGGTGTATGGAGGGATATGGTCCGTGTGCAGGTCAGTGGGACTAGGCAGAAAATGGTTCGGCACAGCCATGAAGGGCCAAAAGGCCTGTTTCTGTGCTGTAGTTTTTCTGTGGTTTCTATGGTTTCTTTCTACCTTAACCTATATCTTTGTAGTTCTAGTAGAAAAAGCCTACTTGTATTTACCCAATCTATACCCCTCTTGTTCAGCTTCATGTTCCTGCCATGCTCCCTTCACTCCAATACACGTATATCAGCACAGGTCCTGAATGTGAGTTCCCCAGATTTTTATTGTCTTGAGCTTTGATTCCTTACCCATTTTTACCACAGACCCTACACCACCTTCACACTGTGAAGCCAGATTGTGCTCTGTGCACCTCAGTTCTGCAGTGCTGCTGAAATCCTCCTGTTTTCATACAGCTGCAATGACCTCTCTCATGGACAAGAGGGCTACAGCAAACCCTAGCACCGCTGGCTCTGCATTACGTGTTGGTTTTTCCAGTTTGATATCGGCCAACATGGCTAGAGATAGGTTTCCATTTTAGATGCAAGAAAACTCATGTGTATCTCCAGTTCAGGGGGAACAGCAGCACATGGGGGTCAGGTGGGACAATGAATTAGAGGATTTGCCATTGAATGGTAGGGTAAATTTAAAGGTTTTTTTGACTTACTCCTGCACTGATTCCTTGTTTCATTGCAGTATGGAATATGAGAGCAGCTTTAGGATTGAGGATTAACTTTATACATATGCCATATACCTTTTCATGTGTTTACAAGGTGGTGAATCTGTGGAATTTGTTGCCATGGGTGGTTATGGAGGCCAAGCCATTGGGTATATTTAAGGCAGAGGTTGATAGATTCTTGAGTAGTCAGGCCATGAAGGGATATAGGGAGAAGGCAGGAGATTGGGGCTGAGAGGGAAATGGATTGACCAAGATTAAATGTAGGAGCAGACTTGATGGGCCAAATGGCCTAATTCTGCTCCTATATCTTATTGTCTGATGGTCTAATGTATTAGGAAATTGCTGTTGTGTGTTGGTCACGGTGTGACATGCAACAACAAAATAACAATATTCAACAATTATAAAGAGTACTCTTATATTAAAATATAAGGTTGGAGGTTAAAGTATGGATACAAAATAAAATATGTAAAAATACATAAAAACCCACATGTACTTACAATGTAAACAGCTTTATAAAAACTGAACTAAAGAGTTTGCAGTGCAGTTACGGAGGTAATGGATCGCAGGGTTGGAGTGGGGGCGAACTTGAATTAATTTTATTTAGGCGTACAGCATGGACTAGGCCTTTCAGGCCCTTTGAACCAGGCCGCTCAGCAACCTCTGATAACACTGATTTCAATTTTAACCCGAATGATAGGACAGTTTACAATGACCAGTTAACCTACCCAGTAGGTCTTTAGATTGAGAGAGGACCTGGAGAAAACCACACATTCCGTGAGGACAATGTGTAAAATTCCTTACAGAGGACATCGAGCCTGAACTCCAACGACCAGTGCTTAAGCGGGAACAGTGCCACGCTAACCGCACTAAGCTGAATGGTTCAAGAGGTACTGCGACTTATTCCTGCACTGATTCTTGTCCTTGTCGGACTGCAATATGAGAGCAGGTTTAGGATCAGGCTCCGCTATTTGCCATGTTCATTTACGTGGATTAGGGATTTACTGTGGTGTGTGATCAGGGCGTGACATGCAACAAAAAAGTCATAGGTTAAGGTATGGATATGAAAAAAATTTGAATAAATACTTAAATACCCACACGCATTTGCTGAATAAGCAGCATTATAAAAAGCTTTTTTTATTGTTTGCAGTGCAGTGACGGAGGAAATCGAGGCGGGTGTGGAGGTCTAAATAGAATAATTGATCAGATTGACTGCCTAGAAGAACTTTTAAGATGACATAATTTTTTTTGTTGTTTTCTTTTAATAACCGTACAGCTCTTTCCAGAAGAGAGCTTTTGGAAAAGGCAGTTTGCAAGGAGGGTAGTGTTTGCAATGATTTTCCTGCCCACCTCTTTTTTCTGGACACACACAAGTTCTGCAGTGATGGTAGACTGCAGCCAGTGAGCTTTTCTGCTGAGCTGACAGTTCACTGTAGTTCCTGTACATTGTGAGAGGATGGTATGCCAAACCAGACAGTAATGGCTGATGTGAGGATGTTCCCTAATATGGTGGTGTAGAAACTGAAGCTAATGCAAAATGGATAGGTGGAGAGGAACCAAAGATTTGGGACTTTCTGGATCTCTGTTAATTGTCAGTTTCACTTGCTGCAAAACCACTTTGCAACAAAATAGAAGTGTAAGTCAACCAAAATTCCCCAGTCTGTATTTATAAAGCCCACTTTACTCTCAAGACACAAACTTTGAACCTACAGTTAGTGTAAATGTGCCCTGCCTTGTGCTTTGAATGCATTAGTTCTCAAAGTCAACAACGCGTGGAGATTTTTCTTGATGAAACCTGCTTAGTTTTGCAGTTCAGAAGCCTTGAATAGGTTAGTGCGTCTCCCATTGTGGGGAAATCAGGGGTTTGCCTTGTGAATGAGTGAATCAATCCTGGGATGCTAGCCCTTGAACCTATGAATCACCCCGTAACCTGGCAACCAAATATGTGCCTACCAGCTCCTCTGGAAGTTCAAGTACACATGGGAATAGAGGAGAGAAGAAGCGCTGAACCCCAGTAACTGATGCTTTTTTCTCCAAAGTCAAAGCAAATTTATTATTAAAGCATGTACATGTGAGCTTACACTACCTTGGGATTAATTTCTTACAAGAAAATAAATGAACAGAATAGAATTTGTGAAAAGCTGTACATAAAGACTGACATGCAACCAATATGCAAAACAAAACAAACTCTGCAAATAAAAAACGTAATACTCAGAGCATGAGTTGTGGAGTCCTTGAAAATGAGTCCGCAGCCAGTGGTGGGGGGATTGAAGTTATCCACGCTGGATCAGGAGCCTTTTGGTTATAGGGTGATAACTGTTCCTGAACCCGGTGATGTGGGACCTAATGCTCTTGTGCCTGCTGCCTGATGTAGTAGTGAGAAAAGAACATGGCCTGGATGGTGGGAACCCTTAATGGTTAAAGGTGCCTTCTTGTGGCAGGGCTGCATGTAACTGTACTCAGTGGTGGGGAGGGCTTTGCCTGTGATGGACTGTGATTGCCATGTGTATGTTGGCATCACATTTCTGTGTGTACAGTACTGTGCAAAAGTCTTAGGCACCCACACACCCACGCACACACAGACACAGACACCCATGCACCCACGCCTATGCACCCACACACTCACACCCACGCACCCACACACTCACACCCACAGACACACAGACACACACACCCCCACACACACACACCTACACACACACAGACACAGACACCCACTCATACCCACTCACTCACTCACTCACACACACACACACACACACACACACACACACACACGTTCTCACTCACACACTCACACCCATACACACACACATACACACACACACCCATGCACACACAAACACAGACACCCACGCACCCACACCTACGCACCCACACACTCACTTGCGCACACACAGACAGACGCGCGCGCACACGCACACACACACACACACACACACACACACACACACACACACAGAAAAAGCTAAGGTACCTAAGTCTTTTACACAGTACTGTAGTAATTTTATGTATTGCACAGTACTGCTTCAGCAAAAAAAAAACGAATTTCATGATATATGAGAGTGATGATAAACCTGATTCTGATCTGGTTCTCTGTTGTGGACTGAGAGTGGGAAGGGGGCAGGGAGAGGGGAATCATGGTTGGGAAAAGGGGAAGGGAGAGGGGAGGGAGCGGGAAGCACCAGAGAGGCATTCTGTAATGGTAAATAAAATTTTATGCACCCAAATGACCTTGCCTGGTCTCTCTCAAGGCTGGGTGTGTCTGTACTCATGCCAGCCCCTGCCCCGGCACTCCTTCTCTGCCACCTGCCTTCATCCCCCTCCCCCCATGGTCCTCCTCCCTCGCCGCTCCCAACAACCTTTGCTCCCGCCAAATTTATATATTTGCTGTCCACTCTACATTGACAAATTCATTACGGTGCAAAAGTCTTAACCACCCTAGCTACATACAGTATACATGCCTGAGGGATTTGCACAGTACTGTGCCAATTTGTTTCTTTCGTGGTAAAGCTGTTTATTTATTTCTGAAGACCAGAATTAGCAGAAAATGCTGTGGAATATTTTGCATATTGCTCAAATTTTAATGAAAGGAGTTAAGTCTTGCAGAACCAGGTATCACTGAACACCTTACATGCTGCTACCTGTACTTAGCTGAAAAACCCAACAAGCATGCATAGGTTTATCATCAGCTGAATCTTAGTGAAAAGCAAGTTCCACAGCACTCTGCCATTCACATTAGAACACAACAACTGGTTTCTCCAGATGTTCCACACAATTGGAGTAATAGAGAAAAGCTTCAAAGAAACAGATTTTCCTACTAGCTATAAACACAAGGTTCTTCAGATCTGGAAAATCTTAAACAACACGCTTGAAATGCTGAAGGAACTTGGGAAGTGAGGCAGCGTCTTTGGAAAGAAATAAACAGTTGATATTTCAGTACGAGGCTCTTCATCGGGACTGGACAGGAAGGGGATAGAAGCCAAAAGAAGAGGGTGGGGCAATGGGAAGGAGTACAAAGTAAGAAGCTGAGGGGAGGATTGATGGAAGAAGACTGAAGAAAGGAGAGGACAGCGGACCATAGAAGAAAGGGAAGGAAGAGAGGCAGCAGAGGGGAAGAGAAGAGGTGACAAGGTAACCAGAATGAAAAAAGAAAGGAAGAGGGAGAATTTGCTAGAAATTGGAGAAATTGACATTCACGCCATCAAGTTTTAGACAATCCCCATTCTGGTTCCTCACTTACCCCTTTTCTTCTACTGTTTGCCAAAATAAATGTGGAATTTTAAGTGCTTTTGTGTTCCAAATAAAGACCAGCCTGATAAATACTTTGATAGTTTAGAAGCTTGCTTAATATTTGGTATTGGTTTGTTATTTTCACATATACCAAGATACAGTGAAAAGTTTGTCTTGCATACTGTATATACAGTACACAGTGATTTGGTAGAACAACACTAAATGATAGCTGCAGAATAAAATGCAGTGGCCACACAGTAGGTACAGTGGAGGTAAACAATGAAGTGGGGGATTACAACAAAGTAAATTGTGAGGTCGTCCATCTTAATGTACAAGTGGTCCTTTCAGGCAAGAGAATGGGACTGTGGGAGATAGGCCAGCCATGTTGGAATGGTGGAGCAGACTTGATGGACTGAATGGCCTTATTCTATTTCCATGTCTTATGGTCTTTCAGGACTTTGATAACACTGGGATAGATGCTGCCCTTCAGAATGGTGTTTGGGTTTTCAAGCTTTTGCATTTTCTACGCAATGGGAGAGGGGAGAAGGGAGAATCTCCAGAATGAGTGGAGTCGTTGATTATACTGACTGTTTTACTGAGTCTGTGAGAAGTACAGTTCGTAGGGGAGAGGCTGGTTTCCATGATGTGCTGAGCTGTGTCCACAGCTTTGCAGTTTCTTGAAGTCGCATGCAGAACAGTTACCATGCTATGCTATTATGGATGCAGAGAGAATGCTTCCTTTGATGAGGGTTGACAGGGACATGCCAGGTTTCCTTAGCCTCTTGAAGAAGTTGAGGCACTGGTGAAGTTTCTTGGCCATGTCGCCGATATGGTTGGATGAGCTCAATGCCTTCTGTGCTCACTTTCACCACCAGATCAGGGAGAATCTTCGCACACCCCTATGACTCCCAGTGATCCTTTGGTCTCAGTATCTGAAGATGACCTGTGGACTGCCATCAAAACAGTGAATCCAAGGAAAGCATCCATTTTGGATGGAGTACCTGGAGGAATGGCTGTCATCCAGAGGCACTTACATCCACGGTTTTGAGACTGTCTGTGTTGAAGCACATCAGCTCCTGTCTGAGTGGTAATTTGGGTCTGCTCGAATTTGCCTACTGAAGAAACAGGCCCACAGCAGATACCACCTTATTGGCTCTTCGCACAACCCTGGAACGTCTGGACAGCAAAGATGCATACATCAGGATGCTCTTTATCAATTACAGATCAGCATTTAATACCATTATCCCCTCAAAACTAATCGGTAAACTGTAAAATCTGGGCCTCAATACCCCCTTGTGCAATTGGGTCCAGGATTTCCTCACTCAAAGACCCCAGTCAGTTCAGATTTGTAAAAATATCTCCACAATCTCCATCAGCGCAGATGCACCACAGGGATTCGTACTTAGCCCCCTGCTCTACTCACTTTGCACCTATGACTGTGAGGCTAAGTACAGCTCCAACACCTTGTGCAAGCTTGCTGATGACACCACTGTTGTGGGCCGTATCAAAGGTGGTGATGAATCAGTATACAGGAGGGGGATTGAAAATTTGACTGAGTGGTGTAATAACAGCAACCTCTCTCTCAGTGTCAATAAGATCAAGGAACTGGTTTTTGACTTCAGGACAGGGAAATCAGAGATCCATGAGTCAGTAATCATTGGAGGATCAGAGGTGGTGAGCATCAGTAACTTTAAATTCCTGGTGTCACTATCTCAGAGGATCTGTATTGGGCCCATCATATAAATGTAATTGCAAAAAAAGCACAACAGTGCCTCTACTTCCTCAGGAGTCTGCTGAGATTCAGCATGTCATCAAAAAGCTTCTGTAATTGTGTGATGGAAAGTGTGCTGACCGGCTGCATTATGGCTTGGTATGGAAACGCCAATGCCCACGAGCAGAAAATCCCACAAAAAGTAGTGGATTCGTCCCAGTGCAACAGTGGTAAAGCCTTGACAACCATTGAACACATCTATACAAAACGTTGCTGTAGAAAAGCAGCATCCATCATCAAAGATCCTCACCAGCCAGGCCGTGCTCTTTTCTCGCTGCTGCCATCAGGTGGCAGGTACGGGTGCCCTGGACTTCCACCACTAGCTTCAGGAACAGTTACTACCCCTCAACCATCAGGCTCTCGAATAAAAGGGGATAACTACTCTTTCTATTTCTGATCTTCCCACAACTGATGGTCTCACGAGAAGGACTCAGTCTTGTTATTTCATGCTCGTTATTTATTGTTATTATTTTGCATTTGCACAATTTGTTCATTGATCTTGTTTATAGTTAGTTCTATAAATTTGCTAAGTATGCCCGCAGAGAAAGAATCTCAGGGTTGTATGTGGTGACATGTATGTACTCTGATGATAAATTTTACTTTAAACTTTGAACCAATGTATATGGATTTCAGCAAGGCATTCGATAAGGTACCCCATGCAAGGCTTATTGAGAAAGTGAGGAGGCATGGGATCTAAGGGGACCATGCTTTGTGGATCCAGAACTGGCTTGCCCACAGAAGGCAAAGAGTGGTTGTAGACAGGTCATATTCTGCATGGAGGTCGGTGACTAGCGGTGCGCCTCATGGATCTGTTCTGGGACCCCTTCTCTTCATGATTTTTATAAGTGACCTGGATGAGTAAATGGAGGGATGGGTTATTAAATTTGCTGATGACACAAACGTTAGGGGTGTTGTGGATAGTGTGGAGGGCTGTCAAAGGTTATAGTGGGACATCGAAAGGATGCAAAACTGGGCTGAGAAGTGGCAGGTGGAGTTCAACCCAGATAAGTGTGAGATGGTTCATTTTGGTAGGTCAAATATGAATGAGGGCAGAATATAGTATTAATGGTGAGACTGTTGGCAGTGTGGAGGATCAGAGGGATCTTGGGATCTATGTCCATCTCCTTTGTCTTACTGATGTTGAGCTGCAGATGCTTTAGCTTGCACCATTTGACAAAGCCTTCCAACAGGGCGCTGTGTTTACCTCCTATCCTCCCTTTTATACACCAAATATTGTTGCTGAGTTATCAGAGAATTTCTGCAGATGATGTGATTCAGTGTTGTTTCTGAACTCGGAGGTATATAGGATAAACAAGAAGGGAGACAATGCAGACCCAGTGAAACCCCAGTACTGCTCATAGCCATGTCTGACATATGGCTCTGATGCCACACAAACTGTGGTCTGCCAGTTAGGGAGTCTGTTATCCAGAATACAACGGGTAATGCCAACCTGCATTGAATGGAACTTTTCCCCAAGCAATGAAGGCTGTATGGTATTGAAGGCACTTGGAGAAATCAAAAAAACATGATCACACTTTTGCTTGTGGGATCCTGAGCAACACACAAAATGCTGGCGAAACTCAGCTGGTCAAGTAGCATTCATGAAAATGAATAAACAGTTGACGTTTCATGCCAAGGCCTTTCATCAGTCCAGAGTCAGATTTTGTCTAAAAATAGAACTGATTGCCCTCTATTCTGACAGTGAAGTCAAACACACGTCAGTAAGTTGCTTTCTGAGATGTTCCACTCCACTGATCTCCTGCTGAGAGATTTGGCGTTCAAATACATGGAGCTGTGGGGGGTTTGCTGAACACTAAAGTTATTTGGAAACAAAGATTGGCCTCTGCAGTGTAGATAAGGTTAGCTTTATTTGTCACATGTACGTTGAAACACGCAGTAAACTGTGTCATTTGAATCTATGACAAATACAGTCCGAGGATATGCTAGGCGGGCAGCCCATAAGTGATGCCATGCTTTCAGTGCCAAGATAGATGCCCACAACTCACCAACCTGCACCTGGAGGAAAAGCCATGAGGATACAGGGAGAATGTACAGACAGTGGTGGGATTTTACCCCAATCAAGATTACTGGTGCTACAAGGCATTACGCTAATGTCTAGCTACCATACCACCCTAGCAATATTAATATAAGTAATTTAATGATTTGCAGACTATATAGCTTTGTCTCTAGCCATTATTGTGAATGTTTATATTGGTACCAACTCCCTTATTGAGAGCAGAATCTTGAAATAGTGTGTGTATGATTGGTTTATTTGCCTTTGAGGAAATTGTAACTTCACTCCCCACTCTCCCATCCCCTCCCGAGTAAGTCATCACTTGGTGAAGAGACTCTTTTAGCTTGGGTGGATGCAGCCCTCCATTACCAGATCACGTTTGTATCCCAGAGCAGTTGAAGGTAGAGAACTAGTAGTTGATATAGTTCTCAAAAGATTGTGTGAAATACTGGAGTCCAGTCTCTGCTTGTTTTACCTTAAATATGTAACAAGCCAATTCAGTTGTTGAAAAGGTTGACTAGGCGAGAAAAGTATGAAGGGTGTACACAGCCTAACTGTAAGCAGGCTTTTTCCACTCTCAGTACTGTGCGAAATTCTTAGGCACCCTAGCTCCAAATACTGTATGTGCCTAAGACTTTTGCACAGTATTGTAGTGATTTTATGTATTGCACTCTGCTGCTGCCACCAAAAACCATGCACATTTGATGACTTGAGTGATAAACCTGATTCTGATCTGGGTCTTTACTGGGGACTGAGAGTGGGAAGGGGGCAGGGAGAGGAAAATCATGGTTGGGAAAAGGGGAAGGGAGAAGAGAGGGAGGGGAAAGCACCAGAGAGACATTCTGTAATGATCAATATACCAATAATTTGGAATCAAATGACCTTGCCTGGTGTCTCAGGGCTCCGTGTGTGTGTGCACACTGCCCCAACGCCCCTTCTCTTCATCCCCTCACGCCCCTCCTGCGGTGCTTCACACGAACGAGTGAGAGAACTAGCACTGTAGGTAGCGTGGGACTAGAACTAGAGGTTAAGGGTGAAAGGTGAAAAAAAATTAAAGGGAACCTGAGGGGGAACAACTTTACTCAGAGAGTGGTGCGAGTGTGGAATGTGCTGCCAGGAGAAGTGATGAATTGTGGTTCAATTGCAACATTTACAAGAAGTTTGGGTAAGTACTTGGATGGGATGGTCCAGATGCAGATCCATGGGCCAAGGCAGAATAATAGTTTGGCATGGACTAGATGGGACAAAGGGCCTGTTTCTCTGCTGTACTCCTCTCTAGCTCTATGAATGGTGTATTAAAGATCCAACCAAACAAATTTGTGGATGGGTTGAATCATGTTTGTGTTTTCCCTTTTACCGTAATTCAACTTTTCAAACGAGAACCCTCGGTGATGTTCATTTGAGGATTTCAAAACAAAATTTGTATGTGCGTTTCAGTTTGGACTAAAAGTTGGTTTGGATGTCAATGCTGATGCCTCTTACAAAGGCCCATGGTTATTAACGTCAGAAGGAAAAATGAACCATTTAGAGGAAACCTTCTGTTCCATGTAAGCTAGTTTCCTGAGCTTGGAAATGTGGGCTCTGGAGGACTGGCATGGGACAGCTGATGTGGAACAACATTTCCCAAACAACTTCATCCATTCATCTAGAACCTTTAATGCTCTGCAGGTATTACATGTATAGCTAATAAAAAGTGCAGATCTGATGACTGTACAAAATTGGGGTATCAATAGGGTAAGTACAAACCGGCTTTTCCACTGAAGTTGGGTGAGACTACAACTTAGAGGTCATGGGTTAAGAGTGAAACGAAATGATTAAGGCAAACATGAGGGGGAAATTCACTCTGGTGAGAGTGTGGAGAGAGTTGTCAATGGAGTGATGGATGTGGGTTCATTTGAGAGAAGCTTGGATAGGTACATGGATAGGAGGGCTGGGTGCAGGTCGATGGGTTGGAGCTGGGCCAAAGGGCCAGTCTCTGTACTGTAGTGTCCTATGTCTCTAGCTGACTATTGTTCTGTCACAGCTGGCAGACAGATGCTGCAATAACAGAACTAATCGGTTTTCTGACTGACAGAAGTGAGCGGAATGGACCTCTTCATCTCCATGAAAATGTGGTGAAATGTGCTTTTTCTCACCGCTGAAGTAAATTGAATCAATCAGCATAAAATGTCACCCTCTCCCCTGAAATTCACTTAGATTAGAGTCAATCAACATCTCAACTCTTTAACCTAATAACCCTGCCAATCAAATCTATCAAATTTTATTTTTTTGTCCCAGACATGCACAGCGCTATGAAGACCAGTGTTAATTACCTTGCTGTAATTGCCCCCACACTGAGAGCATTGTCAATCTCCTTCACAGAGCTGGTAAATGTACAGGGTAGGTGAGGTCTTTAATTATGCTGGCTGCTGTACCAAGGCAGTGAGCAGTTTTGACAAGGTCCATGAGGGGAGGCTAGTTTCTGCAATGTGCTGAGCTGTGTCCACAACTCTGTGTTTTTTTGAGATCACGTGGAGAGCAGTTGCTATACTAGGCTGTTTTCCATCCTGTGGTGATTTTCACACACACACAGAAAGGTTGTGATTCGGAATCAGTGGGGATACGGCAGTTCTGAGTAAGAGTAGAAGAGCAACTTTCCTAAGCATGAATCCCTTTCTGAACAGCATCAATAAAACAGAAGCACTGTGGGTTTTGCCACCTTCATTTCCAGTCCAGATGAAGGGTCTCAGGCCAAAATACTGACAGTTTATCCCCTCCAATGATGCTGCCTGACTTTCTGAGTTTCTCCAGCTTTTGTCTGTGATACCCAGCATTAATATTGTTCTGGTCCATTCAGTCTGGTCAAAACACATGGAGAGTAAAGGCAGTGATAATAAACCAGAGCCAAATATCCACACACATGCTGTTGGAGGAACTCAGCAGGTCAGGCAGCATCCGCGGAGAGAATTAAACAGTCAGCATTCCAGGCTGACACGCTTTATTGAGAGTTCTGATGAAGATTCTCAAGCTGAAGCATCAACTGTTTATTCGCCTCCAGAGTGCCTTCAGAATTTTGTGTGTGTTCCTTAAGATTACTAGCATCTTCAGAATCAGCTGTATTTATCAATAAAACAATTGTTCCATTACTGGTCACTTCCATAATATAATTCTGTTTTCTGTACATCACTCCCGAAGAATATTACATTAGAGTACGTCAATTGCACAATCACCACTTGACCAGAAGTAGCTAATTGAATATTCAGTGCACCCTTAACACATTGCCGAGTTCATTTCCCTCAGCATTCAATATCCAGGCCAAAAAGTTTGCCGTTTCTATAATCCTCCTACTGATCCAACCTTTGTTCTGTTGCAGTACTTTGACCATGCTGTCTGGGACCGTCCTCCTTGTCATCATTTTATCAAGTGCTTCCACCAGCCGTGGAGACCGCTACAAGTCGTTCAGTAGATGGGATACAAAGTTTGAGCACTTAACGGTCGATCCGGAGACTGGGAATGTTTACGTAGGAGCTGTGAACTTCCTCTTCCAGCTGAGCTCTGAGCTGACTGAAGCAGTGGTGCAACCCACTGGGCCGAAGAACGACAGCAAGGACTGCCTCCCCCCTGTCACCCGCAGTGACTGCCCGCAGGCGCGGCCGACTGACAACCACAACAAGTTGCTGCTGATTAACCCCTATGGCAAAGAGCTGATCACCTGTGGGAGTTTGTTTCAAGGGATCTGTGAGAAAAGGAGTTTGGGAATGATTAGCCGGATTTTGTTCCGACCAGAGCGGCCAGTCGACACGCAGTACGTGGCTGCCAATGACCCGAACGTCACGACCGTGGGATTGGTTGGCCTATCCAAAGGCGAGGTGGCAGTGCTGTTTGTGGGGCGTGGATACACCAGCAAAGGTGCTGGTGGAATTCCTCCCATCACCACCCGCAATCTGGTGTCGGCAGAGCCACAAAGTCCGGATTCGCATCCCACTTTCTCCTATGAGGATACGGCAAAGTTAGCAGTAGCTGGAAGGCTTTCGGAGTACAACCACCACTTTGTCAAATCTTTTATTTATCAATTGTCTGTGTATTTTCTATTCTATCGCAGGGACCTCAAGTCCCCCTCCAGGGAATATAAGACCTATGTGTCACGTGTGTGCCTGGGTGACATGCATTATTACTCATATGTGGAGGCGCCCCTTGTCTGTCAGACTGCAGACAGGAGCTACAATTTGCTTCAAGCTGCCTACATCAGCCGACCAGGAAAGGGCTTGGCCGATGGGGTTCTCCAAACCGATGGGGAGGTCCTGTTTGCCACTTTCGCTCTTGGCCAGACATCCACAGCAAAGCCTACAGAGGAGTCAGCACTCTGCATTTACACCATGAGCCAGATTGATCAGATAATCAATCAGACTCGGGATCTGTGCTACACCAATCACGGCAGGACCCCGGACGGGCATGAGGCAGCCTATATAGAGTACGAAGTCAAGTCCAGCTGTAGTGGGCTAACATCAGTAAGTGTTTTATTCTTTTCCCTTTTGACTTCGAACTTTTGATATTGACAATTCCTGTCACAGTATGTGGACAGGCCAACCAGAGGGAATGCCATACTAGATCTAGTACTAGGTAATGAACCGGGTCAGGTCACGGATCTCTCAGTGGGTGAGCATCTGGGGGACAGTGACCACCGCTCCCTGGCCTTTATAATTATCATGGAAAAGGATAGAATCAAAGAGGACAGGAAAATTTTTAATTGGGGAAAGGCAAATTATGAGGCTATAAGGCTAGAACTTGCGGGTGTGAATTGGGATGATGTTTGTGCAGGGAAATGTACTATGGACATGTGGTCGATGTTTAGAGATCTCTTGCAGGATGTTAGCGATAAATTTGTCCCGGTGAGGAAGATAAAGAATGGTAGGGTGAAGGAGCCATGGGTGACAAGTGAGGTGGAAAATCTAGTCAGGTGGAAGAAGGCAGCATACATGAGGTTTAGGAAGCAAGGATGATGATGGGTCTATTGAGGAATATAGGGAAGCAAGAAAGGAGCTTAAGAAGGGGCTGAGAAGAGCAAGAAGGGGGCATGAGAAGGCCTTGGCGAGTAAGGTAAAGGAAAACCCCAAGGCATTCTTCAGTTATGTGAAGAAAAAAAGGATGACAGAAGTGAAGGTAGGACCGATTAGAGATAAAGGTGGGAAGATGTGCCTGGAGGCTGTGGAAGTGAGCGAGGTCCTCAATGAATACTTCTCTTTGGTATTCACCAATGAGAGGGAACTTGATGATGGTGAGGACAATATGAGTGAGGTTGATGTTCTGGAGCATGTTGATATTAAGGGAGAGGAGGTGTTGGAGTTGTTAAAATACATTAGGACAGATAAGTCCCCGGGGCCTGATGGAGTATTCCCCAGGCTGCTCCACGAGGCGAGAGAAGAGATTGCTGAGACTCTGGCTAGGATCTTTATGTCCTCGTTGTCGACGGGAATGGTACCGGAGGATTGGAGGGAGGCGAATGTTGTTCCCTTGTTCAAAAAAGGTAGTAGGGATAGTCCAGGTAATTATAGACCAGTGAGCCTTACGTCTGTGGTGGGAAAGCTGTTGGAAAAGATTCTTAGAGATCGGATCTATAGGAATTTAGAGAATCATGGTCTGATCAGGGACAGTCAGCATGGCTTTGTGAAGGGCAGATCATGTCTAACAAGCCTGATAGAGTTCTTTGAGGAGGTGACCAGGCGTATAGATGAGGGTAGTGCAGTGGATGTGATCTATATGGATTTTAGTAAGGCATTTGACAAGGTTCCACACGGTAGGCTTATTCAGAAAGTCAGAAGGCATGGGATCCAGGGAAGTTTGGCCAGGTGGATTCAGAATTGGCTTGCCTGCAGAAGGCAGAGGGTGGTGGTTGAGGGAGTATATTCGGATTGGAGAGTTGTGACTAGTGGTGTCCCAGAAGGATCTGTTCTGGGACCTCTACTTTTCGTGATTTTTATTAACGACCTAGATGTGGGGGTAGAAGGGTGGGTTGGCAAGTTTGCAGATGACACAAAGGTTGGTGGTGTTGTAGATAGTGTAGAGGATTGTCAAAGATTGCAGAGAGACATTGATAGGATGCAGAAGTGGGCTGAGAAGTGGCAGATGGAGCTCAACCCGGTGAAGTGTGAGGTGGTACACTTTGGAAGGACAAACTTCAAGGCAGAGTACAAAGTAAATGGCAGGATACTTGGTAGTGTGGAGGAGCAGAGGGATCTCGGGGTACATGTCCACAGATCCCTGAAAGTTGCCTCACAGGTAGATAGGGTAGTTAAGAAAGCTTATGGGGTGTTAGCTTTCATAAGTCGAGGGATAGAGTTTAAGAGTCGCGATGTAATGATGCAGCTCTGTAAAACTCTGGTTAGGCCACACTTGGAGTACTGTGTCCAGTTCTGGTCACCTCACTATAGGAAGGATGTGGAAGCATTGGAAAGGGTACAGAGGAGATTTGCCAGGATGCTGCCTGGTTTAGAAAGTATGCATCATGATCTGAGATTAAGGGAGCTAGGGCTTTACTCTTTGGAGAGAAGGAGGTTGAGAGGAGACATGATAGAGGTGTACAAGATAATAAGAGGAATAGATAGAGTGGATAGCCAGCGCCTCTTCCCCAGGGCACCACTGCTCAATACAAGAGGACATGGCTTTAAGGTAAGGGGTGGGAAGTTCAAGGGGGATATTAGAGGAAGGTTTTTTACTCAGAGAGTGGTTGGTGCGTGGAATACACTGCCTGAGTCAGTGGTGGAGGCAGATACACTAGTGAAGTTTAAGAGACTACTAGACAGGCATATGGAGAAATCTAAGGTGGGGGCTTATATGGGAGGCAGGGTTTGAGGGTCGGCACAACATTGTGGGCCGAAGGGCCTGTACTGTGCTGTGCTATTCTATGTTCTATGTTCTTTGGCCAATAGATCCACCTGTTTAATGCTACGGGTAATGAAAATCCACAGGCCAAGAAATTCAAGCTGTTGGATTACTGTTACATAAAGATAACACATATAAGTTCCTTTCCTGTCATTTCAGGGATTAAGTTCAGGAAAGTTCACAATATTATAAACCCTCTTGATGAAATTTTTGCATTTGCACATCCACAATATGCTTACTGTACATCATTTCAATTAAGCTCTACGTGACTGCATTTAAAAGACCAATTTTAAGTTCATGCTGAGCTGGAGGTTATTTCATAATTCAGGCCCAACTTGGTGAGCAAAAGATATCTAAGAGAGAAATAGAAGTTGTTACCCCATCCACTGCCACCAAACTCATCGTTCCCTTACTCCACACTGCTTGTTTCTACCTCCTACCAAGATCCACAAACCTGACTGTCCGGGTAGGTCCAGTGTCTCTGCCTGCTCCTGCCCCCCTGTGTCATCATGCCTTGACTCTCTTTTATCCCCCTTGTTCAGTCCCTTCCCACCGACATCTGCAACTCTTTTCATGGTCTAGGTTTCCTCACAAACTTTCAGTTCCCTGGCCCAGAACCACCTCATTTTCACCACAGATGTCCAGTCCCTATATACATCTATTCCCTATCGAGAAGGCCTTAAATAAAAGTATCTCAATATTGGTTCTCAATAAAAGAACCAACCAGTTCCCTACCACCAGCACCACCCTCCTTCGCTGGCAGAACTGGTCCTCACCCTCTGCAATTTTTCCTTCAGTTCCTCCCACCTTCTCCACACTCAGGGTCTAGCCCCAGGCATTCACATAGGCCCCAACCAAGCTCGCCTTTTCGTTGGTTATGTAGAACAGTCCATGTTCCAAGCCTTCCCCAGTAATGCTCCCCGACTCTTCCTGCGCTGCATTGATGACTGCATTACTGCTGCTTTGTGCACCCATGCTGAGCTCGTCAACTTCATCAACTTTGCTTCCAATTTCCACCCTGCCCTTAAATATACTAAGTCCATTTCTGAAACCTCCCTCCCCTTTCTCAAACTCTCTGTCTCCATCTTCTCATTACATTTCCCAAACTCCCTGTCTCCTTCTTCTCATTACATTCACGTCCGCTGCATCTGTACCAGGAAGCAGGTTTCCTTTCCAGAACATCAGAAATGCCTTTCTTCTTCGAAGAACAGGGTTTCCCTTCCTCCACCATTGATGCTGCCCTTACCCGCATCTCCTCCATTTCCCGAACATCTGCGCTCACCCCATCTTCCTGCCACCTTAAAAGTGACAGACTTCCTCTTGTTGTTACCTGCCACCCCATGAGTCTCCGCATCCAGCACATTATTCTCCGCACTTCTGCCATCTCCAAAGGCTTCCTACCACCAAACGTATCTTTAACTCTGCCAGCTCTGTCCACTTTCTGCCGGGGTCACTCCCTCCGTGATTCCCTTGTCCACTCATCCCTCCCCATGAATCTTCCTCCTGCAAGCAGCAAAATGCTACAGTGTACATTCACCCCCTCCCTCACCTCCATTCGGGGCTCCAAACAGTCCTTCCAGGTGAGGCAACACTTCACTTGTGAATCTGCTGGGGTTCTGTCTTGTGTCTGGTGCTCTGATGCAGCCTCCTGTACATTGCTGAGACCCACTGTAAATTGGGGGACCGCTTCATCAAGCACCTCTGCTCCATCCGCCAAAAGCGAAACTTACCGGTGAGCAAACATTCTAATTCTGATTCCCATTCCTGTTCTGACATGTTGATCCATGGTGATATGGCATCTTCAGATTGGAGGAGCTACACCTTGTATTCCATCTGGGTAGCCTCTGACCTGATGCATGAATATTGATTTCTTCTTCCAGTAAAAAAATACCTTTACCTCCCCTCTTCTCCTATTCCTCACTTTGGCCTCTTACATCTTCTCACCTGGCTTCAACTAAGACCTTCTAGCTTTCCTCCTTCCCCTCCCTCCCCCCACCCCACCTTTTTATTCTGGCATCTTCCTTTTTGGTCCTGAAAAAGGATCTCAGCCCAAAATCTCGACTGTTTATTTATTTCCATAGATGCTGCCTGACCTGCTGAGTTCCTCCAGCATTTTATGCATGTTGCTTTGGATTTCCAGCATCTGCAGACCTTCTCATGTTTAAGATCCTCCAGGGTTGGTAGAAAGATGCACTGTCTGTCAGGTTTATAAAGTAGAGCCAGTGGTGATCGTCCTTAAGAATACATATTGATTTTTAATGAGAATGAGATTGATAGCTCAAGGTGAATCATTTTGACTGTACTGTTGATTTTCTCTTGTTTATAATAAAAATTGGTTGGTGATATATTTACTACTTTTGCTGATAAATTTCAGATAGTATAAAGTGTTTAGTAAAGAAATTTAATGTATTTACTGTAGTAGATCCTAATGGTGCACTTGTGGAGGATGAGTGTTTAAAAAATTATTGTTCCAAAACATACAAGCTGATTTGCGTAAAAAATGTAAATGATGCTTTTGCTTTTTGTTCTTCGAAAGAAACTCAGTATTGTACAGAAGTGCCATGGTGATTATCTAATATACAGACAATTATTTTAGTAATTAAATATTCAGACTTAGTTCTTGTATTCAAGCGGCTGTGTGCTGAAAGTGATTACTGACTGGTGACCTTGCACCCTAGTAGTTACCTAAAACTTAACCATGCCACGAGAAATTTCAAGTGCAATCTACTTGAGGGGTAAAGTAACTGAACTATGTTCTTTGTCAAAAAGTGGGACAGGTCCACAAGACTGAGGTCTAGGAACAGAATTAGGCCATTCTGCCCATCAAGCTGCTCTGCCACTTAACCATTGCTGTTATTTTATCTCAACCCCATTCTCCCAGTAACCCCTAACTTCCTTACCAATCAATCTCTGCTGTAAGTACACCCAATGACTTGACCTTCACAGTCTTCTGTGGCAAGAAATTCCAAAGAGTCACCAGCCTCTGGCTGAAGAAGTGTGTGTGTGTGTGTATATACATACATACATACATACACACACACACACACACACACACACACACACACACACACTTACTTTACGATAGCACATACAGTCACAAAAATAATATTAACACAGATCCCTTAGTGATATGATCTGAAGATTGAAGGGATGTTGTCTAGGAGCCATGTGTTTGCAAGAACAAATACGCAGCAGTTCCTGATCTTGCGCTGGCTCAGCTACAGATGAAGAGAACTCAGCTTATCTCACACCTTCAGGCCCTTTCTGGATTCACGGATTTGTCAAATATCTGACCCTTGCATTAATTATTGTCAACGAGCAGATCTCCATTGGTCAGCAGCCCTGGTCAACTTTGATCATATTTATAGTTGATAGAAGAAAGTACCTGTGTTTACATAGCAGGCATCACAAGCCCGACACCAGACGCTGTTTTGGTTTAGATGCGACAATGCTATGGTGAACAGCAACCAGCAGCAAAGAATGCAGTTAACTACACATTTGAGTTGTTGTGTCAAGCTGGCGATAATTTATCTTTTCTTTCCCTCTTTTTCACTGCAAAATAAATTTACATTTCCTCTTTTAAAGTTCAAGTTTATGTCATTCAAGTGTACACATCTATACAGCAAAATGAAAACAACAGCCCTCTGGACCAAGGTGCACAAAATAGTACATATCACTCACACTCACACTCACTCTCTCACTCACACACTCACACTCTCACTCACACTCACTCTCACTCTCACACTCACTCTCACTCTCTCTCACACTCACACTCACTCTCACACTCACTCTCTCACTCTCACACTCACACTCACTCTCACTCTCACACTCACTCACTCTCACACTCTCACCCTCACCCTCACCCTCACCCTCTCACTCTCGCACACACTTTCACTCCCACACACACTCAATCATTCACTCACTCTCTCTGTCTCACTCTCTCTCGTGCGCGCGCGCGCACACACACACACACACACACACACACACACACACACACACACACACCACACACACACGCGCACACACACACACACCCACCCACCCACCCACCCACCACATAAAGTAACAGGTAACAAGGTGTACTTATGACACAAGTTTAGAAAGTGAACAATATAATGCTACTATATGTGTGATGAGACCTGGGTGGTGGCAGAGAGTTCAGTAGCTTTCTGGTCTGGGGGAAGAGTCCTCGCAGTTTGTGTCCTAATGCTACAGTAGTTGTTATTGAGCCCGTCACCCCCACTGGAGCGTAGTAGGCTGCTGACAGCAATTTGCCAGACTCCTCAGCGCATGGCAAGGCGGTTTCAGCCTCTCCTTTTGGGAATCTGTCTGTCTTCTGAGGACATCAGTGATGGGTTCTGTACATGCAGTGAGGATTGAAGTCAATCAGAGACATGGCTGCTGAATCAGATGATGTCACATTTATAGTTAGACTGAGTGTTGGTCGCTTTACTTTTCCTGTTGGCACCAATAATTTCTTTGTTCAATTCTAAGATGGTAAATGACAACATCTCAGTAGCTACTTGGTGATTGGATAAAGAGGTGGGGTTTGGATTGTTGCCAATGCAGCAATGAGACACTTACCATACAAAAGTTTGCACCTCTGTCCATAGTTGCTGGTCCAATCTGCGAATTAAAAAAAAATGACAGAACATAGAACAATACAGTATAGAAACAGTCCTTCCACCCTCGATATTGTGCCAAACAAATTAAACTAATTAAATAAACCCCGTCTGTCTGCACATGGACCATATTTCCCCATTTACTACACATTCATGTGCCTATCTAAAAGCCTCCAAAATGCCTTTATCGTATCTGTCTCCACCACCACTTCCAGGAGTGCTTTCGAGGCACCCACCACTCTGTGTAAAGCAAAAACAAACTTGTCCCATGCATCTCCTTTGAACTCTCCTCCCCCAACCATAAATACACGCACCTTCATATGAGACATATCAACCCTACAGGGAAAAGATACGCAATCTTAAAATCTTAACTTCAATCAGCTCTCCCCTCAGCCTCAGAGAAAACAACTCCAGTTTGTTCCACCTCTCCATAGAGCACCTGCTCTGTAATCTCGACTGCATCCTGATAAATTAGCATAAAAGAGACCTGTGGAGTTGGTTAGGTCAGGGCCATTCACTCCATTTACAGGAAGTAATTTGGATCAAGAGGGTCAGGACTGAGGATCAATGCAACTCGAGTATGTGACATTGAGATATTGTGTGGCTGCTCTGATTCCTGGAGAGAGAGAGAGAGAGGGCAAATGGGGAGAGGCTTGTGCTATTTCATGAGGTTAGGAGAGAGGGGCAAGGAGGCTGAAAAGGTTACAGATGTGGATTAGGGTTCTGACATGTCAATGGCATGAACATCGATTTCACCAGCTTTCAGAAATTTCTTTCCCCTTCCACTTCCCTCTTCAATTCCCCACTCTGACCTCTTACCTCTTCTTTTCACCTACCTATCACTCCCCCCCCCCGGTGCCCCTCCTCCTTCCCTTTCTCCTATAGTCCACTCTCCTCTCCTATCAGATTCCTTCTTCTCCAGCCTTTACAGCTTCTTACTTCACCCCTCTCCCCTACCCAGCTGGCTTTATCTGTCTCCTTCCTACTTGTACAGGTCAACCTTCACTAATCCGGCACCATTGGGACCTGAGGAGTGCCGGATTAGTGAACATGCCGAATTACAGAAGGATCACATTAAGCATAATCAGTGCCGGATTATCGAAGGAACCGGATTATGGGTAGTCGGATTAGTGAAGGTCGACCTGAACTACTACTTCTCCCCTAACCACTTTATTTTGGCATCTTTCAGCTTCCTTTCCAGTTCTGATGAAGGATCTCGGTCTGAAAAATTGACTGTTTATTCCCCTTCACAGATGCTGCCTGACCTGCTGAGTTTCTCCAGCATTTTGTGTGTTGCTCTGGATCAGAGTACTTTGGACTTGAGTAAAAGGCAAGAACTAC
Source organism: Mobula hypostoma (assembly GCF_963921235.1). Classification (NCBI taxonomy): domain Eukaryota; kingdom Metazoa; phylum Chordata; class Chondrichthyes; order Myliobatiformes; family Myliobatidae; genus Mobula; species Mobula hypostoma. The sequence goes on from NC_086111.1 coordinate 5,620,722, forward strand.
GAATTGTGCCATTTTCTTGGAATACACTGCTCCGTACAGTCATGCTCTTTCACCTTCATTCCCTCTTGCCTAATCCAGATCATCTGGCGTGTTTTCAAGACTGGCTGCCCAACAGATCTTCTGATAATTTGGTTAATGGAGTGTGAGATTCTTTGTACTGTGATTTATCATGCACATTAAAGGGGAACTTATCGAATTCTTTGGTTATTTGAGATATTCAAATCTTGTTAGAAAAATTGGGGGATTTTGGCAGCTAAATAGCCTGGTTGCCTGACTCTCTGTTGAACGTTTACTTGGCTCATAAGTCAGCAATATCGGACAAGATGTTCCAAATAAATGAAGTGGAATCAGAAAAGCTGCAAGGCAGTTGAAGATGGCAAGGCACAGATCTCCCCGGCAACCATCGAGGAGTGATCTGCCAATGAGATTCACTGCATTTCCTTCAGTGAAGAGGCAAGAAATCTTGAGAACAAATTGCTGCAGCCATTTGCAAAGTAAAGTGCACTAAAGCACAAACATTTTAAAATGTTTTCCTGCAATATTAGATGGCCCGTTAGAGCCCAGGATAAGCAAATACAGCATTTGTATTTGGGAAGTGCCAGAAGACTTGGAGTTAGATCAAAGGAGCAGATAAAAAAAAGGACCAGTGTGGGTTTTAAATAAAGGGATAACAGTAGCATAAAGAGGCTTTCAGGTGACTAATTTTAAAAGTGCCTAGATGTATGTTTGATAACCTTTTGATTTATACACAAGTCCCCTACCCTGGTAAAACAAACTGTGACTATCCAGCTTATTGAAGCCCTTCGTGATTTTTATAAACCTGTGCAAGGTCGAGCTTCAGCCTCCTTCTCTAGGGTAAACAGTCACAACCTGTCCAGTCTCTCCTTGTAACTCATGCAGACGTGGCAATATTCTTGTGAATCTTTTCTTCACCCTCTCTAGGTTAAGCACACCTTCCAATGTTACGGTGACTCCCAAATATAGTCTCAGCAATGTCTTGTACAGCTGTAACTTGATGTCCCAACTCTTGTATTCAAGTGTACCGCATGCATTTTTCATTGCTTTGTCTACTGTGTCACCACTTTCACGGAGATACTTACTTGTACCCTTTCTCCTGTCCCTTCTACTGCATCCACCAAGGCCCTGTTGTTAACTCTTAATGCAGCCAAAATGCATCGCTCGTCTAGTTAAATTGCATCTGTCATCCCATGCCCATTTTCCAAGCTGACCTACATCCTGTTCTAACGTTGGACAACATTCTTCACTGTCCACCACAATACCAAATTTGCTGTCACCTGCAAACTTCCTAACTATGCCATATACATTCTCATGAGATAATATAGGTTACGAACTACAAAGGAACCAATACCAATGCCTGTAGCACACCACTGGTCACAGGCCTCCAATCCTCCACCACCACTCTGTGACCGCTTCCACCAAGCCAACTTTGTATCCAGTTGACTAGCATACCCTGGATCCCATGTGATCTCGCCTTCCAGAACAGTCTACTATGGGATCTCATCATAAATCTTTTTGAGGACCATGTAGATAACCCTACCGTCGTGATCCTTTTAGTTAACTTTTCAAACAAGCCAATTAAATTTGTGCATTTCTCATACACAAAGGTTATTGCTAATCATTCATTGGCTTTTCCAACGCATATAGATATTGCCTTTCAGAATCCCTTCCAGTAACTTTCCCACCGCTGATGTTAGGCTCATTGTCCTGTTGTTCCTTGGCTTGTCCTTGCCTTGCTTCTTAAATAAAGGCACAACAGTAGCCACCCTCCAATCTTCCAGTACCTCGCCCACAGCTCAGGAAGGTACAAACATGTCTACAGTGTCCTCGAGATTTCTCCCCTACTTTCTACAACACCTGAAAATATACTTGGTCAGGCCATGGGAATTTATCCACCTTTATTCAACTCAAGACTGCCAATATCTCTATTTCTATCAGGAGATCACAGTTTTCTTCCCCAAATTCCCAAACTTCCATGACCTTCATAGGAAAGGAAAGTATTTTGTTTAAGATCTCACTGGTTTCCTGTGGCTCCACATGTGGTCGACAACACTGATGCTTAATGGGGACCTGTTCTCTCCCTAGAGACTCTAATGCTTTTAATACTTTGAACTAATATACTTTTCAAATCATATGGACTTCTTCTTCACCTTATCGGCCAAGTGTTAGTGCCTCTTGATCTGAAAGAAACACTGCACTAACAGTGCACTAACATGTAATGTGTATTAATTGCCACTTTTGCTCTGTGCCAGTGATAAATGATTTGCCGGATCTCAGACAGCAGTAGCTGGTTAGAATAGATAGGTGAAGTGCAGCTGTTGTATATCTGGTATATTTTAACAGTTAGTCCCAGACTGCGCAGTTAAATAATTGGTAACTGTAACATCATTCTGTCCAGTATTATTGACTGGAATGGAAATGGAATGGGAAATTATGACTGTAGCATCAATGGAATGGAATGGGAAATTGTGACTGTAACATCAATACACCTAGAATCAATTGCAGCAACTAAATGGAATGGACATGCCAATCTAATTTCTCGTTCCTTTGCAAAAGAACATGCTTTAAAAAAAGTATCGAGAAACAATGGATTAGTTTTTAAGTCTTCCATTTTAATTATTCAGAATCACAATTACGATCTCTTTATTGCCATATTATGACACATACCAGAGTTGATTTTAATTGGATGCCAAGCATAACACACCGGACAATACCGTAACAGACAACACAACAGCAACCAACAGTTTACAAGGCAGTAGTGCAAACAGCCATGAGCAATCAACAATTAGCAGAACAACGGTCACATCCGCAAATGTCAATAATCAAACCAAAATAAATGTGGGGATATAAACAGACTGAATAATTATCAATAGAACAGGGAGAGTAGGAAAGACCATTTAACAGATGTGCGAGGAATGTTAGGGTATTACACCTGAGTGACTTTTGTTGAGAAACTGGAGTGACAAGAAAGAAATTTCAGAGAGGATGTGTAGCCTTGGTGGTGAAGGACTTGTAGTGTCTCCCTGATGGCAATTTGGTGAATAGTTCACCACTAGAGTGGGTGGAGTCAGCAGTAATTTTTCAGTTCTCTCAAAATGCTGGAGGAGCTCAACAAGTCAGGCAGCACCTATGGAAAAGAGTAAACAGTCGACATTGCAGGTCGAAACCCTTCGTCAGGACCAATTTTTCAGCTGCATTTCTTCACTCTGGCGATGAACAAGGTTTACCCTTTGAACAGTCTGACCAGCAGTATTCTCTTTTCCTTCTCTCCAGGACACTCTTAATGCCTACCCCTGTGGATATGACCACACACCCAGCCCAATGGCGAGTCGCATTCCCATTGAGGCTTCGCTGGTGCTGAAGGTTGCCCAGGGAAGACTGGTTGCTGTAGCGGTGACAGTGGAAATGGAACACACCATTGCCTTTGTGGGAGATGACAAGGGCTACTTGCACAAGGTAAGGCAATAAAATCTGGCCTGGACTAAGATATGTGAAACATCATCCCTTGGACCAGCTCTAACTATTTCAAGGACCTCGCACAAGTTCATTAAATAACCTTTGCTCTGGTTCTTCTGAGACACTGCCATCCTAATTACCAGTGGTTGGCTGTCAGACAAGAAATAGTTAAAACTGGAATATCAGTTCCCTTTTCCAGGATAGATGGGATTGCCCTTCAAGCAGAAGAATTGTTTGCAAGCAATAGGCGTGATATCACAGAGATTTGGAAGGTTTTATGACAGTTTATAGCCAATTGGCCTTTTAGGTCCATGCAGTACCGTGTTGTAATTCATGGTCAATAACCATTGTTTTGTTTTCCACAAACTTTTAAATTTGATGAGGACTTTTCGAGTCTACCATTCTTTCTGGTAGAGTTTCAGCATCCACAAAGCTTAAACTTAAAGAGCATCAGATTCTAATTGAAGCCTCTTTTATCTACACTCCAATGCCATTTGATCGCCTTTGTTTCAGAGAAAGTAATACCAACGTTCTCAATCTATCTTCCTAACTATGCTTCTCTACCCAGTCTCAGTAAAGTACTCAGCTCTTTAAAGTATCTTTCCTATGGAAATGTGCAACACTGGATGAATCAGCTCATCTAATGTGGACTATTTGGCCCTTTTCTGAGGTGTCATCACTTAGCATGGATTCTGATGTAAATAATCTGCCATTTAGACTTATGAATTAGGACCAGGAATAGGCTCTTCTGACCCGAGTATTTGCTGCATCAGTATTAAGATCATGACTAATCTGATTGTAATCTGATCTGTACATTCCCACTTAAAATAATAGTCATAGTCATACTTTATTGATCCCGGGGGAAATTGGTTTTCGTTTCAGTTGCACCATAAATAATAAATAGTGATAAAACCATAAATAGTTAAATAGCAATATGTAAATTATGCCAGTAAATTATGAAATAAGTCCAGGACCAGCCTATTGGCTCAGGGTGTCTGACCCTCCAAGGGAGGAGTTGTAAAGTTTGATGGCCACAGGCAGGAATGACTTCCTGTGACGCTCTGTGTTGCATCTCGGTGGAATGAGTCTCTGGCTGAATGTACTCCTGTGCCCACCCAGTACATTATGTAGTGGATGGGAGACATTGTCCAAGATGGCATGCGACTTGGACAGCATCCTCTTTTCAGAGACAACCGTGAGAGAGTCCAGTTCCATCCCCGCAACATCACTGGCCTTACGAATGAGTCTGTTGATTCTGTTGGTGTCTGCTACCCTCAGCCTGCTGCCCCAACAGCTTCTCTGCTCCTTTTATTTGCCCAAAACGGTTACAGCTGGACCTCAAGTTCCTTGTCCTTACTTACAGTCCTTTCTCCATTGTGTTGTGTTGATCATGTTTATTGGATTGGTTCACCCCTAAACCTCAATATATCTCTAGTTATGTGTGTTGATGTCCTGCTGTGCTAGCAGGGGAGTATAATATTCAGTAAATTGGGACAACACTGAAAAGGTGCTAAAAGTAATACAGCAAAGAAACTGGCTTACTGAGTTTGTTTCAGGAACGTAACCAACCTGTTCGATCCTGTACAATTCCAGAGTCACAGTAATCTGGTTGATTCGTAACTACCATACGGCCTAGCAAGCCGCTTTGAGCAATACATGCTGATCTTTACAGGATTTTATGCATGGCTAAAACCTGATTGAGGTTGGAACCACACTCTGTGCTGTAAAAAGAAAGAGGCTTAACTTCCTGTGACCATCCATTGTACATTGATGGCTGCTGATGTCAGCTGATGATAGAACTGGGCTCTTGCAATGGCCCTTTGTTCAAACTTAGAGCATAGTAACCAGGGGCCATGCCCACTGGAATTCACTGGGTGTCTCCTGAGGAAGTGGGAGAAACATTCAGTCACAGGAAAATGTCCTTGTGTGACTTTAAGGGAAGTACATTAACATTGATTCTATCAGCTTTCCTATCTACGAGGATCCTCGTCCATTCTCCAAGGCTTAGTCCAGTAAAACAGACAGTGCAGCAAGCTGATGCCTGGTAGGAGTAATCTGGATGAAGAATGAATTGAACTGCAAAAATGTAATGGCCATATAACAGTACATCTAAAGGGTCTGGCAGCAAATGGTTTCTGAAGGGTTAACTGCTAAAGCCCTTCATTAATGAAGATGGCAGTTATGTTTCTTGCCTTTTTATGCCAAGTCATATCTTCAGGGATGAGTGTTTGTTGCTTTCACTGTCCTAGGTTTTTGTGAAGCCATCTGGAAATGTGGAGCGATATGCAACCCTGACAATCCAGCCCAACGCAGCGATCAGTGGCGATCTGGCATTTGACCGTGGCCAGGAGAACCTTTATGTCACAACTCCATTGAAGGTATGAACGCCAGCTGTGGATGTATTTTGTGAAGGTTAGAATTATCTGTCAAACGTACAGTGAAGTACATTGTTTGTGTCAATGACAATGCAGTCCAATGATCGTGTTGGGTGCAGCCCGCCAGTGTCACCCCACTTCCGGCACCAATGTAGCCTGCCCACAACTTACTAATACTGACATGAATGTCTTTGTGACATGGGAGGAAACCAACGAGATCACAGGCAGAACATACAAGCTCCTTACAGACAATGGTGGGAATTGGACTGTGATCGCTGGTGTTATAAGATGTTACACTAAATCTACACTACTGTGCTGCCTGTGTAAAGCATCGCTAGTGTTGTTATATTTTAATATGAATAAGGGTGCCAGGGTTGTGTAGCAATCAGCTCAACACTACTACAGCTTGAAGTGTTGGAGTTCGCTGCCTACATCTGACATTCTCTGTGAGCAATCTCTGTACATGCTCTTCATGGAATGCATGTGTTTTCTCCGGGTCCACCTGTTTCTTCCCACACTCCAATAACGTACCAGGTAGGTCAATTGGTCTTTGTAAATTGTCCTGTGATTAGATGAAGGTTAAATCGGGGTTGTCAGGGGTGTCTGGGCAGCGTTGCTCAAAGTGCAGGAAGGGCCTATTCTGTGCTGTATCTCTAAATAAAAATAAAGATTAGATTAGATTGGATTATGAGGACACGCCTATTTTATTGTCATTTAGTCATGCATGCATTAAGAAATGATGCAATATTCCTCCAGTGTGATATCACAGAAACACAGGACAGACCAAGACTGAAAAACTTACCAAAAACCACATAATTATAACATATAGTTACAACAGTGCAACGATACCATAACTTGATGAAGAACAGGCTATGGGCACAGTAAAAAAGTTCAAAGTCTCTCGAAAGTCCCACATCTCACGCAGACGGGAGAAGAAAGAAAACTCTCCCTGCCATGCCCGACCACAGTCTGGATGACCACAGATCAGCCCTCCGACACCGAGTACCGAGCGCCATCTCTGCCGAATACTTTGACCCCAGCCTCAGTCGCCAGCAGCACAATAAAGGAGAAATGAACAAGATAAACTCGGGCTAGCTAGCACATCACTCTACATTGCTGGTTCTGCTGTGCTTTACAACAAACCCAGAGTGAAGAAAGCCCATAAAGGGTTTCATGCAGTGATGTAACTCCCAGCCTGATTGGAGCCTGCAGCTAAAGTGCTGTATCTAAGCAAGTAATTATTCAGCACCGAAATACTGAAGAAATATTTTGATCTCAGGAAAAATTTGAGGGGAAACCATAGATCGTGGGAGGGAAGCTTTGATTTGTATATTGAAAGATGCTTCAGGCAAAGGTGAAAATTCAGTGTTCAGAGTTCACTGCTGGTAGCACAACATGGGGCGAGACTTTCTGCAGAACTGATTAACATTATACTTTGATCAAGTCCGTAAATGGATTTGTTCAAGGTTTGCAGAATATATTTCATTTGACTCGGTTCGGTTTGTGTGGTGGGGTTTGAGAGAGAAAGCTGGCCAGTGGTTTGCTGTCATTATCTGTGAGAGGGATTCTCCGTCTCCTGCGGTGCAGCCGAAGATAGCAGCCTTTCCAGGAAGGCAGCTGGAGGTGGCGGGGGTGGGGGGGGGTGGAGGCTCAGTGATTTGAATATCAAAGGAAGGTATCAATCTCAGGCAACACACACAAAAAATGCTGGTGAACGCAGCAGGCCAGGCAGCATCTATAGGAAGAGGTACAGTTGGTCTCGGCTCGCAACGTTGACTGTACCTCTTCCTATAGATGCTGCCTGGCCTGCTGCGTTCACCAGCATTTTTTGTGTGTGTTGCTTGAAATTCCAGCATCTGCAGATTTCCTCGTGTTTGCGTTATCAATCTCAGGGTTGGTTGCTTTATGGGTAATATACAAACACAGGTTAGAAGCAGGAGTAGCCATCAGGTCCCTCACGCCTGCTCCACCATTTAATAAAATCATGGTTGACCTCACCGTAAACTCAAATCTGCATTCCTGTCCCACTGCAGTAACCTTTCAGCCTCTTTATCCAGTGTGTAGCTACCTTTGCCTTAAAAATATTGAGATTTTATTTCAACTGGACTGATGAGGAAGAGAGTTTCAAAGAAACATTATCCTGAGAGAAAAAAGAATTGCTTAATTTTCTTTTATTTAGAGATACAGTACAGTGGCAGGCCTCTGGGCCCACTGAGCTGTGCCATCCAATTACACCCATGTGATGAAATGATCTACTAACCAGCACACCTTTGGACTGTGGGAGGAAACTGGAACACCCGGAGGAAACCCACACATTCATGGAGAGAACATGCAAACTCCTCAGAGACAGCAGCAGGAATTGAACCCAGTTGTTGGTGCTGTAATAGTGTTATGCTAACGACAATGTTACCATGTCTCCCCTTATCCTAAATGAGGACCCCGTATTTTAAACACTGACCACTGTTCCTAAGTTTCTTCCACAAGAGGAAATTTCCCCTCCACATTCCTCTGGACCTTGCATTTTTCACTCAAAGTCCCCTCAAAGTTAAATTTCTTATCAAAGTACATATATTTTACCGTATACTACATTGAGATTCATTTTCTTGTAGGAAAATAAATACAATAGAGTTCATGAAAATAGAACTCTTTATAAACAAAGATCGACAAACAACCAATGTGTAAAAGAAGGCAAATGATATAAATTTTAAAAATACAAACCGTGATAAATTTTATTATAATAAAATGATAATACCAATTATTTTAAATAATAATAGTGAGGCTTGCTTGCAGAAGGGGTGCCACTGGTATCTCAATGTTCCAGGGTTCTGTTTCAGATGTGAGAGAGCCGGGGTGGGGGGGTCGGGTGGTGGGGGCATTACCAATCAGGGAAAATGTCACGACAGCCCTCAGACTGGACAGCTCATCTAGTGTGGCTTTTACAGGTAGAACTGAGGAATAAGAAAGGCATGATCACATAAATGGGATTATATTGCAGATCACCAACAGTCTGCAGGATTTAGAGGAACAAATTTGTAGAGAATTTGCAGCCCGTTGCAAGAAATATAAGGTTGTGATAGGTGATTTAACTTTCCACTTACGGTATGGGAGTCCCTATCAAGGGCTGGATGAGAAATAGTTGGTCAAATATGTTCAGGAAAGTTTCCTTAATCAGGACATAGAAGACCCAACTAGAGGGAGTGCGATACTAAATCTCCTGTCGGGGAATGAGACAGGGTGGTAACAAAAGTTTGTATGGGGGAACCTTTGCATCTAATGATCATAATGCCATTAGTTTCAAGGTAATTATGGAAAAGATAGGTCTGGTCCTCGAGTTGAGATTCTAAATTGGAGAAAGGTCACATTTGATGGTTTCAGAAAGGATCTGGGAAGTGTGGATTGGGACAGACTGTTTTCTGGTGAAGCTATATTTGGTAAGTGCGATGGTTTCAAAAGTGAAATTTTGAGAGCACAGAGTTTGTATGTTCCTGTCAGAATAAAAGGCAAGGAAAACAGGTTTAAGGAATCTTGGTTTTTGAGAGATTTTGAGGTGCATAGCAGGTATAGGCAGGTAGGAACAAATGAGGTACTTGAAACTTAGAAGTGCAAGAGAACACTTAAGGAGGAAATCAGAAGGGCGCAAAGAAGACATAATTTGATCTAGCAGACAAAGTGAAAGAAAATCCTAAGGGCCTCTATGGATATATTAAGAGCAAAAGGATTGCAAGGGACAAAATTGGTCCTCTGGAAGATCAGAGTGGTAAACTACGTGTGGAGCTGAAAGAGTTGGGGGAGATGGTAAATGGTTTTTTAGTATCTGCTTTGACTTCTCTTGTTACCTACAGTTGTTACATCTTTCCTTTAGTAAAATACTTCTTCCTCTTTGGGATGTATATATGCTGTGCCTTCCAAGTTCCTTCCAGAAATTCCATCCATTGCTCCTCTGCCATCATCCCTGCCAGTATTCTTTTCCAAAGAATTCTGGCCAGCTCCTTTTCATGCCTCTGTAATTCCCTACTCCAGTATAATACTGATACATCTGACTTTAGCTTCTCCTTCTCAAGTTTCAGGATGAATATCAGTTGCCTCTAAGAGTTCTTTTGCCTTAAGCTTTCTAATCAATTCTGGTTCATTGCACAATGCCCAATCTAGAATAGCTGATCCCTAATGGACTCAGCTACGAGCTGCTGTAAAAAGCCATCACATGGGCATTCTAGAAATTCCCCCTCCTGAAATCCAGCACCAATCTGATTTTCCCAATCTACCTGCATGTTAAAGTCCCCCATGATTATTGTAACATTGCTCTTTTGGCGTGCATTTTCCATCTCCTGTTGTAATTTTTAGACTACATCCTTGCTACTGTTTGGGGGTCTGTATACATCTCCCATCAAGGTCTTTTTGCCCTTGCAGTTCCTTAGTTCTATCCACAACACCTTCTGATCCCATGTCACCTCTTTTTAACTTAGTAAGAGTAAGCCAGGAAATGATAGGCTGGTGAGCCTGACACCAGTAGTGGGAAGGTTCTTGGAAGATATTCTAAGGGACCAGATATTTAAGTATTTGGATAGACAAGGACTGATTAGAGACTGTCAACATGGCTTTCTGCGTGTTAGGCTGTAACTAACCAATCGTGTAGTGTTATTTGAGAAAGTTACCAGGTAAGTTGATGAAGGCAAGGTCATGGATGTTGTCTACATGGATTTTAGCAAGGCTTTTGACAAGGTCCTGCATGGGAGGTTGGTCAAGAAGTTTCACTTGCTTGCCATTCAAAGTGAGATTGTAAATTGGATTTGGTATTGGCTTTGAAGAAGAAGCCAAAGAGTGGTAGTAGATGACTGCCTCTCTGACTGGAGAAATGTGACTAGTGGAATGCCGCAGGGATTGGTACAGCGTATGTTCCCGTTTGTCCTCTATATCAATGATCTGGATAATAATGTGGTAAACTGGATTAGCAAATTTGTGGATGACACCAGGATTGGAGGGTGTAGTGGACAGTGAGGAAAATTATTAAAACTAGCGGATCTGGACCAGTTGGAAAAATGGGCTGAAAATGGCAGATGGAATTTAATGCAGACAAGTGTACGATGTTGTGTTTTAGGAGGACCAATCAGAGTAGGTCTTACACAGTGAGCAGCAGGGCACAGAGCAGTGTGGTAGAACAGAGGGATCTGTGAAAACTGATCCATAATTCCTTGAAAGTGGTGTCACACGTAAGGTAAGGTCATAAAGAAATCTTTTGGCACAATGGCCTTCATAAATCAATGTATTGAGTACAGGAGTTGGGATGTTTTGTTGAAGATGTATAAGACTTTGGTGAAGCCTGATTTGGAATATTGTGTGCCATTTTGGGCACCCATTGACAGGAAAGTTGCAAGTAAGATTGAAAGAGGTCAGAGAAGATTTACAAGGATGTTGATGGGACTTGAGGACCTGAGTTATAGAGAAAGGTTGAATAGGTTAGGACTTTATTCCTTAGAAGGTAGAAGATTGAGGGGAGATTTGATGGAGGTATACCAAGTAATGTGGGGTATAGGGTAAATGCAAGTAGGCTTTTTCCACTGAGATTGGATGAGGCTACAACTAGAGGTCATGGGTTAAGGTTGAAAGGTGAAAAGTTCCTGAGCTCGTCAATTTCATCAACTTTGCCTCCAACTTCCACCCTGCTCTCAAATTTCCTTGGTCAATCTCTGACTGTTCTCTTCTTTCTCTCAATCTCTCAATCTCTCTATCTCCATTTCTGGAGAACGTCTGTTCCTTCTTTTACAAGCTTACGGAATCTCACATTTATCTTGACTATACCTCTTCTCAACCTGTCAGTTGTAAGAATGATATTCCTTATCTCAGTTCCTACATGTCCTCTGCATGTTCTCAGGATGAGGTCTTTCGTTCTAAAACATCTGAGATGTCCTTTTTGTCAAAGAACACTTTCCCTTTCAGCACAATCAGTGCTGCCTTCATGTGCATCTCCTCTGTTCCTCGTAGATCTGCCATCTCACTATCCTCCCACTGCCATAACATGAATAGGGTTCTCCGTGTCCTTACCTATCACCACACGACCCTCCGTATCCAGTACATCATTCTCCATTCAATGGGATCCTACCACTAATCAATCTTTCCCCCTGCCCAACTCTGCTGTACGTGACTTCCCATGTCCACTCATCGCTCCGCACTGATCTCCCTCCTGGTATGTACCCCTGCAAGAAGGACACTTCATCTGCGAGTCTGTCAGGCTCATCTGGTCTCCTGGTGCAGCTTCCTCTACATCAGTGAAACCTGAAGCATTTTGTAGAGCACCCTCGCTCTGATTGCCAGAAAAGGCAAAATCTCCTGGTGTCCACCCACCTCAATTTGACTTCCAGTTCCCGTTTTGACATGCCTGTCTATATTGTTTTCTACTGCCACGACGAGGCCAGACACGGGTTGGAGGAGCAGCACCTTGTGTTCCATCTAAGAAGGCTCCAAAGTGATGGCATGAACATCTATTTCTTTAACTTCGGGTAATTTCAACCCCCGCCCTCCCACTTCTCTCTTTTACCATTCCTCACTCTGGTTCCCTCTCACCCATTCTCACCTGCCCACCACCTCCCTCTGGTTCCCCCCCTTCCCTTTCTTACATGGTCCACTATTGTCTCCTATTAGTATCATCCTCCTTCAGTCATTTACCTCTTCTGCCTCTCCTTTCTCAGGTTCTTATTTCATTCTCCCTTCCCCCACACAGCCACCGTATCCCTCACCTGGTCTCATCTATCTCCTGACAGTTTGTACTCCTTCCCTTCTCCCCACCTCCTTATTCTGTTCTCTACCCTCTTCCTCTCCAGTCTTGTTGAAGGGTCTCGGCCCAAAATGTTGGCTACTTATTCCCCTCCATACATGCTGCCTGAGTTGTTGAGTTCCTCCAGCAATTTGTGTATGTTGCTCTGGGCAAGGTATGAACATAAATGAAGCATAATCCTTCAAATAGTTTAGGTGGGAAGAGCTGAGGCCCGGTGGCTAGCACTGAAGATGTGAATGACAACTCAAGCTTCCCAAACAAGGTTGTGATGGTAAGTGGAGGACTAGGGAGAGGACAGCACAACCACCGACCCCTGAGTGAAACAAAGCAGAAGATGCACAAAAATGTGTATGTCTATGACATATTGCTACAGTAAACAGGAGTGGCTGGCAGTACCACAAGGAAACCCACTTTATGATCTATATTATTAAAGTATTGAGTACAGAAGTTGGGATATCATGTTAACGTTCTATAGGATGTTGGTGAGGCCTAATTAAGAGTATTGTGTGCAGATCCAGTCACCTACCTGCAGAAAAGATATCAATATGGTTAAAAGAGTACAGACAAAATTTACAAGGATGTTGCCAGAACTTGAGAACATGAGTTACAAGGAAGATTTGAGTAGGTTAGGATTTTATTCTCTAGAACATAGAAGATTGAGGGGAGATTTGATAGAGGTATACAAAATTATGAGCGTTATAGATAGAGTAAATGTCAGCTTTTTCCACTGAGGTTAGGTTTAGGTCAAAAGTGAAATATTTAAGGGGAAATTTGAGGCAGAGGATAGTGAGATTGTGGACTGAGCTGCCAGCGGAAGTGCTGGATGCAGATTTGATTTCAACATTTCACCTTCTGGATAAGTACATGGATGAGGATAGGGGTTGGAGAGTCAGGATCCCAGTGGGACTCGGCAGAATAAGAGTTTGGCATGAAGCAGATGGGCCCTAGGGCCTTATTCTGTGCTGTAGTGCTCTATCATTTGTATCTGTTCTCATTGAAGGTACTAAAGCTTCCTGTTAGTGAATGCTCGGAGTACACGGACTGCCAGTCCTGCCTGATGACAAGAGACCCATACTGTGGCTGGTGCATACTGCAGGGCAGGTAAGTATTGAGTGGGAGGAGGAGCCCTGTTGCTTCCAATTCTCAAATCTTGCTATTGTCAATACCACAAGTGGCGTTTTGGGGAATTTGCCTGAATTTGTAAATTTCTGGGTTCAAACCTGCTGCCTCCTCTCTGTGGGGGTTGTGGAGAGGAACACAAAACTTAGCTGTTAGTGCGACACTGGCAGGGCATCGAAGTTTGGCATTCAATTCTAAGGTCGTCTGTATGCCCTCCCCAGGGAATGCATAGGTTTCCTCTGGGTGCCCCAGTTTCCTCCCATAGTCCAAAAACATATTGGTTAGTAGGCTAATTGGTCATTGTAAATTGTCCTGTGATTAGGCTAGGGTTAAATCGTGGATTGCTGGGGCCACGCAGCTCGGAGGGTGGACTCTGAACTGTATCTCTAATAAGGATCTCAGCTCGAAATGTTAGCTGTTTTTCCCTCTTGATAAATGATGCCTAACTTGCAGAGTTCATCCAGCATTTTATGGGTGTTACTCTAGATTTCCAGCATCTGCAGAATCTCTCGTGTTTGCTATTTCAGAAAGCTGCGCAGTTTTGGGCATTACCTACAGTCTGATTTGGTCATCTTGTTTCTATTATTTTCTTCCAATTGAAAATCTACAGAGGGATTCTGCTTGTCATATTCTACAAAACTTCTAGCTCTTGTTTTTTTTTTAAAGTGAAAATCTTTCCTTGAGTTCTGCATAAATGTGACCTAAAATGTGATCAGATCTTCATGTAAGTCCTAAAACTAGATAAAGGAACCCAGTTAAATAAATAACACAAAAAATATTATACTTGTTCATTTATTGAGAAAATGATCCAATATTATGTGTGTCTGTTGGAGAAGGTATGTGAATCTTTGCTTTCAGTAACTTGTGTGACCCCCTTGTGCAGCAATAATTCAACCAGATGTTTCCAGTAACTGTTGATCAGTCCTGCACATCGGCTTGGAGGGATTTTAGCCCATTCGTCCTTACAAAACTGCTTCATCTCTGGGATGTTGGTGGGTTTCCTTGTATGAACTGCTTGCTTCAGGTCCTTCCACAACATTTCTATAGGATTAAGGTCAGGACTTTGACTCAGCCATTCCAAAGCACAAATTTTCTTTTTTCTAAACCATCTGTTGTTGATTTGCTCTTATCTTTCGGATCTTTGTCTTGTTGCATTATCCAGCTTCTCTTAAACTTCAGGTGATGGCCTGCTACCCTGACATTCTCCCATAAAATATCTTGATAAAATTTACCCATGGGTTCTTTTTCACCACCTTTGGCATTGCATTTTGTGCTCTTGGTGTGATTTTTGCAGGATGCCCACTCCTAGGGAGAGTAGCAACAGTACTGAATTTCCTCCATTTGTAGACAATTTCTCTGACTGTGGACTGATGAACACTCAGGTCTTTAGAAATGATTTAGTAGCCTTTTCCAGCTTCATGCATAAAATACTTCTGAGGTCCTCTGAAAGTTGTTTTGATCGAAGCATAGTGTACATAGACAGATCTTTCTTGAGAAGAGCAGGCTCTGTCAGTAACCTGACTGAGTGTGTCTTTTTTTATCGGGCGGGGCACCTCTACGCCCCACACCTCCAATCGCATCTCATTGATTGGAACGCGTGACTACAAATAGCTTTGTTAGAAGACATTACCCCCGAGGTTCATGTACTTTTTCCAATGAATACACGTAATATGTGATCATTTATCTCGATAAATAAATGAACAAATATGATGTTTTTGTGCTAATTATTTAATTGGGTTCTCTATCTAGTTTTAGGACTTGCATGAAAATCTGATCACATTTTAGGTCATATTTATGCAGAAATAGAGAAAATTCTAGTGTTTTAAAAAAAATTCTAGCACCACTGTATCCCTAGTTGGCGAAAACTGAGTCGCTTAATGGTCCATTTCAGAAGGTAATTAAATCAACGACTTCATTGTGAGTTCAAGCCAGCCTGGGGAGAGATGGCAGATTTCCTTTCATAATTGTCAGCCAAGCCAGTACAATCAAATTGTTTCATGGGTATTGTTGCTGTTACCAGCTTTCTAGTCCCATATTCGTTGAATTGAATGTAAATCCTACCCCCACTCCCTGTTGCTATGGTGCTGTTCAAACTAATGTCAAGTTGTCAATAAGCCTAGTCTTTGGTTCAGTCTTCAAAAGACGATGCCTCAGAGAACTATCAGGCATCATTAAATTGCATCGCCAATCTCTGATTGTCTGAGAACACATTCTACACAATCAGGAGAGCTCACTAGTGCCTCTATTTTTTTGAGGGGGCTGAAGTGAGTGGACTGTGCACATCTATACTCCGTCCTTGTACAGATAGGGAGTAGAAAGCATCCTAACATGCTACAGGAAGGCTGTCCAGTGGGTAGTCACCTGAACCAGCCTGCCCACCATCAAAGACATATTCCTGCCCCTCCAGCTGATGAACTGCTTGTCTCACTCTCATCAGGGAGGAGGCTACGTAGCATCCAAGCCAGGACCACCAGACTCAAAAACAGTCCCTTTCCCTAAGCAGTAAGGCTGATCAGCACCACTGTTTTATAATTTCCCGTCTGAGTCACCTCATGTACAGGCACTCCTGTGCCTAGCGTCACTCTATGGACAAACAATTATTCTGTTCTCCTTTACACTGTGTCCTGGAAATGACATTCAACAATATTGAACCTGAAGGAGCTCCATCACGCAGAACAGACCCTGTTTTTATTGTTAGCATTGGGAGAGAGGTACAGGAACCTAAAGGCACGCACCATGTTTTAGGAACATCTTCTTCCCCTTCTACTCTCAGATGTCTGAACGGACAATGAACCTATGAATATTACCTCACTATGTTTCCTCTCTTTTTGCAATACCTATTTACTGTACAATATATATTTCTAATTGTAATTTATAGCATTTTTGTGCTGCTACAATAGAAGAACAAATTTCACAATATATGTCAGTGATATTAAACCTGATTCTGATGTTGTTTCAAAACACTAGCATTCCACCGTGGCCAAGTGTGGAGTCTGTGGGGGCAGGAGCAGTGATTTATTAAATTAAGTAGTTTACTAAACAGATGGGTGAGTTTAAGTAAATAAACATAACCTTGAAGCACAAAAAAACAAGTCTTAGTATTATTGACAAAGTTGGGTAAGGATTTTGGGAACACATATCAAAGTTGCTGCTGAACACAGCAGGCCAGGCAGCATCTCTAGGAAGAGGTACAGTCGATGTTTCGGGCCGAGACCCTTCATCCGGTCTAGTCCTGACAAAGGGTCTCGGGCCTGAAACATCGACTGTACCTCTTTCTAGAGATGCTGCCTGGCCTGCTGCGTTCACCAGCAAATTTGATGTGTGTTGCTTAAATTTCCAGCATCTGCAGAATTCCTCGTGTTTAAGGATTTTGGGGTTGGTTATTAACCAGTCAATGGAAGTACCCAGTCTATACACACTCAGTGGCCATTTCTAAACGTGTTCATTAATGTAAATATCTAATCAGCAAATCACGTGGCTGATCTGTGATCGTTTATGCATCTCAATACATAAAAACATGCAGACATGATCAAGAGATTCAGTTGTTGTTCAGACCAAAACTCAAAATGGGGAAGAAATGTGCCATTCCAGTGACTGACTGGAATGATTGTTAGTGCCAGGCAGGTTGGTTTGACTATCTCTGAGTCTGTTGATTTTGAGGGATTTTCATGCACAATAATCTCTAGAGTTTACAGAGAATGGTGCAAATAGCGAAAAAACGAGTGAGCGACATTTTGAGAGTGAAAATGCCTTGTTAGTGAGAGAGGTCGGAGGAGAATGGCCAGACTGGATCAAGCTGATATTAACTAAAAAATAAATGTGCATTACACAGTGGTGTGCGGAAAAGCATCTCTGAATGCACAACACCTTGAACCTTGAAGTGGATGGGCTACAGCAAAGGAGATCACAGTAGGTTCCACTGTTGTACATAAGGAAGTGGCCGCTGAGTGTAAGTTCCTTACCAGCAAGTGTTAGGCTGTATTTTGAGGGTGCTTGAAAGGAATTTTGTGAGGCCCTAGGGATAGGGGAATGTGATTATGCCTAGAATTATATCTGCAAGGTTTGAGGCATTTTATCACTCAGTGCTACATTATCGGGCTGAGCTGCTAGCTGTGAGCAGGCACTTTGGGAGCTTTGTTTATGTTGGTGAAAACTCACTGGTGGGGAATGTAATCAAAGGCCTTAAAATACCAAGAGGAGCAGTTGAAGACAATACAGTTTATTTGAATTGGATGGAAAACACAGACATTAAGAACAGGAGCACAAATATTAATAAATCTGCAGTAAGTTGAGAAAATAAAACCAGTCTGCCCCTTATAGGCAGGTAGATAGATAGATACTTTATTGACCCCAAAGGAAATTAGTGTCACAGTAGCATTCATTGCAAGTGCACAGGCGTACAAATATTAGAAGAGAAGTAAGAAAGATTAAAAAGTATGTTACCTTAAAAATAAGATGTAGGTCAAAGATGACAAGATTTACAAGATTTCTATGTTCACACTGGTAAGATGGTAGTGCAAGAATTACCATAATACTACACAGTAATGGGTGCACATTCACACCGTCCAGATAAGAAGTGATGGTAGTGTTGCACAGGGTGATCATGATCGTGGGGTGAGGTAAACGGAGTTTAAATAGAGGTCTGGTAAACAAAGATTAATAACTGTCTTAACAGGAGGGGTCATCACTTCCCCGGCTACAGGTTGACTCATTATAGAGCCTACTGGCCGAGGGTAAGAATGACCTCATATAGCGCTCTTTGGAGCAGTGCAGTTGTTTCAGTCTATTACTGAAAGTTCTCCTCTGTTCAGCCAAGGTGGCATGCAGAGGGCAAGAAGTATTGTCCAGAATTGCCAGGATTTTCTGGAGGGTCCTTTGTTCTACCATAGCCAGTTTGACTCCTATAACAGAGCCAGCATTTCTAATCAGTTTATTGAGCCTGTTGGCATCACCTGTGTTAATGCCATTGCCCCAGCACAACACCACATAGAAGATTGTACTGGCGACACCTGACTGGTAGAACATGTGAAGGAGAGGCCTGCATACTGCAAAGGACCTCTGTCTCCTCAGGAAGTAGAGGTGACTCTGGCCCTTCTTGTACATGGCCTCTGTGCTGGTGCTCCACTTAAATCTTTAGTCCAGGTACTTGTAGGTCCTTGCCACATCCACGTCCTCACCATCAATAGTAACAGGGAGTGGTGCAGGTTTAGTCTTCCTAAAGTCCATCACCATCTCCTTTGTCTTACTGATGTTGAGCTGCAGATGATTTAGCTTTCACCATTTGACCAAGTCCTCCACCAGGGCCCAGTATTCATCCTCCCATCCTCCCTTTATACACCCAACTATTACTGAGTCAATCAGAGAATTTCTGCAGATGACATGACAGGGTAAACAGGAAGGGAGCCAATACAGTCCTCTGTGGGGCCCCAGTGCTGTTTATAGCCACATCTCACACACACCTCTGAAACTGCACAAACTGTGGTCTGCCAGTCAGGTAGTCCATTATCCAGGATACAACGAAAGAGACATTCTGCATTGAACAGAGCAATGAGGGCTATTTGGCATTGAAGCCACTTGGGAAATCAAAAAAACATGATCCTCACAGCGCTGCCTGGCGATCCACATGGGAGTGGGCTCTGTTCAGCAGGTAGATGACAGTATTGTTGACTCCAATGTGTGCCTAGTAGGCAAACTGCAAGGACTGAGGACTGATCTGACCAGGGGTCGGAGGTGAGCCAGGACCAGTCTCTCTATAATGTGTGGAGTTAGGGCCACTGGACAGTAGTCATTCAAGATCTTCGGTCAGCCCTGCTTGTATATTGGGATCACACATGATGTTTTCCACACGGTCAGGACCCTTTTCAGGCTGTGACTAACTGTATGTGGGCCAAGCTATCAACAAAGGAGCTTAATGTTGTATTAATAGTTAACTTTATAAATTAAAGTTACAGGAAAACTCCAGAGTGAGATAATCCAGTACTTAATGAAATCTAGCAAATTTTGCAATTATATGCCAAAGAAAGTATGAGGATCAAGATTAAAAGTTGATGTACTGAAAATATGATATACAAGGACACTTGTTCGAAATTTTCAATGCACAGCTTCACTCACCACAATTGTAGAAGATTTGAGTTCATAATAAAGACCGTAAGTTTAGACCATAAGATATACGAGCAGAATTAGGCTATTTTGCCCATCG
Source organism: Mobula hypostoma (assembly GCF_963921235.1). Taxonomy (NCBI): domain Eukaryota; kingdom Metazoa; phylum Chordata; class Chondrichthyes; order Myliobatiformes; family Myliobatidae; genus Mobula; species Mobula hypostoma. The sequence goes on from NC_086111.1 coordinate 5,640,658, forward strand.
AGTCTGCTCCACCATTTCATCACAGCTGATCCATTTTCCTCTCAGCCCCAATCTCCTTCCTTTTCCCTGTATCCCTTCGCGTCCTGACTAATCAAGAATCTTATCAACCTTCTGCCTTAAATGTACCCAATGACTTGGCCTCCACAGCTGTCTGCAGCAATGAATTCTACAGATTCACCACTCTCTGGCTAAAGAAATTCTTCCTCATCTCTGTTCAAAATGTATGTCCCTCTATTTTGAGGCTGTGTCCTCTACTACGCACCCACTATAAGAAACATCCTCTCCACATCTACTTTATCGAGGCCCAGAGCCATTAAATTCTACTCATATGATAAGCATTTCAATCCCAGGATCATTTTCATAAACCTCCCCTGAACCCTGTCCAATGTCAGCACATAACCTCACAATTTGGAAGAATTCATGCTGAGGCTGTATTTAAGTTTGGTAGTAGAAATAAATGTGCAGATTATTTTCTAAATGGGGAGAAATCCAAAAATTTGAAAGGCAAAGGGACTTGAGAGTCCTTGTGCAGAACACCCTAAAGGCTAACTTCCAGGCTGAGTCAGTGGTGAGGAAGGCAAATGGAATGTTAGCATTCATTTCAAGAGATCTGGAATACAAGAACTGTGATGTGATGCTGAGGCTTTATAAGGCACTGGTGAAGCCTCACCTCGGACAGTTTTGGGCTCCTCATCTAAGAAAAGATGTGCTGGCGTTGGAGAGCGTTCAGAGGAGATTCTCAAGGATGTTTCTGGGAATGAAAAGGTTATCATGCGAGGAATGTTTGGTGGCTCTGGGTCTGTACTCACTGGAATTTAGAAGGATGGGGGGGAATCTCATTGAAACCTTTTGAATGTTGAAAAGTCTAGACTGAGTAGATGTGGAAAGGATGTTTCCCATGATGGGGGAGTCTAGGACAAGAGGGCACAGCCTCAGGATAGAATGGCATCCATTTAAAGCAGAGATGTGGAGTAATCTCTTTAGCCAGAGTATGTGAATTTGTGGAATTTGTAAAGGCAGCAATTGATAGGTTCTTAATCGGACACGGCATCAAAGGTTATGGAGCGAAGGCCGAGTGGTGAGGCTGAGAAGGGGGGAGAAAAGGATAAGCCATGATTGAATGATGGAGCAGATTCGATGGGCCAAATGGTTTAATCCTGTTCCTATGTTGTATGGTGTTAAGTTCCTGATAAATAAAGTAGTATTTCTGAAAGTATTGAAGGCACGTTGGCCCTCAACACTCAGGGTATTGAGTATAGAAGTCGGGATGTTATGTTGTTAGTTCTACAATACATCAATAAGGGTGCAGTTGGAGAATTGTGTTAAGTTTTGGCTATCCTGCTATATGAAAAGTGTCATTAAGCAGAAAGAGTGCAGAAAAGGTTTATGAAGATATTGCCAGGACTTGAGGAACGGAGTTATAGAAAGAGATTGAGTTTTATTTGTTGGGGTGTAGGAGAGTTGAGGGATGATCTTAGAGGTGCATAAAACTGAGGCACATTAAATGGTGAATGTGCAAAGTCTTTTCCCCACGGTTGAGAATCAAGATCTCGAGACATAGGATTAGGATGAGACAGGAGAGATTTAATAGAAGCCTGAGGGTCAACTCTGTCACCTGGAATGAGCTGCCAGGGGAAGTGGGCGAGGCAGGTACATTAAGAGCATTCAAAAGGTGTTTGGGTGGGTACACAGATAGGAAAGATGTAGAGGGATATGTGCCAAACATGGACAAAAAGGGTGATCTTCACTGGGAACCATATACTGGTTAGGGTGAAGGGCATCTTTCTATCCTATGTGACTCTAACCCTAAGGAACACAGTCTTTATGTTCGTGTTCCAGAGAGTCCAATGGACTAATACTTTGCAAAGTTTAGAATGAATTGAAGGAAATACCATGGTCTGAAATGTGCTTGGACAAAGTACGGTTTTTGCACCCTGTACTTGCCCTCACAGTGCTTTGGGGGCACACTTTCCAATGAGGCTTCAAGTCAAGGTTGCCACCTAAGGAGATGGACTTTGGGCTGGATCATACAGAACAGAGTCCTTGTTTGGATGACGAGGCCTGCAGATTGCATTCTGTAATAGTAACATTTCTTACAGCATTTAATTGCAGTGGCAGTTTTGTTACGGAGGAAGAGAGCTCATGCTCAGAGGTATACACAAAGTGCTGGAGGAGCTGAGCCGTCAGGCAGCATCTACATAGGGGAATTAGCAGTCAAATGTTTGGGCCGAGACCCTTCATCATGACTGGAGAAGAGAGAAGAAGCCGGAGCAGGGTGGTGGAGTGAGGGGAAGGGTATACAGTAAGCTGACAGGTGATAGGTGAGACCAGGTGAGGGGCAAAGTGGGAGGTGGTGTGGGTTTGGAGCAAGAAGCTGGGAGGTGATATTTGGAAGAGGTAAAGGGCTGCAGAAGGAGGAACCTGGTAGGAGAGTACAATGAGCCATGGAGGAGGGTCACCAGAGGAAAGTGATTGACAGGTGAAGAGAGAATGGGAATGGAAAAAGAGAGATGGGGAGTGATGAGAAATGACCAGGTCTGGAGAAATCTGTGTTATCTCATTGGGTTGGAGGCTACCTAGATGGAATATGAGATGTTGCTCCTCCAACCCGTGTGTGGTCTCATCATGGTAGTAGAGGAGGCAGTAGATGGACTGACAAAATGGAATGGGAATAGAGGTCGAATCGTAATAACCAGCCACTAGGAAATCCCGTCTTTTGTGGTGGACGGAGAGAGATTGGAATGACCTCTAAGGACCAGGTGGTGACTGCACCAGCTGTATGATTAACCACCTTTACTGAATTAATAAATAAATTGTCCTGTGTAAAGCCCTCAATCACAGGGTAAAAGGTTCAGTAATTTACCACTGTGTTATGAGAGGTTGCCATATTATTTCACAGGCTTTGATGAATTTGTTCTCTTTAAAAGAGGCTGACACTCTTTTCACTGTTTAAATATTACCTTTATTTGTCACGTACATCAAATCATACAGTGAAGTACATCATTTGCATCAATGACCAAAACAGTCCGGGGATGTCTGGGGCCAGTCCGCAGGTGATGGCATGTTCCCAACACAGCATGCCTACAACTTCCTGCCCATGCGACTTTGGAATGTAAGAAATCACATGGGGAATGTGCAAACTCCTTAGACAGCAGTGGGAATTAAACCAAGGTCCGTGGCGCTGTAAATTGTTATGCTACTGTTCTGTTAAATAATTGTTTGCTTGAGTTTACAGTTGTGATACCAAAGAGCACAGTGGACAGACCTCCCAGTCATGAGTCTAGTATTAATGCAACTTCCCTTTCAATCTGCAGGTGCAGTAAGAAGTCAGAATGCAGGAGAGCTGGGGAAGGCATCCAGTGGCTCTGGAGCTACAGGGAAGATCAGCAGTGCCTGGGGGTTCATGCTCTGACCCCAGCTAACATCAGCAGGGAGGAGCATAAGCAGGTGAGCAGGTTTTCAGCCCAAAACGCCAACTCTTTATTCCTCTCCATAAATGCTGCCTGACCTGCTGAGTTCCTCCAGACTTTTGTATAGGTTGATGAGCTTCTGGTTGAGGGAAGGTGAATGTTTCGTATGGTAACCTTGCATCAGAACTGATGAGGGAGATGACTTTAGAAGGAAGGCTAAATAAAAAACACAAGATTTTGCAGGTGTTGAAAATCCAGAGCAATACAGACAAGATGCTGGAGGAACTTAGTTGGTCAGGCAGCATCTGTGGAGATGTTTTGGTCCAAAACCCTTCATCAGGACTGTAAAAGAAGGGGGAAGATGCCAGAATAAGAAGGTGGGGAAGAGATCTTCCCTCTTCCTTTCCAGTCCTGATGAAGATTCTTGGCCCGAAATGTCAACTGATTATTCCCCTCCATAGACACTGCCTGACCTACTGAATTCATTCAGTATTTTGTGTGTTGCTTTCTAAACAGCAGTGTCAGGAGGATTCAGGCTGGTGATTTTCTGATGGGAAGGATTGTGGGGCATGTTTTCTCACATGTCCAGCTAAACTTTGGCAAGGTACCTCCCAAGGATGTGGAAGGTGAGCTGTATTGAACAGCTTGGGATCATTGTACGTTCCAATGGGACCACCCACCCACCATACTCCTCAGAGTGCAGTGCTGTGGCTTATGTGCAGCATTTCCTAAGGATCCTGCCACAGACACAGGTAAAGCTGAAAGAGATGGTGGGGGGGGGGGGGGTCGTGGCCTTGCAGTCTGTCAGAGCTGCCATTGATTTTGCGAGCCTCCAACGTTTAGAATTTAAAAGCTATTAAAACTAAAGTCAATGAGAGAGATTAGCTTTATTTGTCACATGTACATCAAAACATGTTATGAAATGTGTTGTTTGTGTCAATGATCAAGATGAAGTTTAATTGTTTTTCCACCATACATGAATACAGTCAAATAAAGCAGTATTCCTCTGGGGCCAAGGTACAAAACACAGTATCAACAGTCAAACACAGCACAAGGCACATATAGCACATATAAAACAGTAAGTAAACACATACAATTGCACACAAAAAATATGTAGGCCAAGTCCCTGAGTGACATGTCCTGTAAACTGATGGTACATCGATGTTGTTGGCAAGAACAAGCAGCTCTCAGCAGGGCACAGACGAATGTATGGGTGCGCACAATCCAGCTTGTCTTCTACTGGGCAAACACTGGAGGGCAGCACTGATGGGAGGGACCAGTCCCCGTCCCCAGTCCAGCATGGACGCCGCACGACACTGCCCCTCCTGGACTGCTGCAACAGGCAAGTCTGCGGCAAGAGGCAGCGTCCTCTTTACAACTGAGGCCACGCAACTCCCCCGCTGTTAATCTCACCAATAAACCAATGAACCAGACTTGCAGTTATTTACTTTTCCAACGACTGTCGGTGTCTTGTGACCACAAGAGAAATGACCAAGACAATGATATGCTGTTAGACTGCATTCCACCTTCGCCTACCAACTCTGATGCCTTTCTGTAGCAGGCAGCAACGCTGTTTGCACCAGTACCAGTTCCTCCGCCAACTCGCTGATGGGGTAGCTCTGCAGTACTTGAAGTTCTCAATGTCCAGCATTGTCTTGCAATCATAAAGAAGACAAAAGGACATTTGGTTGGCCCTGGAGAGGCTGCTGCGTCTGAGTGTGCTGCTAACTTACTGGAAAGATGTCGTCCAAGCACGTGCTGAGGACAGGCCACAATGACCACCATGTCCACAGCATATCAACCCAAACCAAACCCATATGTCTTTGGGATGTGAGAGGAAACTGGAGCACCCAGAGGAAATCCAAGGGGCCACAGGGAAAATGTACAAATTCCTAACAGGAGGCTGAGGGGTGATCTGGTAGAAGTATTTACAAATTATAGATTATAGATTGTCTTTTTCCAAGATGCAAATGTCAGATGCTACAAGGACATAGGTTTTAAGGTAAGAGGGGAAAAGTTAAAGGAAGTTGTGTGCTTTTTCTCTCAGTGTAGGATTGTGCTGCCAGAGGAGGCATTAGAAGCATATGATGGAATTGTTTCAGAGTTGTTTAGATAGTCAGGAAACGGAGGGATAAAGGCCAAGTTCAGGCAGACGGCATTGGTTTAAATTTGTCTCATGATAGTAACTGGCCTATGGCCCTAATGGCCTGTTCCTGTGCTGTTCCACGTAAACACTCTCAATCATGGTGTAACATAATTTATTTTCTGAGAGATTTTCCCCATGTACTCTTTAATTCAAAATATCTAAAGCTTGTTCAGCTTACCTGATTCGGCACATTCAGTTTATTGATGGGTCTTGAAATATTGAATATTGAAAGGCCTAGATTTTGTGGATGTGGTGAGGATGTTTCCAAGAATGGGTGAGAACACAGCCTCTGAATAGAGGGACATTGTTGTGTCTGTGCAGAACTACCTATCAAGTAAATGAAAGCACACACATGTGAAATGGCTTTAACTGGTCTATTGAGAGAGAGAGAGAGAGAGATGCATAGACAACAGCACACGTGTAGACAGTAGATCAACATGTAGTGCTAAGGGGGTGGGGGTCATTGCTCCAAAAGAAGTAGATCTAATCATTACACTTCCTCCCCTTTCAGGTCAATGCAACATAAACTGTACATGCACAAAGCATTCAATTTCCCTTCCATAAACCCATATTCCAAATAAACGTGCTTTCACAATAACAGCCCAAACCTAACCTGGCGAGTGGAATCAGGTTTGATAGATGTCTTGTCCAAGAGAACATTCTGGGTTTCCAGCGTCACGTTGCTGTCAGTGACATGATCGTCATTGAGAGGTGAGTCCGGTGACTGTAATGTGTCCGTCTTGTTGGGTGCAGTCGACTCGGGTGTGTTCTTTGATTGAGCATCCAGTATCTAGTCCACATGACGTCTCCATGTCTGATCTCCAACATCCACTGTATACATCAGTTCCTGTAACTATCCTACCGGGTGTCCACTTGTCTTCTTAGTAATCATACGCCAACACTTGCTGTCCAATCTGGATGCTCGTTGCTGCTTCACTTGACAACTGGCTAAACTGTTTCTTCTGCATTTCCCTCTGTAGATCTGGTTTCAGGAGTCTATGCGAGATCTTGGATTCCTGTTCATGATTTGTTGTCGCATGAATGGAGTACTGATACGTTCAGAGGAAGTTGTCCATCTTGTGCTGTAGAGGAATGTCCTCCTTGTCCATAGCTTTAATGAACTTCTTGAAGGTTTGGATTCGTTGCTGGGTGGTGAGGAGCTGACTAGGAATTAATGATGTCATTTTTCTTCATGAACAGTCAGAATTCTAATGTGTATTATGGTCCGTTATCACTCACAATTTGTTCTGGTAAGCCATTTCTGGCTAAGGTAGTCCTCAGAGCGGAGACAGTCTTTGCTGAGGTGGTTGGGATAACCTCCAGCCACTTCGAATGAGCATCCACAGCAATCAGAAACATGGAGTCCATGAATGGCCCAGCAAAGTCGATATATACACTTTGCCATGGTGAGGATGGCCACAGCCACGGGTGTAACAGTGCCTGTGGGGGTACGTTTTGAACTTTATGGCATCCTGAACAACTTTTGGCCAAGTCTTTAATTTCTACATATGGCCACCATATGTAGCTCCGGGTGAGACCTTCATCTTGATTGTACCCAGGTGTCCTTCATGCTGATTTTCTAACACTCTGTACGCCGTTTAGAGGGAACCGCCACACGGGATCCACACACCGGCATTTTTTGACATACCAATAGTTGGTCTCACTAAGAACTCTGGAAACGTAGGAAACAAAGGGTTACCATGTTTCATAGACTTCTGTCAGTGTCGGGTCATTCCTTGTTACCCTTTGTATTTCAGAATTTATTACCAGCAAAGGGTCCACCAGTGAGGTGTGGAACACTTCTGCTGGGTCACAGTATGAAGACTTCTTCATTTGCCAATTGTGGAAGACATGACAAGCTATCAGCATTGCTGTTGTTTCATAACCTTGAATTCTATGTCATAAGGGTGGGCTCCTAGGAGTAGTGCCCAACATTGTAACCAGGTAGCAGTCATCACTGGAATTCCCTTCCTGGATGAAAATGGACACAAGCAGCAGGTGATCTGTCACTAACATAAACTTTTGTCCATAGAGGTAGTGGTGGAACTTCTTTATTCACCATACTAGACTAAGGGCCTCTCGGTCAATCTGTGCATAGTTGCATTCTGTGCTTGTTGATGTAATTGGGCATTCAGATCCATTTTTCTTACTGTGTGACAAATGACTTCAAACCCACAAGGGGGTGCATCGCATGCCAGTCTGATGGGCAGGGGTGGGTCATAATGGGTGAGCAGTTCATCAGATATTACTAGTCTCTTCGTTCCCTTGAATGCTTTTTCACATCTTTCTGACCATTTCCACGTTGTTCCTATCTGTAATGGTGTGGTCAATGGGTGCACCACTGTTGCAATGTTTGGGAGAAACTGGTGGAAGTAGATTACAAGGCCCAAGTACGACCTGAGTTGTGATGCGTGTTCTGGTTTGGGCACCTGTAGTACTGCTTCAGTCTTCCCTTGTGACTTACGTAAGTCACGCTTGTCAATGAAATGTCCATGATATGAGATTTAGTTCTCGAAAAACTCAAATTTCTCCCTCTTTGCAAACAGACCATAGAGCTTTTAGAGGCTTTGATTGTGTGCCAGTCTAGTTGGATTTTTCTTACCTATTCACGCCCTCCATTTTTCACCACATAAAGTTCTAAATGCAGTGTTTGGCCTCCATATGTCACCTTCACTTTCAGTTTGTCTTTGGAGTTTCTTTTTTGCCTGTGTAGGTCTTTATCATCACTGAGGTCTTCTCTAGTGGTATCTTAGAAAACAGTCTGTTGTAGTCAGTCTCTGGAATTGTAGACAAAGCTGACACTGTATCCAGCAACAGTTTCAGTTTTACCTGAGACACATCTATTGTGATCCATAATTGCGATCGGCATCAGTTATACTATGCAGTTCTCGGCATGACAGTTCACCTCTGTCAGACTGTATTGTCTGGTTCTGTTTTACATTCAATAACTTTATGCATTTGCTTAGCTTTGTGTTTGAGACTTCTCATTCGGTTGTGCTTTTTGTCTGCCTTGCACACTCTCCATGTGACCTTGCCTGTGACACTTCCTGCAGGCTTTTTTGAACCAACGAACATTTGCATCATTGGGAGTATTTACCACATTGATAACATTTTTGGCTTTTTGCACCATTCATTTCACATTCTAACCTTTTCTGTAGTTCTGCTGCATCCTTTGCTGCAGTCTCTAACAATATTGCAATGGCCCGTACTAAGGTTAGGTCTCTTTCCGCCAGTAGCCTCATTTGACTATGCATTCCACATACAAGCCTGTCCCTTAATGCATCAGAAAGTCCATCTGTAATGTCACTGTACTGGGAAAAGTTGCGCAGTTCTGCCATGCATTCAGAAAGGCTTTCATCATTTGACTGGTTCCTTTTGTAAAATCTAAATCTTTCAGCTATTACCAACAGTTTAGGGCTCACATGATTTTGTAAAATTGTAACAATTTCATCAAACATCTTCCTTGCTGGCTTTTCAGTTAAGACCATAAGGTATAGGAGCAGAAGTAGGCCATTCTGCCCAGTAGGTCTGCTCTGCCTACTAATCATGGGCTGATCTAATTCTTCCAGTCATCCCCACTCCCCTGCCTTCTCCCCATACCCTTTGATGCCCTGGCTAATCAAGAACCTATCTATCCCTGCCTTAAATACACCCAATGACTTGGCCTCCACAGCCACATGTGGCAACAAATTCCACAGATTTACCACCCACTGATTAAAGTAATTTCTCTGCATCTCTATTCTAAATGGACATCCTTCAATCCTGAAGTCGTGCTCTCTTGTCCTGGTCTCCCCTACCATGGGAAATAACTTTGCCATATCTAATTTGTTCCGGCCATTTAACATTCGGAATGTTTCTATGAGATCCCCCCTTCATTCTCCTGAGCTCCAGGGAATACAACCCAAGAGCTGCCAGACGTTCCTCATATGGTAACCCTTTCATTCCTGGAATCATTCTCATGAATCTTCTCTGAACCCTCCCCAATGTCAGTATATCCTTTCTAAAATAAGGAGCCTAAAACTGCACACAATACTCCATGTGTGCTCTCACGAATGCCTTACAGAGCCTCAACATCACATCCCTGCTCTTATATTCTATGTTGTTGTTGTTGTTCGTCCTTCATAGTCGAAGGTGACCATGGCTTCAAAGTCAAATGGGAGATTGGTGGCTGTGGGTCCGGAGGTGACTGATGAGGCCAATCCGGGCCCTGAAGGCTCGCCCACATGTAGGACACAAGTGGGTGGGTGCTGTCGTGGCAGTGGATGCTGCTCGGGCCTTGCGCACAGCACGCTTTCATTGCACCTCGATGATGCGCCTGACTTCAGCTGCACGGGCTCCTATGGTGATCTTGCTACGTCAAGCTGGACGATCGAGGGCAAGCGTCTCCCATGTGTTGATGTCGACACCCAGGCCTTTGAGGGACGCTTTGAGGCAGTCTTTGTAACGTTTCTTCTGCCCCCCGACTGAGCGTTTGCCCTGACACAGTCCTCTATACAGCAACTGCTCAGGCAATCGGCTGTCTGGCATTCTGACCACATGTCCAGCCCACCTGGCTTGGGCTTTCAGCAGGAGGGTGTAGACGCTGCAGAGCCCAGCTTGTTCCAGGATTTCCGTGTCGGGGACTTTGTCCTGCCACCTGATGTGGAGGAGTCTGCGGAGACAGCTCAGGTGAAAGTGGTTGAGCTGTTTGGCGTGTCTGCTGTAGACAGTCCAGGTCTCGCTGGCGTAAAGGAGGGTGGTAAGGATCACTGCACAGTAGACCTTCAGCTTGGTGGTAAGGCTGAGTCCTCTCCACTCCCAGACGTTCTCACGGACTCTCCCAAAAGTGGCGCTGGCTTTGGCAATCCTGTTGTTGACCTCAGCGTCTATGTTCACTGCACGAGAGAGTATGCTGCCCAGGTAGGTGAAGTTGTCAGCTGCCTGGAGGTTCTGGCCCTTCACCGTGATGCGCGGCTCCTAGTATGGCTTTCCTGGGGCAGGCTGGTACATAACTTCGGTCTTTTTGGTGCTGATAGTGAGTCCGAAGTTGTCGCAGGCTTGTGAGAAGCAGTCCATTTCACACTGCATCTCCTGCTCTGTGCTGGCGTTGAGTGCGCAATCATTAGCAAACAAGAAGTCTCTGATGACAGTCTCCTGCACCTTTGTAACTGCCTGCAGGCGCCTAAGGTTGAACAACCTGCCGTCAGTCCTGTACCTGACGTGGATTCCTTCTTCGTAGTTACGGAAGGCATCTGTCAGCATGGCAGAGAATACCATACTGAACAGAGTCAGGGCAAGAACGCAGCCTTGTTTGACGCCATTTGTCACGGGGAAGGCCTCCGACTCGTCGCCGTCATCCAGAACTTTCACCATCATACCGTCGTGGAACTGCTGGACGATTGTGATGAACTTGCTGGGGCAGCCAAACTTCTCCATGACCTTCCACAAGCCTTCTCTGCTGACCATATCAAAAGCCTTGGTTAGATCGACAAAGGTCACGAAGAGGTTGCTGTGTTGCTCCTGGCATTCTTCCTGGAGTTGGCGCGCAGCAAAAATCATGTCCGCGGTCCCACGTTCAGCACGGAAGCCACACTGGCTTTCTGGGAGCAGATCTTGTTCAAGATGTTGGAGAAGGCGGTTGAGCAGGACGCGGGCCAGAATCTTCCCGCAATGGACAAGAGGGAGATGCCTCGGTGGTTGTCGCAAGACTGGCGGTTGCCTTTCCTCTTGTAGATGTGGACTATGCTGGCATCTTTCAGCTGTTGCGGGACCTGTCCCTTTTTCCACATGGACTAGAAGAGTACAGTCAGCTTTTGCATCATGACAGGGCCTCCTGTTTTGTATAGCTCAGCAGGGATTGCATCGGGTCCTGGCGCTTTGCCACAGGAGAGTTGCTTCACTGCCTTCCTGACTTCATCTACTGTGGGGAGGGTGTCGAGGTTCTTGTTAACCTCTACCTGGGGCAGGTGGGCAATGGCCTCGTCGTTGATGTCGGCAGGGCGGTTAAGGACGTTGTTAAAGTGCTCAGCCCATCGATCCAGAATCTGCTTCTTCTCTGTCAGCAGCTGCGTCTCATCTGCGTTGAGGAGGGGTGAGGAGTCGGAGGACTGGGGTCCGTATACAGCCTTAAGTGCATCGTAGAAGCGCTTTATGTCGTGGCTGTCTGCATAGCCCTGGATTTCATCGGCCTTCTTGCTCAACTGGCTGTCCTGCATCTCACGAAGTTTTTTCTGCACCTTTCTTCTTGTGTTAGTAAAGGCATCTTTCTTGGCTAGCGACGTGGGGTCGTTCTGATGCGCTCTGTAATGTTGATGTTTCTCCGTTAGTAGTGCCTGTATTTCTTCATCATTCTCATCGAACCAGTCTTGGTTTCTTCGGGTTGCTGGTCCGAGATGTTCAAGGGCGGTAGTGTAGACAGCGTCTCTGAAGGCCGTCCACTGTTCCTCAACGCTGGTCCCGTCATCCTGTGGTGTGTCTGGCAGTCTGCCTTCAAGGTCATCGACGAATTCTTATGCAACCCTGCTGCTTTTCAGCTTGGAGACATTCAGCCTTTTTGCAGTCTTCTGCCCTTGGGGTCTTCTCATGGGCAGAATGCGAAGCCTGAACTTGGACACAATGAGGCGGTGGTCGGTCCAGCAGTCGGCACCACACATGGTTCCCGTCACTCTGACATCCATCCTGTCCCTCTTCCTGGTGATGATGTAGTCAATCAGATGCCAGTGCTTCGAGCGTGGGTGCATGCATGACGTCTTCTTACGGGTGGGTAAGCGGAACAGGGTGTTGGTGATGCCAAGGTCGTGTGTGGCACATGTCTTGAGGAGCAGAAGGCCGTTGCTGTTACACTTGCCAGTGCCGTGTCTACCAATGATCCCTTCCCAGGTCTGGTAGTCTGTCCCTACTCTGGCATTGAAGTCCCCGAGAATGATGAGCTTCTCTGACTGTGGGTTTGCTGAGATGAGGGCGTCGAGTTCTTCATAGAACTTGTCTTTAATGTCATCTGGGTTGGTCGTGGTGGGAGCGTAGGCACTAATCAGCGTAGCACTCTTCTTGTTTGCAAGTGGGAGCTGAAGTGTCATCAGGCGGTCGTTGATGCTCTCTGGGTGCTTGGTGAGTTTATGGGCGAGGTTAGAATTGATGGCAAATCCCACGCCTGCTTCTCGTCGTTCAGCGCTGCTGCGACTGCTCCAGAAGAACGTGTATCCACCACTACGTTCTGTCAGCTGGCCCTTGTCTGCTAGGCGCGTTTTGCTGAGAGCTGCTATGTCCACATTGTAGCGAGCTAGCTCTTTTGCAACCAGTGCAGTTCTTCTCTCTGGTCTGTCTGCCTTGATGTTATCTCGCAGAGTTCTCACGTTCCATGTGCCAAGGTTGAGCACCATCACTTTCTTCTTCACTGTTGTAGGTCGACCGCTATGAGGGATCCCCACCAGCCGCGGTAAGCTGGCCAGGGTGAAGTGAAGCAGACTATGTTTGAGGCACCTTTTCTAGCCCCTTCCTCCATGGAGGTGAGCACAGCGATCCTAAAGAGGGCTGCTCAGACACCCCGGGGGCTGCCGAACTCAACTGCTGCTTCAGTCCAGTAGAGAGCGACCCTACGCCCTGGGCCGCCTGTGTGTAGGTTTGTGACTACAGCTTCCAGTGTATCCGTACCTGCTGCTTCGCCACTCCCCCATCGCCACAGGACCTTAGGTTGCGCCTTGGGTTTGAAGTCAGGACTTGCGCTTGACTTGGATTAAAGTGAGGGAGAGTTGCGCAGGTCGTCAGCCTCACTCCCTCGTCCCGACCTATCTGGACCCAGTGGCAAGACATAGTCGCGACGACTGGAGATAGGTCAGGATGCAGTGGATGGCCAGCAGTGTTCTGTGTGTCTCACTGTGCCCTCTTAGCGCTCCACGACGCATTGCTGAGAATCGCCTTTCTGCCCGTTGAACCAGTGATGGTTTCTTCCGCGCAGTCCGCCGAATCCAGGCTTCACACGCTAGGTAGACAAGCCCTGAGTGTTGTGGATCTACGGCAGTTCTTGCGGCGTGCTCGCAAGCCTCCCTACCTATTGTCGGGCATCCTCATCCGCCTTTGCAGCCATTGGGAGATGTCTCCTCTTCCGCCTGCTCCGCCGTTCTATACCTCCAGAAATAAATGCCAACATTGCATTTGCTTTCTTCAGCACCGACTCAAGCTGGAGGTTAACCTTTAGGGTCACCTGCACAAGGACTCTCAAGTCCCTTTGCTTCTCTGCATTTTGAATTCTCTCCCCATCTAAATAATAGTCTGCCCGTTTATTTCTTCCACCAAAGTGCATGACCATACACTTTCCAACATTGTATTTCATTTGCCACTTCTTTACCCATTCCTCTAAACTAACTAAGTCTCTTTGCAGGCTCTCTGTTTCCTCAACACTACGCGCTCCTCACCTATCTTTGTATCATCGGCAAATTCAGCCACAAATTCATTAATCCCATAGTCCAAATCATTGACATACATCACAAAAGGCAGCGGTCCCAACACCGACCCCTGTGGAACTCCACTGGTAACCGGCAGCCAGCCAGAATAGATCCCTTTATTCCCATTCTCTGTTTTCTGCCGACCAGCCAGTGAAGTTGCATAAGAGACTGTATGTTCTTGGGCCCATTAAGCTAACAATTGTAGGAGCTTTCTTTTGCTCCTCCACGTTGTTTGCGTTACAATACAGTTCAACTCTCTCGATATATGACTCCCAGCCTTCATTCACTATCAAGTTTATCAACATCCCAAATGAAGACATGGCCATGTTACTTTCACTTTAAATTCAGCACCTCTTTCACCGTTGCATGTTTATTTGTTAGCATCTGTGACGGCTTTCTCATGCTGTTTAACTCTTGCTGTTTCATCCCCTACCTGTCAGCGCAGTTGGTGATATTTTCTGACATTCAGGTTTGTACTTGTCACTAATTTGCTGTGTCTGTGCACAACTACATATCAATTAAAAAAAGAATGCATGCAGAAGGTAGCTTTAATTGTATATTCACATTGTAGAGCGAGAGAGAACAATATCCATGCGTAGACAGCAATGCATTCACCGGCAACATAGTGCTAAGGTGGCGGGGGGTGCGGTCCTTACTCTAAAAGAAATAGATCCATACATTACAAACATCCCTTTGGATAGGAGATGAGGAGAAATTTCTTTAGTCAGAGGGTAGTGAATCTGTGGAATTCATTACCACAGACAGCTGTGGAGGCCAAGTCATTGGGTAGATTTAAAGTGGAGATTGATAGCTTCTTGATTATTTAGCATGTCAAAGGTTATGGGGAGAAGACAGGAGAAGGAAAAGTAATCAGCCATGAAGAACAATGGAGCAGTCTCGATGGGCCGAGTGGCCTAATCTGCTCCTATGACATATGGTTTTAAATATTACTTTGATTTCTTGAATTGCAAGATTTCTCCATTGGTTTCTTTTTGATATGAATGTTTTATGTTTGGAAACAAATTGTGTTAAACCAATTTTTCTTCCCTATTACAATGTCTTGTAATGAACTCCCAATTGTACAGAATCCCTAATCAAGGCTAGAATTTAAATCATTTTACAAATAGGGCAGGTCATGTATCACAGATGCAGTGGATATGATAAATTAATTCTGTTCCTCCTCTAAAATCAGTTCCCAATTTATCCAGTTTCCAATATAATTCAGGAAAACCCCTGCACCCTACATGCATTACTGCACCGTGCATGCATTACCACACCCTGCATGTATTACCGCACCCTGCATGCATTACCACACCCTACATGTATGACCACACACTACAAATGTAGTCAATGCCTATCCCAGCCAGTGAAGTCAGCTCCCGTGGACTGGGTAGATGAGATCACTAATGAGATCCAATGTCCAGGAAGGCAGGTCTGCAGCGCTTCACAGAGAGCGTAGGGCATGGTGAGGCATAGTAGACATCGTGGCCGTCCATTGCAACCAAGGAGCTCTCCAGTTGTGATGACCATTCGAACTACTGGCATAGGGTTTCTGAGCTCGAGAGAATGGAACTGCCCCAGTGCAACGGCTTTTCCACTCAAAAATGTTCTTGCACAGGTTCCTCATCATCATCAAATTCGATGGACAACTAACACAAATGCAGTAGTAGTTTCAACAAACAAATGCTGTCTTATAAACCTCCAAATTGTTACCTTAATTATGCAATTATTCTTCTGTCATCTTTCCAGGTCTTTGTAAGTGTTGCTGACTTACCCCTTCTTGCTGAGGACGAGTTCTACACCTGTCAGTTTGAGGATTATTCCAGTCCGGCCACCGTTACTGAGAATGGCATTGTGTGCTGGTCCCCAAAACCCCAGAATCTTCCACCAACAAAAGCAGGAGCAGGTACTTGTCAGGAGTAAGAAATTTTCATGGAATTAGTGCATTTAGGGAATACAGTCCTGAAGGCTAATCCCAGCATATTTCCATTTTAATCTGCTGAGATGTTAAACAAATTTAAGGTTTATGTATTTATGAGAGGTTCCACAAGTATGAATGATATGCATTGTTGTATGTCATAAGGGTTGTGGTTTAATAGCACGTGAGATTTTGAAGGATCTAACAGGCATCTGTTTTGATAAGTGCAAGGTTAGTAGTTAAAGCAGATAAACTTTGGGTCTCTGCTGTAAGCAACTTGTATTCACAATGGGGCTAGAAATGGTATCCGGTAGACACAGATCCATGGACATTAATATTTCATGAATAGTTCCAGAAAGTGACCCAATTTTAGGGATACAGAAAGATAGAATTCAACTGGATCTCCATCTCTATGTCAAAATCCAGGTCTGATGGATCAACGATAGGAGGAAATACCACCATCTTGTGAATTCTAGATATCCCCTGTACTGTGTGGCCAATGAGGTTTCTGTTAAGTGTAATCTCTCCCTGAAGAAATGCGGCTAAGCTTTCAGAAACTGCATTGGAATGCTGATTAAATCATCTGCTTTAGAGATACAGCCTGGAATTAGCCCTTCCAGCACCTCGAGTCTCAGTGCCCAACCACCACTCATTCAACCCTAGCCTAATCACAGGACAATTCACAATGAATGGTTTACCTACTGACTGTCTTTGGACTGTGGGAGAAACCAGAGCATCTGGAGAGAACCCAAGGGTTCAATGGGGAGGATATACAGACTCCTTACCGATGAGGTTGGAATTGACATCCAGAGCTATAACAGCAACACACTAACCTCTGTGCTACTGGGGTACTGATAGCGGTATTGGTTAAGATAAATTCTTACCTGCTGCCCCTCAGAATAATGCTCTTTATTTGGGAGAACAGATAAACATCCCATTGGAAAGGCAATGTCACCTATAGCATGGAGCTCTCTTGCATTCAAATATTGATGCAGGTATTGAGCTCAGACTCTTGGGTTAGACCTAAACCCATGGGTGTTAGAAATGAACCACAGCTGTTGTCAGAAGATGATCTGACTAGGTAAATGATTGGATGTCGTCTCTATTACCAGAAGCCAAGCGTGTAGTTTCCATAGTTCTGGCTGCCCTCGGGTGGGATTTGTTGTGTTTCTTGTCCTGGTTTCCAGTGAATGTGCCCAGTGGGAGAAAAGCTCTGAATCTCAGCTTCTTTCCTCTCCAGATCACGTGACCGTCGATTTGCAAATCATGTTCTTCAACATCACGCTGACAACAGCAGAATTCACATTCTATGACTGTGGTGCAGTGCAGCAGATCTCCAGGAATTCTCCGTAAGTATGTGGAATCCTTTTAAACAGAGGAGAACAAATTTAGTATCAGTTAATGAAGAGCAAGTAGGCTGCCCATGCTGGCGATCTAAAGATAAAGCAATGAGTGCTAGAAGCATTCCACCGATCAGGCAGCATTTGTGGAAAGAGAACGGAGTCTGGTTAGAGGGAAAATGTGTAAACTCCACATAGTCAGCACCAGAGATCAAGATAGAAGCAGAACAGCTAGAACTTTGAGACAGCAGGTTGTAAGCCTTTAGAGTTCTTTGCCCCACAGACAGTGGATACTCAGTCCTTGAATGTGTCTATATGTTGCCCCCCTGGCTACCCTCAGGGTCGCTTGGCTCGCTGTTGTCTAGGGAAACAGCCCTCGGCCCCGCCAATCTGGGTAATAAGTTTGTGTGGATGCTGCGTGATGTACCCCACCCCGCCCAAATAACAGACAATACACCAGATATGATTAAATGATTTACAGTTTATAGATATTACTGGAATTATATAATTAATAGAGAATAAAATATAAAAGGAAAATAAAAGGCGCCACACTTATCAAAGTTCAATCTCTTCGTGCACAAACAGTTGGAGCTCAGGACCCTTCTTCTTCACCCTGCGACCCCTCGGACCACCTCGACCGGCCGCCTGAGACCAACAACAGTGGTCGACCAGTCGCTCCACAGGAGTCAGTCTTCATCTCCCCTCCTCGCAGAGCACCCCGCTTGGGGTCCGACCCCGTTAGCGGACTCACAGCACCTGGTCCATTCTCTGTCTCTCTCTCCCGTCTTCTGCCCCAAAACCCCGCACATACAATATCTTCAGAGACACCAAAAGCATAACAACTATCACAATTGGTTCATTCGTCCTCATATCAATAGATAATACAAAACAAACTGCTAGCGGGAAGGACTTTCTCAGAGTTTAACATAACAAAGAAGCATTCCCAAGTATAACATAACAAAGAAGCCATTTTAATTAGCCTACACAGTAACATAAGAGATGAAACCCCCTTACATATATATCTCTGTTAAAATGGGGACAAGGGGTGAGGCACAATGTACAGTTATGAAGACCACATTATCTGATGTTCTTCTTCTTCTTAGCCTAACACTCCTACTGGGGCATAGGCTGGCAGCAGCAGCTCGCTGTGGTCCTCTGTCCTGGGCCTATGGAAGGTTGATCGACTCTGCGTCTTCTGCTTTCACCACATGACTTCATACATCTTCTAGGTGAAGGTCCTTCTTCTCCCAGGGATGAGGTCTTTGAAACTTCATGTGGCATTTCGATAGCTGTGGGTTTTTACAGGGTGGGGTTTCTAGCCTCATGTTCAACCCTCCTCCTTTTGCAGCTGGGCTTGGATCATTCATGGCAGACTTCTATTCTGATGTTACTGTAAACAATTTTATTGGTCTCTTAACTCTTGTAATTCTTTCACCCTTCTTGCATCTCTGTGTCAAGGTCCATTGTTTCTAACGTGCTTTGCTCTGGCCACCATTTCTGCAGGTGTCGAGGCTGTGTGAGTAGTCGATGGGGCTGTAACTGGTGTGTGCTTCAGCACCATTGTACCCACAACACCACCTGTGAGGATGCGGTCATCATTTTTAACGAGAACGTAAGTGCCAGGGTTGGACGGACCTTCTCCTGCTTTGCAGATTGGTTTAGTGGAGTGAGCTTTGGAAGGAGAGCTGGAAGCAAATGCCTCTTGGAGGGTTTCTCTCAATTAATTCAGATAAGGATAATCCCAGGTTCCACCTGTCACCTCAACCTTACTCAGAATCACGTTTATTATCAGTCTGGTTTAGAAATGTGTTGTTTTGTGCCAACAGAACAGTGCAACATAAAATGTTACTAATAAATTAATACTACAAAAGAGGGATAGTGAGGTAGTGTACCTGAGTTCATGGACCATTCGGAAATCTGATGGCAGAGGGGAAAAAGCTGTTCCTAAAACGTTGAGTGTGTGTCTTTAGACTTGTGTACCTTCTCCTTTGTGGTAGTAGTGAGAAGGGAGCACGTCCCAGACAGTGAGGGGCCTTAACGATGGATCCTGACCTACACCAATGACTGCCCATGTCAGTAGTCCCTGACCTTTCCCCACATCTTCACCTTCTCACCCCCTAATATCTTCAAGCACCTTTTCAGAAGGTCTAAGAAAAAAAATCTACCTGCCAACCAGCTGACTCAGTGTTGAATGACTCCTTCTGAAAAGCATGTAATGGTTGTTTAAGGGCAAGGTTAATCTCATCTGAGAGATGGTCATGCAGCCTTGAAGACCACATCCGCATGGTTACAAGAGGGAGCTAGTTCACTCCAGAATCTTCCATCTGTGCATTTGAAGAGTGGAACAGTGAGAATTTGTGAGGGCAAGGAGATTTTCTGAGCCTAGGACCAACAACTGAATGGTGATAGTTGCCTCTGTATTCCTTAAAATGGATGGACTTTGCTTGGAAACGGAGAGCACAGATTTATCAGAATGTCAGAGGAGTAGTGAGCAAAGACTGAGCATACGTGGTGAAGATGAGATGGTGGGAGCCAGGGATTTAGAAGTTGTCAAAATGATGGAGGACACACATGGTGTCTTAGATGTAGGTGGGAATGGACTGGTCTGTGGTCAGGGGGGGAGGTGGTGGCAACAGGATACAATCAAGGGTTGAGGAGTTTGGTCTTGGGGCAAGAGCAGGCAGAAACAGTTCTGATGCAGAGTTTCAGTTCTACCTCCTTCTGCCCAGACACCCAGCCACCCAAAGATGGTGCTTGACCCCACTGAGTTCCTCCAGGTGATTGTTTGTTGCTTCATCAGCGTGTTAGAGGCCTGGTTGGGCGTACGAAGGTTGAATGGTAGAGGAGGAAGGGAAAATTACTAAATAAAATAAATAAATCAGCTTGTGTCAAACTGATTGGCAGAACTATTCCCGGTGAATTCTGCTTGATTGTTCAGTGTCTGATCCACCAGTGGTTTTGTTGTGGTGGTTCACGTAGGTAACTCCTCATCCCGGGCAGGAAGTAATCACATCGTGGCTTGAGCAGTCTGCTCTTCTTCCTGTGTTTTAAACTTTAAGTGCTTTAGAAATCAGAATTTGGTCTGCTTAACTGCTTAGTCACAGATGAGTAGGAGTCACCCAGAATAAACGGAGGTAGGAACTCACTGATAAGCAAGGCTGCAGCTCTAGAGCTTAGAATTCCACAGTTTGACCGTATGTTTCTCCTGGGGCATATCACCAACTGCATCCTGTGTATTCCAATTGTACAGGTTGATTGAGGAAGTCTGCTCCGGAATGATTGGTCAGTGTGGGAGATCAAGCTTCTCAAAATATATTGAATAGTCAGTAAATAAGAACCATATTTAAAAGTTTGCTGTCTATGTGTTGTTGTTTTAATTGGTAAAGTAGTTTACTATGGTAGCGTGTATTGAGGTACAGTGAAAAATTTTGTTTTGCATGCCATCCATTCAGATAATTTCATTGCAACAGTGCAGTGAGGTAAAGCAAGGGAAAGCAATAACAATGCAGAATAAAATGTTACAGTTGCAGAGAAATTGCATGGGCAGGTAGACAGCAAGTTGTGAGATCCCATTGAGATAGACTGTGTGGTGGAGCCTATCTCATTGTAGTAGGGAGCAATTTAATATCTGATAACACTGGGATAGAAGCTGTCTTTGAGCCTGGTAGTACATGCTTTCAGGCGTTTGTATCTTCTACCTGGTATTTTTGTCATGTGTGTGTGGCGGGGATTATGTTGACCACTCTAGTGGGACAGCGAGGAGTATAGATGGTGTCCACTTCTCCACTCTACTTTTATTTTCTTTGGTTTTTGAATTGATTATAGAATGAAATATTATTCAGGTCCAAAGCACAGCGTCCACAGTTATTTCTGAGATGTATTTGTTTATTTGTGTGATGTAGTAATCGGTTCCAAGTCCAGAAATTGCCCATCTCTTAACTGTTTTGAATTGACTGGCTGGGCAGTTTCAGAGGATATTTCCGTGTCAGGCTCGTGGGAACCAGATCCGGCAAGGAGGACTTGGTTTGCTACCCAGAGGAATTTAATCCAGTAATTACCTAGTCACAATGAATGGATGCCAGCTTTTGATTCCAGATTTACATAATTAATTTAAATCTTACAGCTCTCCTGGTGGAACTTGAGCTCTAATCTTAACAATTGTCCTCCTTCCTAAAAGAACATGAAGCAAAGGAGTGATATTGTATATTAAAAAGATGTTAACTTGTCCTTCAGTTGATAGTGAGGAACGAGTAAACAGACTAAATTTTAAAAAAAAAGCCAGATCACTTCTTAAAGAACGATGTAGCAAAAGGAACTACAGTAAAGAGGAGAGAATAAAGGATGGAAGGAACTGACAACATGTCAACTCGATGTAAGACGTATTTCCTTTGACACTATTAGCAAAAGAGTTGTCAGTGGAAAATTTTGATGCATTTTGTAAGATTTTCTTGTAGCAGCTTGGTGTAAAGAATGCACTTTGTCACTTCCTGGTGAGTTCTCTTCTGCAAAGCTGTATCCAAAAATACACAGCCTCACTTTCTTGGGTGAATGCCTGTAGTCTTAAATGTGTCTGATCTTCAGTTTGGGAGCTTTCCCCTCTTAAAGGAGCTGTATGGTATGAACCAATCCACCACAACCTCTCCAAATGGTGGTCATCCAAAACTAAATGAGCTTTGTTCTCAGAAATCCTTTGGAAGAGAAGCAATGTTACACAATCAATCTCAGAATCAGGTTTAATATCACTGGCATGTTAGCATTGCTTTTTTGTAAAAAAGGTGAAGGTTTCACCCTGGACAATCCCCTTAAAAACTACAGCAGCTTTGTCATACTTCTTTCAATTATGTCTCTTTAAATTAATTTAAAGTTGCTGGAGGATGTTTACCAATTTTGAGATTACTCCAGTTCAAGAATTCTTTGGTATGCCAAGAGCTCCTTCAATAAGGGGCTGCTTGAAGCAGCTTCACTACAGTCACTCAGTGTGATTTTTATTTTGCATATACTTTTGATTTAAAATTTAATTCTAAAATCATAAATAATGATTTATTTTCAATCTCTCGCTATCCCTCTTCCCTTTTGTCTGTGTGTCTCCCTCCAATCCTTTTCCGTCCTTTCTGTCTATGCTGATTGGTTTCATTGGTGATCGTTCCCTGACAGATTGTTCTATCCCACACGGCTCCTCCAAGGCTTCCGACCAAACCACTCCATGTCAATGTCACAGTGCTCCCAGCTACTCCCCACCCCACCACTGCTGCCCTCACAACAAGGGCTACGACTATTCCTGCCACCCCATCAACTGTACCTGCCACCTCGACCGCGGTGCCAGCGACTGTGGATACCACAGTGGCATCATCTACCTCCCAAGCAGCCGTGCCAACTGACCTGCTGACCACTGTGCCCACAACATCAGCTCCAGCTGTGGTTCCCACCACCACGGCCATCACAAGCCCTGTAACCACGGTGTCAACCACAGCCGGTCCCTCTGTGGCAGCGACCACCCCTGCTGTGGCTGCCACCATTGCTGAAACTACTGTGGCACATGTGGGCAACCTGTCTGAGACCTCAGATGCGTCTGCAAGACCGCCTGCCATGGTTACAGAGCAGGTGTCTACAAGCCCCAGCACGGTGGTGGACGTTCCTACCTCTTGGACCACGGACATTTCCATGGCAACCACATCAGCCTCTCCCTTGAATGCTACGGACCTGGATGGTGTCCCTTCTGTCACGACCACTCCTCCTGCTGACCCCACAGAGCCCCCTTCCACTCGGTTTGCAGTGCCAACCGACCCCAGGCCTGACAACCCCACCTCCTGGGCACTGCCCACCCTCTCTGATTGGCCCACAAAGGAAGCCGGAGACTGGAAGGAGCCAGATGTTTGGTTAGACCCTGTGCAGGTTGAGAACGACTCAGCAGTGTTTTCAGCTGCTGCTGTTCTCCTGTCGGGTGACGGAGATGTTGAGAACCCTTCTCCTGCTTTTCTCCACCTGCTCGACTCTGAGGTTGACTACCACTTTGACCCTGGCTCACCATCCTCCTTCAGACAGGTAAGTCCAGCTTGTTTTACAGTGGCCACCCTTGAACTTGGCTGTCAGGAAGTTAGCCATGCCTGCAATAGATTATGTGAAATGTCAGAGCATTAAGAGAGATAAAATTCTGTTCGGAATAATTTTTTTCCTTGAGTAATAATATTGCAACTAGAACATTGTGATAACCTGAACAACCAGTTTCATGTACAGAAAATTTTAGCTGAGAAACTTCTTAATAAATGTGTAATAAAACAGTTGGTTCTGATGCTTGCTGCTGCTATCACCATTCAAGTCACTGCAGCACCTGTGGGCAACCTGTCCAAGAGCACGGCTGCATCTGCATTACTGCCCACCATGATTACCAGCAGGTAACTACAAACCCCAGTCTGTCAGTGGACGTCCCCACCTTTTGGATCACGGAAGCCTATTTTTAACAAAAATTTACGAGGGTATTGCTGGGAATTGAGGAACTGTGTTATAGGGAAAGGTTGAACAGGTTAGGACTTTATTCTCTGGAGCATAGGAGAACGAGGGGAGATTTGATAGAGGTATACAGAATTATGAGGGGTCCAGATAGTGTTTTTCCACTGATGTTGGGTGAGATTAGAACTAGAAATCATGGGTTAAGGGTGAAAGGTGAAATGTTTAAAAGGAACATAAAGGGGGATCATCTTCAATCAGAAGGCGTGAGAATGTGGAACAAGCTACCAGCAGAAGTGGATGTGGAATTGATTTCAACATTTGGATGTAGAAACCATAGAAAGGGTGCAGAGGAGATTTACAAATTTACAGAGGATGTTGCTTGGATTGGGGAGCATGGTTGAGTGAACTTGGCCTTTTCTCCTTGAAGCGACGGAGGATGAGAGGTGCCCTGATAGAGGTGTATAAGATGATGAGAGGCATTGATCGTGTGGATAGTCGGAGGCTTTTTCCTAGGGTTCAAATTGCTAGCGCGAGAGGGCACAGTTTTAAGGTGTTTGGAAGTAGGTACAGAGGAGATGTCAGGGGTAAGTTTTTTTACACAGAGAGTGGTGAATGCATGGAATGGGCTGTCGGCAATGGTGATGGAGGTGGATACAATAGGATCTTTTTAAGAGACTTCTGGACAGGTACATGGAGCTCAGAAAAATAGAGGGCTATGGGTAACCCTAGGTAATTTCTCAGGTAAAGACATGTTTGGCACAGCTTTGTGGGCCAAAGCGTCTGTATTGTGTTGTAAGTTGTCTATGCTTCTATTTAAGAGAAGTTTGGATAAGTATGCAGATGAGAGGGATATGGAGGGCTACAGTCCAGATGCAGGTTGAGATGAGAGAATAATGGTTAAGCACACTAGATGGGCCAAAAGCCATGTTTCTGTGCTGAAATGTTCTATGACTCAGAGATGCAAGGGACATACAGTCTGCTGGAGAAACTTTGCAGGTCGAACAGCATTTGTGGACAAGAAAGAAGCTGTCATTGTTTGAGCTCAAAGTCTGCATCAGGACAGATGCAGGGTTTCGACACAACATCTTGACAATTCATTTCCCCTCACAGATGCTCCTGACCCTCTGAGGTTCTACAGCAGCTTTTTTCCTGTTTTGATACCAGTTGATTTGAAGTACATTAAACAATTCATCCACATACACAAAATAATCTTTCCTTTAGTGTAACCCAATAAGGAGTTTCCAGAATATTATCGAAGTTGCTCCCAAATTACAGTCATTTATTAATTGCTGCATTGAAGATAATACATTGTAAGCTGACCACCCTTTAATGTTTGCTTCTTCAGAATTGATGTCTAATAACAGCATTGAATAGAAATATCGTTCTGGAGGAACAATTGATTTATTAGTGCACTAGGAATACTTTTATAGAATGTGGAAATTACTCCTGGGGGGGGCGGGGGGGAATGAGGCAGATGGAGGAAGTGCTGCAGATTTATTTGGGTTTTCTGTAGTTTGCTTCTTCATTATGAGGTTGTGTGTGTGATCTTTGTGCAGAGTGATGAAGGGATGTATAGGGGACCCCTCGCCTGCCCCTGCATAGATGATGTGCAGGGTTCCCCTCTTCTGCCAGTCAATGTGGAGCGAAAGATTACACTGATGGGCCAAAGTCTTCATTACTTCCAGGTCAGTTTTATTTTTAATTGCAATATTTGACCATTGTTCCAACCTTGTTCAGGTACCTTGCTGCAGGCAACTTAGGACAAAGTTCCAGCACGTTGCTTCAAAACAAGAAACAATCAAACTCTACTTTAAATACAAACAATGACTAGGCTGTGGCAATGAATTGCACAGAGTCACCACCATCTACTGAAGGAATTCCTCCTCATCTCTGTTCTAAAGGGACATCCTTGTAATCTGAGGCTGTGCCCTCTGGTTCCAGATTCCCCCACTATAAGAAATACCCTCTCCATGTCAATTCCAGCGAAACCCTTTCAATATCCGATAGGTTTTAATGAGACCCTCCCCTCAATGACCCAGGCTCCTGGGTTCAAAACCTTTTTCTACAGATAGGGGAGGTATTTGCAGTGGCTTAAGACGTTCTCCCCGGTGCTCAGCCCTGTCCAGAATCGACAGAGGGGTTTTGTGGATTGGGGAGTGATGATAGAAGGTCTCTTCCCCTTTTACTTCAGGTCCAGGAATCCCCCTTCTGGGTGTTACGTGACATACTATTTCGCTGCATCAAGGCTAGAACTTCCCAACCTTCATGCCGTGGAACACTATCATTAACCAGGGGGTCCGTTGACCCGAGGTTAGGAGCCCCTGATCTAGGCAGTGCATTTGTTAAGAACAGAACTTCTAAGAAGCTTCAATTCGAATCTGACAAGAATAAGGAGAAACAAAAGGCTGTTGTATAACACACTGCAAACTCTTTGTATTGATGAGGATGGAAAGGAAGTGAGTTAGTTAAAAATGAAACTCCTATTCATTCTGATACAGGAGGAACATTGTCTTATTCATAAATTGGTGAGACACAATCACTAGTCTCTGAAAGTTTTAATTTTAGTAGCTTGTACCCATGAGTAAGATGAACATTCGCAGTGCCTGTAAAAAGTATTTGCCCCCACCCCCGCACCTTGGAAGCTTTCATATTTTATTGTTTTGCTGTTTTACAACATTGAATCACAGTGGATTTAATCTGGCTTTTTTGACTGATCAACAGAAAAAGGGCTCTTTCATGTCAAAGTAAAAACAGATCTCTACAAAGTGATCGAAATTAATTACAAATATAAAGTACAAAATAAGTGTCCACCCCGTCAAGTCCATATTTAGTAGATGCACCCCCGGCAGCAATTACAGCCTTGAGATAATTTTCATTTTGTTAATTTTGAAAGCATTCTCACTTTACAGAACTTTTTTTTACATATGCCAAAAAACGTAAGAAATAGGAGCAGGAGTCGGTCATCTGGCTCATCGAGGCTGCTGCACCATTCAATAAGATCATGGTTGATCTGACCATGGACTCATCTCTGTCTACTTGCCTTGATCTTCACTGCTTCATTGGACAGAGAATTCCACAGATTCACCACGCTCAGGAAGAAGCAATTCCTCCTCATCACTGTCTTAAATTTACAAATGTACTATCCTAAATCTTGAGGCTATGTCCCCAAGTTCTGGTTTCACCTACCAGTGGAAACAACCTCTCTGCCTCTAATTTATCTATCCCTTACATAATTTTATATGTTTCTATAAAATTTTCTCTCATTCTTCTGAATTCCAGCAAGTACAGTCCCAGGCAATTCACTCTGTCCTCATAGTCTAACCCCCTCATCTCTGGAATCAACCTGGTGAACCTCCTCTGCACCGCCTCCAAAGCTGATATATCCTTTCTCAAGTAAGGAGACCAGAACTGCACACAGTACTCCAGGTGCGGCCTCACCAGTACGCTGTACAGTTGCAGCATAACCTCCCTGCTTTTAAATTCAATCCCACTAACAATGAAGGCCAGCATTCCATTTGCCTTCTTGATAGCCTGCTGCACCTGCAAACCAACCTTTTGTGATTCATGCACAAGCACTCCCAAGTCCCTCTGCACAGCAGCGTGCTGCAATATTTTACCATTTAAATAGTAATCTGATCTTCCATTTTTCCTTCCAAAGTGGATGACCTTGCAATTACCAACATTGTGCTCCATCTGCCAGATCCTTGCCCACTCACTTAACCAATCTATGTACCTCTGTATCTTCTGCACTGTTTGCTTTTCCACTCAATTTAGTATCATCAGCAAACTTAGATACACTCCACTCGGTCCTCTCTTCCAGATGGTTAATGGACATTATGAACAGTTGCAGCCCCTGCGGCATGCCGCTCACCACTGATTGCCAACCAAAGAAACCCCCATGGATCCCAACTCTCTGCTTTCTATCAGTTAACCAATCCTCTATCCATGCTAATTCATCACCCCAACTCTGTGCATCCTTATCTTATGGATAAGTCTTTATGCGGCACCTTATCGAACGCCTTCTGGAAATACAAGTAAATAACGTCCATCTTTTTCCCTCTATCCACTGTGCTTGTTATACCGTCAAAGAACTCCAGTAAGTTTGTCAAACAGGATCTGCCTATGTTGTGTCTGCCTGATGGATCCATTTCTTCCCAGACGCCTCACTATTTCTTCCTTAATGATAGCTTCAAGCATTTTTCTAACGACAGATGTTAAACTAACTGGCCTATAGTTACTTGCCTTTTACCTACATCCTTTTTTGAACAGTGGCATGTTATTCACCATCTTCTAATCTGCTAGAACCTGCCCAGAGTCCAGAGAATTTTGGTAAATTATCAATTATCACCAACGCCTCTACAATAACTTCTGTCATTTCTTTCAGTATCCTAGGATGCATTGCAACAGGACCAGGGGACTTGTCCATCTTTAGACCCACAAGTTTGCTCAGCACTGCCTCTTTAGTGATAACTATTGTATCGAGGTCCTCGCCTCCCATCACATCAGTATCATCTCTCTTTGGCATATTAGACATGTCCTCCCCCATGAATACCTCCATAAAATAGTCATTCAAAGCCTCTGCCATTTCCTCATTACCTAATATCAATTCCCCCTTTTCCTCCTCCAAGGGATCTGTGGTCACTTTGGCTACTCTCTTCTGCTTTATATAATTATAAAAACTTTTACTATCCATTTTTATATTTTGTGCTGGTTTATTTTCATAATCCATCATCCTTTCTTTATCGCTCACTTAGTGGTTCTTTGTTGCTTTTTAAAGTTTTCCCAATCTTCCAGTTTCCCACTGCTCTTGGTGATTTTGTATGCACAAGCTTTTTGTCTGATGCCTCCTTTTATTTCTTTAGTTATCCATGGCTGGCTCTCCCCACCCTTACTGTCCTTGTTTTTAACTGAAATATACTTTTGAGCACCATGAAAAATCTCTTTGAAAAATTTCTTTGATATGCCAAGGACACGGCCTAGAAGACTAGCACGCCTTCAAGGTTCTGGGATTTCGCGGCTCTGGAGGCGGGCAGGCTTGAGACTGGCGCTCCACGAGGATCTGGTGTGTCGCGGGACTACATGGAAAATCAAAAGCAGCGAGCTGGCTGCTGGCTGTGTGCCCAGAGATCCGAGTTCTTTGGGCATAGAGCTTGGAAAAAGTGACACAACAGACTTTTAACATCGTAAATCAGCGAGTTGTTTGTTATGTCTCCCCTCTCGCTGTGAAACGGAGGCACCTCTTTTTCCCTTATTAGGGAGAGGGAGAACCTGTGGTATGTGGAATTACTGGGTGAACGAGTATTCTTTGGGGTACTGCAAGTCTGTGTCTTTATTGATGCTTTGCTGCACAGTTGAGTGCTCATTGGAGGGTGCCAATGCTTTTTTTTTGCTGGTGAGGGGGTATCGATGCTTTGCTGCTGCTTACGCATGGGAGGGAGGCACTGGGGGGGACTTTGGGGTTCTAACATTTAACTGTCATTCATTCTTTGGGGCACTCCTCTGTTTTCATGGATGGTTGTGAAGAAAAAGCATTTCAGGATGTATATTGTATCCAATTCTCTGACGTTAAATGTACCTTTGAAACCTTGAAAAGTCTTCCACTGTTTCTCAACTGTCCCACCATACAGCCTGTGTTCCCAGTCTACCCTATCCAACTCCCCCCTCATCCTGTTGTAGTCTCCCTTGTTTAGGCATAATACACTAGTTTTAGATGGAACTATTGCACCCTCCATTTGTATGAGAAACTTATTGATACTGTAATCACTCTCTCCAAGAGGATCCCAAAGTACAAGATCACTAATCTCACCTGTCTCATCGCACAGGACCAGATCTAAGGTAGCACGTTCCCTTGTAGGTTCAGTAACATGCTGTTCAAGAAAGCCATCACGGATGCATTCTACGAAGTCCTCTTCAAGACTACCTTGACCAACTTGATTCACCCAATCTATGTGCAAGTTAAAGTCCCCCACGATAGCTGCTGTTCCATTCTTACATGCCGCAGATATTTCTCTGTTTATTGCCTGTGCCACTGTAATGTTATCATTCGGTGACCAATCACCAGTGATTTTTTTCTCTTTAGTATTGCCAATCTGCTCCTTAGATATTATATCGTCTCTTACTATTGCCCTGATCTCTTCCTTAATTAAGAACACTACCCCATGTCCCTTACCTCCCTGCCTATCCTTCTGTATTACCTGATATCCCTGGGTATTTTTGCACAGTACTGAATGTTGTGAAATTTGTTATTTTGTGGCAGCAGTAATACCAGAGATTGAGAAAAAAATTCCATACGTTGCAACAAAATATAAAGTAAGTAGTGTGAGAGAAGGATAGTGAGGTAGTGTTTGTGAACTGTTCAGAAATCTGAGGGCAGAGGGGAAGAAGCTGTTCCTAAAACCTTGAATGTGCATCTTCAGGTGCCTATACTTCCTCCTTGATGTTAGTAATGAGAAGAGGGCTTGTCCTGGATGACACACATTAAGATTTTTCCTTGGCGTGCCATTAGAAGTAAACACTTATCCACAGGGTTCCTCTATAAACTACACACACAATTTTCCCAAGTGTTTAGTGCTTATGTTTACTTTAGAAAAAGTGCCCAGCCTCCGAGCTGGCTGCATGCGGTCGCCATAACCACCTCTCTTTCTGTTGTCCGGCAGCCCCCTGAAGTGGATTACGAATGTGTGTTTGTGATTGAGGATCGGATGGTGGTAGTGGAGGCATCTGTGGAAAGCGCTGACAGTGATCCTACCTTCTACTTCATTACTTGTGAAGTGCACCAGGTAATATTCAAAGGCAATGTGCAGTGGTCACTCTGTGATAAACTTTCCAATTTGCTGTGCCTGGTTGCCATGGCCGCTGTTTAATATAAAGCCAAACTTCCTCAAAAAATTCACGTACTAGTATAATGCAACTGACAACAAAGCAAACCTGTTTATTTAAAAAGAAGTACAATGTTCTGTGCCATGGCTGTGTCACGGTTAGAATGACACTATTACAGCTCAGGGCATTGGTGTTGGTGTTCAATTCCGATGTCGTCTGCAAGGAGTTTGTATGTTCTCCTCCTGAAATGTGTAGGTTTTCCTCCCACTGTTCAAAGACATTCAAGTTACTAGTTTACTTAGTGATTGTAAATTGTCCTGTGTCTAGGCTGGGGGGGGGGGGTTAAACAGGTAGGTTGTAAATTGTCCTGTGTCTAGGCTGGGGGGGGGGTTAAACAGGTAGGTTGTAAATTGTCCTGTGTCTAGGCTGGGGTTAAACAGGTGGGTTGTAAATTGTCCTGTGTCTAGGCTGGGGGGGGTTAAACAGGTGGGTTGTAAATTGTCCTGTGTCTAGGCTGGGGGGGGGTTAAACAGGTGAGTTGTAAATTGTCCTGCGTCTGGCTTGGGTTAAACAGGTGGGTTGTAAATTGTCCTGCGTCTGGCTGGGGTTAAACAGGTGGGTTGTAAATTGTCCTGTGTCTAGGCTGGGGGGGTTAAACAGGTGGGTTGTAAATTGTCCTGCGTCTGGCTGGGGTTAAACAGGTGGGTTGCTGGGTGGTGTGGCTCGAAGGGTCTATTCCGTGCTGTATCTCTAAATAAAATTAAAAAATAATATTAACTTATTGTCCTAACCATAGAAACATAGAAAACGCACAGCAGAATACAGGCGCTTCGGCCCACAAAGCTGGCCGAACATGTCCTTACCTTAGAGATTACCTAGGGTTACCCATAGCCCTCTATTTTTCTAAGCTTCATGTACCTGTCCAGGAGTCTCTTAAAAGACCCGATTGTATCTGCCTCCACCACCACCGCTGGCAGCCCATTTCATGCACTCGCCACTCTCTGTGTAGAAAAGAAAACTGGCCCCTGACATCTCTGTACCTACTTCCAAGCACCTTAAAACTGCCCTCTCATGTCAGCCATTTCAGCCCTGGGAAAAAGCCTCTGACTATCCACACGATCAATGCCTCTCATCACCTTATACACCTCTATCAGGTCACCTCTCATCCTCTGTCGCTCCAAGGAGAAAAGGTCGAGTTCACTGAACTTATTCTTGCAAGGCATGTTCCCCAATCCAGGCAACATCCTTGTAAATCTCTTCTGCACCCTTTCTATAGTTTCCACATCCTTTCTGTAGTGAGGCGACCAGAACTGAGCACAGTACTTCAAGTGGGATCTGACCAGGGTCCTATATAGCTGCAACATTACCTCTCAGCTCTTAAACGCAATTCCATGGTTGATGAAGGCCAATGCACCATATGCCTTCTTAACCACAGAGTCAACTTGCACAGCAGCTTTGAGTGTCCTATGGACTCAGACCCCAAGATCCCTCTGATCCTCCACACTGTCAAGAGTCTTACCATTAATGCTATATTCTGCCATCATATTTGACCTACCAAAATGAACCACCTCACACTTATCTGGGTTGAACTCCAAGAAACTTCATAGAATCAGTGAAAGACCACACCCAACAGGGCAGACAAACGTCCAATGAGCAAAAGTGCAAATACCAAAAGAACAAATAAATAAGTAAGCAATAAATATTGAGAACATGAGATGAAGACTTCTTGAAA
This sequence comes from Mobula hypostoma, assembly GCF_963921235.1. Taxonomy (NCBI): domain Eukaryota; kingdom Metazoa; phylum Chordata; class Chondrichthyes; order Myliobatiformes; family Myliobatidae; genus Mobula; species Mobula hypostoma. The sequence goes on from NC_086111.1 coordinate 5,672,890, forward strand.
GTGAGTCCAGGGAGCAGTTCAGTGACAGGTGAGTGAAGTTATCCCCACTGGTTCAAGAGCCTGATGGCTGAGGGGTATTAACTGTCTCTGAATCTGGTGGTGTGAGTCCTGTACCACCCTCCCGATGGCTGCAGCGAGGAGAGAGCATGGTCTGGGTGCGTGGGGTAGAGGGAAGTCCCGGATGATGGATGCTGCTTTCCTGCGTCAGCTCGGAGTTTCCCATTGTTTCACGCAACAGGTTACCCTTCAGAGCAAGGCGTTGCTCTTGCTCATCTGGCCCAAAACAAAGTGTGCCGTTACTTGAAGTATTATTCTGAGCTCACCCATTTGGGTTGTCAGCTGAGGAAGCATTAATTACCCAGTCCAGATGACTCAGAGCGTTCAATCATCAAAGATAGTTCAAATGATTTCTGAACAATGAGCTTGATAGTCGACTTGTATTGAAGGGCAAATTTTAGCATGCAGATCTGCTGAAAGCCTTTTCATTATTGTCCAGCAGCAAATGATGGTAGGCCTGCTTTTCGATTCTCTCCACACAGTAAGCTTTCCAATCACAGTTAACACAGTTCAGAGCATTTGACATTATTAAATCCTTGGGCTTATGACTGAAAACACTTGAAATTTCTGATAAAGGGGCAGGACTGATGTGTCAGGAATAGAACACAGAGCAGAAATGTTCTGACAGGACAGAAGCTTTCCCCAAAACACAATCTGCTTTGTTCTCTCTTTTGACAGCTGTGGGGGGACTCTGTTTTTCTGACATTTTCTGTTTTTACTCTCAAGGTTTTCATTTTCTCACTTCCGTTATTTTCTGACCTTTGCCATTACAGTATGCCTACTCCACGCTCCAACAAGAATATAATGCAACTGTATATGTCCAACGACGACCCAATTATAGAGTGGACAACATGCACGATTTACACAGTGAGTATGCCTGGTCTTGTCTGAATAAGCTTTAAAACTTAATGGAACCATTTGTTTAACTTTGTCTCCCTTTCTTCTACTTAAACCCTTGTCACAAAAGCCAGAAAGTGCAAACACCCACCAGATCAAGCAGTCTCTGTGGAGAGTGGAATAGTTCAAAGTTCATTTCTTATCAAAGTATGTTATGTTATATACAGCCTTGAAATTCGTCTCCTTGCAGCCAGCCACAAAACAAAGAAATTCAATGGAACCACTAAAAAAAACTCACACAAAAACCATCAAACAGCCAAGGTGCATAAACAAGAACAAATTCTGCAAACAATAAAAAAGTGAACAAATAACACAGAGAACATGAACAGCAGAGTCACTAAAAGTGAGTCGACAGTCACTGAGCCAGTTCAGTGCTACATCCGATCCAGGAGCCCAATGGCTGCAGACTGCAGGCCGCAGCACAAACCCAGGTTCAGTGCTGAGTGAGTGAAACTGGTCCAGGAGCCCGATGGCTACAGGCCACAGCCATGGAGCCAGGTTCAGTGCTGAGTGAGTGAAACTGGTCCAGGAGCCCAATGGCTACAGGCCACAGCCATGGAGCCAGGTTCAGTGCTGAGTGAGTGAAACTGGTCCAGGAGCCCAATGGCTACAGGCCACAGCCATGGAGCCAGGTTCAGTGCTGAGTGAGTGAAACTGGTCCAGGAGCCCGATGGCTACAGGCCACAGCCATGGAGCCAGGTTCAGTGCTGAGTGAGTGAAACTGGTCCAGGAGCCCGATGGCTACAGGCCACAGCCATGGAGCCAGGTTCAGTGCTGAGGTGAGTGAAACTGGTCCAGGAGCCCGATGGCTACAGGCCACAGCCATGGAGCCAGGTTCAGTGCTGCGATGAGTGCTGATGGTTGCTGGTCGCAGCCACAAAGTCAGTTCAGCACTGGGCCGAGTAAACCTCACTGGGTAGTTAACAGACCATGGTTTCACCCCCCCACCCCAGCCCAGTTTGAGTTTGACTCCCATGCTACTGCTGTGATGTGCAGAAACTAACAAATCTGAAACCTCTCCTCAAAGTGGAGCAGTCCTGACTGTCGACAAAGCCACAGAGATTGTACCGAAGGTCACTCCAACCCCCATGATGGCTTTTTCAACTGTTTAGTTCAGTGCCATATAAAACAATTACAATTTAATAAAGTTAAGAATGTTTTTGAGAAAACAGTTTACTCAAAATACATTTGTTTCATATGGATTGTAGACATTAATATTAAATATATTTTTGAAAGGCTGATTTTGTTGGAGACATAAGACTGCAGGTGCTGGAATCTATCTGGAGCCACAAACAATCTGCTGGAGGAACTCAGCAGACTGGGCAGCATTTGTGGGAGAAAGGAATTGTAGACAGTTCAAGTTGAAATCTCATTGTAGGCTTCCAACATGAAAAGTCAACAATTTTGTTTCTCATACAGATGTTGTTCAGCCCACTGAGATGGGCCAAAGTAGCACAGAGGTTAGTACGATGTGATTACAGCTTGGGGCGTCAGAGTTCAGAGTTCAACTTCATCATCTCTAAATAAATAAATGAGTTCCTTCAGTAGATTTTGTGTTGCATGATACTGATTTAGTGACCGTGAACTGGCTAGCTATGTGTAAAGCTTGGGGAGTATGGAATGCATTTGGCCCGGCAGATCAGAGCGATCTGGAGTCTGCGTTCACTTGAGTTCGGCAGTGAGGTGAACTCGCCGTTACACGGACACAAGAAACAGGGGAGTGTCAACTTCAAAGTAAGTGCATCATCAAACTAACGTATGTCACCATATACAATACCAAGGTTTGTTTTCTGACTGGCATGCTCAATAAATCCATAACTGTAACAGAGTCAGTGAAAGAGCTTGGGTGTTTCATCAGTGTGCAAAAGGTGACAAGCTCTCCAAATACAGAAAGAAAGAAATAGTAAATAAATAATCAATAGCTATTGAAAACATGAGAAGACGGGTCCTTGAAAGTGAGTCCTCAGGTTGTCAGTGTGTTTCAGTGATGGAGCAGATGAAGTTGAGTGAAGTTATTGCCTTTGGTTCAGGACCCTGATGGCTGAGGGCACAATAACTTTTCCTGAACCTGGTGGTGTTGAGTCCTGACCACCTTCCTGCTGGCAGCAGCAGGGAGAGAGCGTGACCGGGCAGGTTTTCCGTACTCGATGTATGTTGTGGTGCAGTGGCACAGTCAGGTTAGGAGTCCCAGTGTGCTGCAATGTTCATGCAAATCACCAGCAGTATTTGCTGCAATAACTTTGAAAATACATAAATGAGTATGAAGACAATGTAATGTTTGCATCAAAAAGGATTATTTAATATGGCCAACTTCATCTGTGCAGACTTGAAAGCCCATGATTTCCTGATTTTTGGGTATTGAGAAAATTACCAAAAATATAGGAAAGTCGTAGGTCGACAGCTGATGTCTTTTTCCCAGGGTCAAGATGTCTAATACTAGAGTGCACGCTTCTAAGAAAATATGGGGTAAGTTGAAAGGAGAATTGAAGTTGCAGAATATTTGTTTCATGCAGAGTGTCCGGTGCCTGGAGCACACTGCAAGGTACAGTAGTGGAAGCAAATATGATGATGGTATTCAAGAAGCTCATGACTGGGCAGAGAACTAGGGGAGGGAGTAACATGGAGCATGTGCAGTCACAGGGATTAGCTTAGTTAGAGATTTAAATGCAGTTTTAATTAGCTTGCCACACACAGTGGGCCGACGGGCCAGTGGCTGTGTTCTGTTGTATGTTCTGTAGTGCTGAGGTGAAGGAACAACCGTCATTTTAATGATTGCTAGCACAGATACGTGGGGTTGAATGGCCTCCTCAAGATTGTCAAGATTATATTTTCTTCTTTCCTGCTGTGGTTGTATCTGCTGTGGAGAACACGATGTAGAGAAATAGGGATTAATTTCCTATAACACCAGTGTGTTCTGTTGCCATTGATCAAGTGGGTGTTCTGAAACTTGCTCATTTAACTCTGCTCAAATCATTACAAGTAAATATCAGAGTGGTGGGTACACTTTACCTCACCCCTCCTGGCAATCAAAGGCCTGTTTGTCTGACAGAAATAGATAGTTTTAATTTGTTTTTTTTTAATAGATGCATAGCAATTGTGCCATCTTGTGGGGCATTTTTCACCAGTCCTGTGGAGTTTTGTTATGTTGGAACAAGGTTATTTTCAATAGATTTATCTTTGTAGTGACACTTTTCTCATTCTGCCTGGGTGACACAATAGCACATGTGGTCGGGCGTGTGCCTCTCAGTGTCAGCAACCTGGATTTAACCTGATCTCCAGTGGTACCAGAGCAGAGTTGGTATCTTTGCCTCATAACCCTGTAGATTACTCCAGGTGCTTGGGTTCTCCCAAACCCATGCAGGTTGTTAGGTTACCCCTAGTTTGTAGGTGACTAGCTGAATCTATATGATTTGAGGGAATTGTGCAGAGAATAAATGGATAATGTAGGATTGAAAGGCCTAGATAGAGCGAATATGGAGAGGATGTTTCCAATCGTGGGTGAGTACCGGAGCAGAGAGCACAGCCTCAGACATCCCTTCAGGACACAGATGAGGAGGATTTCCTTCAGCCAGGGGTGGTGATTCATTGCCACAGATGGCTGTGAAGACAAAGTCATTGGGTATATTTAACATGAAGGTTGGTAGGTCCTTGATTAGTAAGGGCGACAGAGGTTACGGGGAGAAGGCAGGAGAATTGGGGTGGAAGGGGAAAAATAAATCAGACATAATTGAATGTCAGGACAGGCTCAATGGGCCAGATGCTCCCATTCTGCTCCTGTGGCTTAGTGTAAATTGGCGCTCTGATGCTATTTGCTTGAGTGAAAGGGTATTTCCGTGTGATGACTCAGTGAATTTTTAACTTGTGTTTTCCTTGTGTTGACTTTTCCTTGTTTTAACTTGTGTTGACCTTTTCTACAAAACACTTAGAGCAATATTTAGAGCAATAATAAAATCCAAACAGTTCCTTTTCCTGGAACCACAGTTGCCTGAGTGTTAAACAAATCAAAGTAGGGCTCCTCTAACAGCAGGCATGTCTGGTTTGAATACCTTTATCAGTTTTTTTTTCTTATAGGTGAATCTTGTTCATAAATCTACTCAAATTAGGTTTCATTTTGCTTTGAAAGGAAATTTTGCATTTAAATGCTATCCTTTATGCTTAAATCTCAGAAGGGTTTATAGCTGCTTGTAAGCATTGTCACTGCTGTGTTACTGGATGTGAAAGTGGTGATCGTCTGGGGAATGAACTCTGGGACAATTGTGTGGAGAAGGTTAATGCCCTCTTGCCTCCTTTGTACAGTTACCCTATATAACTGCGCAGTGGGTCGAACAGACTGCAGCCGTTGTCAGACGGCAGACACCAAGTACTCGTGTGTGTGGTGTGGGGGAGGAAAGCCCAGCTGTGTGTACAAGGAATCATGTGTGAACGGTGTGGAGGAGACCTGCCCAGCGCCTGTCATTAAATCGGTAAGTTCAGCTCCAACGCAGAAGGTACGAGATAGCTGAACAGTGTTTCTGTGGCTATGGATAGGACTGAACAGACGCTGAGTGAGGAATACTGCCACAACCCTGGTGGAAAGGTGTGACATAGATCAGCACAGGCCCTTCGCCCACAATGTTGTGCTGACTCCAACCATTTTCAATATTCCATTCTGTTTTTCTCTTGCTATCAAAGTTCAAAGTAAATGTATAATCAAAGTACATATAGATTACCACATACTATCTTGAGATACATTTTCTTGCAGATATTATAGGAGAAATTAAATACAGCAGAATTTTATGAAAAGTATACATAAGCAAGATGTGACAACCAACCAATGGGCAAGAGAAGGCAAACTTTGCCAAAATACTCAGAATGTCAATTGTGAGGAGTACTGAAAGTGAGTCTGTCGGTCGTAGCATCAGTTCAGAGTAGTGGTGTGTGACGTTATCTACACCATTGGGATTTTTTTTGTACATGACGCTATTGCCTCTCATGGCTCACCTGGGCAATTTACTCCCTTCTGTTGTTTGAAGGGCCTCCTCGGCGAGATCGCGTCGCTTCAGTATCCAAGAGTGGAAGGTCCTCAGTCTGTAGTCCTTCCTCACTGAGCCTCTGAGTTCACTGCGCCAAGCTTCAGTGCATCCCTCAGCGCGTACTCCTGCAGCCGGACTGTGCCGGTTCGCGGTATTCCCACCTCTCCGTGTTGGAAGACAATGTGCATGGAGATGGTGGGTCAACACGTGAGATGCGGGTTGCTGCTGAAGGCATCATGGAATTTATCTATTTATGCACATTTTATTCCATATCTGTACTTTCACTTCTGTTTATGTTTGATATATTTCTATATTCTTGTAATTGTTGATGTTACGAACCAACAGCAACAGATATGAAAAACTGAGACAGGGTTTATAAACAAACCACGAGATTCATTAACCTCTGCTCAAAAACATAGAAAAGTAAACAAATGACTAACTTAACCAGAAGTTAACAGTTAGGCGACTATATCTAACAGTGAAACTTAGAAACTGTTATTAACAAGTTCTCATCCAAGCACAGGCTTAAAGTGATAAATTCAAAAGTCCATGTGATTCATACAGTCATTAAGGAGAGACTTCCCCGAAATAACGATTCCTTCGAAGTAATGACAGATCTGCCGATCACAGCCGAGAGATGCCTTGTCCGAAGAAGTCACGAAGAAATAAAGGAACTGACCTTTTGACTGGAGGGTGGTCACTGCACAAACCTCCCTGACCTTGCAGGGTTTAACTCAAATGTGCAAACCACAATTCCTGAACGAAAACTCAAAAAGATTGATCATTCCCAAGACGCTGAACGACATTAACTTTACTCAACTCTGGTAATGCCTTCACTCTCCGATACTGGACTGTAAAGGAAAAATAAACGTGCAACAAACAAAACTGGTGGTGCCTCCAAACATCCAACCGGCAACAGCAACGTTGCAAAAAAAAAAGAGAACTGTGTCACAATGGCGGGCTTTTATACTATGCCATCACATAACCCCGCTATCATGAGACAATTACACCATGCCATCACATGACCCTGCTATCATGAGACAATTACACCATGCCCATCACATGACCCCGCTATCATGAGACAATTACACCATGCCATCACATGACCCCGCTATCATGAGACAATTACACCATGCCCATCACATGACCCCACTATCATGAGACAATTACACCATGCCATCACATGACCCCGCTATCATGAGACAATTACACCATGCCCATCACATGACCCCGCTATCATGAGACAATTACACCATGCCATCACATGACCCCGCTATCATGAGACAATTACACCATGCCATCACATGACCCCGCTATCATGAGACAATTACACCATGCCATCACATGACCCCGCTATCATGAGACAATTACACCATGCCCATCACATGGACTCCGCTATCATGAGACAATTACACCATGCCCATCACATGGACTCCGCTATCATGAGACAATTACACCATGCCCATCACATGACCCCGCTATCATGAGACAATTACACCATGCCCATCACATGACCCCGCTATCATGAGACAATTACACCATGCCCATCACATGACCCCGCTATCATGAGACAATTACACCATGCCATCACATGACCCCGCTATCATGAGACAATTACACCATGCCATCACATGACCCCGCTATCATGAGACAATTACACCATGCCATCACATGACCCTGCTATCATGAGACAATTACACCATGCCCATCACATGGACTCCGCTATCATGAGACAATTACACCATGCCATCACATGATAATGACATAATGCTCACAAGATAATTACATCATGCTCACGGAATATGTAACATTGAATATTGTTTTTCTTGCATGTCATGCCATCACATCACAACAAGTTCCTAAAATAAGTAAATGTATATGGCGATTAAAGTTGATTCTTGATTCTTGTCTCTTCATTTTGACACAACGGTTTAAATGATCACGAACTACATGAACTCAACATCTCCCCAGTTTGCACCTAGCTAGCATTGCAGATTCCCCAAACCCATGCTCACAAAAGCTTGCAAGCTCTCACCTCCGCCTGTGCGCCTGCAGGTTCCGCGGCTGGCACAAGCTCTGTTCTGTAATGTGTTCACAAGAACAGAGGTGTGAAGGTAACTGTTAGCACCTCCTGAGGTTCTCACACCAGTGGTCACGCTCACAGCTTGCAGACTTAATCACTTCAGGGGCAAATTTTGTTTCTGGGTTAACTTCCTGAGCAGAGGTGTTGGTGTCATGTGTGAATACAGTGAACCTATATTTGTCTCCTTTCAGCAAGGAAGGTGATATGGCAACTCATTACAGTCGCACAAAATTGTGGGTTTTGGAGCGAGAGAGGGGGAGATCGTTTTCACAGACAGCAGCACTGGTTCCCACAGGTCTCAGAATCCACAGATAATTGCAGTGAAAGCCAGAGCAATTTTCTTTCAAAATCCCCAAAAAATGCTGGTGGAACTCAGCAGGTCAAGCAGTGTTTGTGAAGGCAAATTCATAGAACAAGGAACGTTACAGCCCGGTGTAGGTCTTTCAGCCCACAATGTTGTGCCAAATCTTTAGCCTATTCTAAGGTCAGTTTAACATAGCCCTCCATTTTCCTATTGATTGTCAACGTCCCAGGTCCCTGCATCAGGACTCGTGTGGGGTCTCGACCCATCAATTCGCACGTTGTCTCCACAGAAGCTGCCTGGCCTGCTGAATCCCCCCAACAGCTTGCTTTTCTTCCAATTCCGGCATTTCCAGACACAATCCCTCTCCGCGCACCCCTCTGCTCCGTGCCCCCCCCCCCCACTCCACCCGCTCTTCACGCCTGGATGGCAAGGTCCTTGATGATGGATGCTAACTTCCTTTGACAGTGTTCCTTGTAGATGTGCACAGAGTTGGCGAGGGCACCCCCTCACCCCCCCCCCATGATGTTCTGGGCTGTATCCACTATGTTTTGTAGGAACACCATTCAAAGGCATTGGTGTTCTACATGAGGTGATGCAGTCAGTCAGTATACTCCGCACTGCACACCTATAGAGCTTGTCAAAGTTTTACAAGATATGCTAAATTTTTGCAAACTTCTATGAAAATAGAGGTGTTGTCATGTTTTCTTTGTAATGGAACTTGTAACCTGGGCCCACGACAAATCCTCTGAACTGATTAATGGCAGAAGTTTTAAAGTTGCTGATCCCTTGATGACTGGCTCATGGACCTCCAGGTTCCTCCTCCTGTAGTCAATAATCATCTCTCTGGTGTTGCTGACATTGAGTGAGAAGTTGTGGTCCGATTCAGCCAGATTTTCAATCTCCCTCCTATATACCACCAGCAATTCGGCCAACGGTGGTGTCATCAGCAAACACACTGCCTTGTGGTGCACCTGCGCTGATGAAGGTTGTGGAATTGATGTTGTCAGTCCAAACTGACTGGGGTCTGCATGTGCAGAAACCAAGGATCCAGTTGTATAAGAAGGTATTGGGGCCATGGTCTTGGAGCTTATTGATTAGTTTTGATGTGATGACAGTATTGAACGCAGAACTATGGTCAATGAAGAGCATCCTGATGTATGCATCTTCACTGTCCAGATGTTCCAGGGTTGAGTGAAGAGCCAATGAAATGGTATCTACTGTTGACCTGTTGTGCCAGTTGGCAAATTGGAGTGGATCCAAGTTGCTTCTCAGGCATGATTTAATGTTTCATCATAAGCCTCTTGAAGCACTTTATCACCGTGGATGTAAGTGCTACTGGAGGGTGGTCAGTGAGGCAGGTTACCACGTTCTTCTGGGTACTGGTATAATTGAAGCCTGCTTGAAGCAGGTGGGTACTTCAGACTGCCAAAGTGAAAGGTTAAAGATGTCATTGAACACTGCAGCCAGTTGATTATTACTGTTCTTCAGTCTTCGGTCAGGTACCCAATCTGGGTCAGATGCTTTCTCCAGCTGAAGAATGCTCTCCAGGGACTGAAATCACAGGGTCGCTAGAGGAGCTGTGGGAATTTGTGAAGATGTCTCCATGTTTTGTTGGCCAAATCGAACATAAAAGATATTGAGCTCGTCTGGAATTGAAGCCTTGTTATCACCCATGTCACTTGCTTTTACTTTATAAGAAGTGATAGCAGTCTCTGATTTATGTTTGGTCTGGAATTGCCATTTCGCATGTGAGATGGCCTTCCGGAGACTGCCAGACCTGAATGCCACTGGTCTGGCCTTCAGCGGATTGCAGATCACTTGGTTCATCCAGGCAGGCGTTCCCAACATTTTTAATGCTATGGACCCCAAGGAGTTCATGGACTGTAGGTTGGGAACCCCTGGTCCACGGCTCCTGATTGGGGAAGACTCTGAATGAATTTGTGGGACACACACATCTACGGCTGGTTTTACAAAGCCCATGACATCTATGGTGTACTCATTCAGATTTTCTGATGAGTCCTTGAATATGGCCCAGTCCACCAACTCAAGGCAATCCGGTAGCCACCCCTCTGCTTCCTGCGGCCACTTCAGTGTTGTTCTTATCTCTGGAGCCTTGCTCTTTCGCCTCTGCCTGTATGCAGGTAGGAGAAGGATAGCTAGATGATCAGATTTTCAAAAATACAGTTAGGTATGGAACGGTAGGCATTCTTGATGGTAATATTGCAGTGGTTGAGTGTGTTGGGACCTGTGGTGCTGCAGGTGATGTGTTGTTAACAGTTGGGCTGAGATTCCTTCAAGCAAGCTTGACTGAAGTCCCCGTCAATGAAATGAAAGATGTTGGGGTAGTCTGTTTCTTGTTTGCTTATCATGTCACTCCATACATTGAGTGTTTGTTTAACACTTGTCTTTGACAGCATGTAGTGGTCAGGATCATGGAAGGGAGCTTTCTTTGTAAGCAGAATGGATGGTACTTAATCATTAGATTTTCCAAATGGGAGAATAAGGGTGTGACAAGTTAGAAGTTCTTTTGCTGGAATAATGGGCTGGATTGACTCTTAGGCTGTGAGATTCTCTAATACACTTGAGCGAGTAAGGTCATGGTCAGTTGCACTCATTGAAAGGGTAGTTTTGCAGCTTCTGGGTGAGTGTTATAGTCATTTGTGTTATCAGGTGTTCGTGGTGGGGGTAAAAATCAGCCAGCTTATCTCTCTTAAGCAACACCAGCCCTTCACTGTATGGATGTCAGTTGCAAGTTGGGTCGTGATGCCCTGAAGATATTTCCACATTTGTGAAATCTTCCTGTGGATAGCTGGGAGAGGAAAAGCTGTAGGGAAAAGACTGGAGGAAAATAGGTGCAGCCGTAGGTCATCTATTCCCTCAAGCCTGCCCCATCACGTCTGACTTACCTGCTCCTCTGCACCAGATCCTTGTCACCCTCAATTTCCTCAGCTTGAACAATCATATCTACCCCTTGAAAGACTTCTGAGTATTTCTCGTGGGCTAGCCAACACAGGGAAAACTAAACACAAGCCTTTTACATTACTTCCCTCCATTTCTGAGTTGCAAAATATCTAATTGCTAAAGCATTATTTCCGATTTGTGTTCTATTGAAATAAAATGCAATCATATTTTCCTTTTCTTGACCATTATTCCCAATTCTGATCTGTTCCTCCACTTTCTGTACGAAGATATTACGGCAGGCGTTTTGCACTTGTTGACACAGAATGCTTATACCTTCCCAGATTGAGCCGACATCAGGACTACAGGAAGGCGGTACCATGCTCACCATCTCCGGTTCAAACTTGGGCCAGCGATTCGAGGACATCCAGAACATGGTGACAGTTGCCGGCATCCAGTGCCGTACTGACCCTCTCTATTACGAAGTCTCCACCAGGTCAGTCAGTTGCTGTTCTGATTCTTCACTTCTTGTGTCTGGGGGAGCACTGAGGATCAGCACGTCCTAATCACTTAAATCTTTACACTTTTGTTGTTCATTAACAAGAGATGGACTTCTCTGGCAAGTCCAGCATTTGGTGCCCATCCTACTTGTCTTCGGGTGCTGAGCTGCCATCTTGAACCACTGGTGAAAGTATTCTCATGGCTTGGGAGTTCTGGGATTTGGATACCTTGTGAATGAAAGACCAGTGATGTACACACAGAGACCAGTTTATTAGGTATGCCTGTACACCTGCTCACTAATACAAATATCAGCCAATCATGTGGCAGGAGATCAGTGCATAAAACCATACAAGTAACTGAGTGTGGCTATATATATGAGGGGTGATTGATAACTTCATGGCCTAAGGTAGAAGGAGTCAATTTTAGAAAACCTAGCACATTTATTTTTCAACATAGTCCCCGCCTACATTTACACACTTAGTCCAGCGGTCGTGGAGCATACGGATCTTGGACCTCCAGAAGGTGTCCACAGCATGGGTGGTTGATAGGTTTGTGGCCAAAGGTAGAAGGAGATGAGTTATACAGCTCTCATTCACGCACATGCAGTTGAACTCTTTGAGTTTGAGGTTAATAACTCATCAGGGGTGATTGATAAGTTTGAGGCCTGAAGTAGAAGGAGATGAGATGAAGGATCTCCGCCCGACACGTCGCCTGTGCCTCTCCCTATAGGTGCTACCTGGCCTGCTGCATTCCACCAGCATTTTGTGTGTGTTGCTTGAATTACCAGCATCTGCAGATTTCCTCATGTTTGCATAAGTAAATCAATTACGTATATTGAATAGATTATTTTAAAAATGTGCAAAAACAGAAATACTGTATATTTAAAACAGTGAGGTTGTGTCCAAAGCTTCAAAGTCCATTCAGGAATTGGATGGCAGAGGGGAGAAGCTGTTACTGAATCGCTGAGTGTGTGCCTTCAGGATTCTGTATCTCCTACCTGATGGTAACAGTGAGAAAAGGGCATGCCCTGGGTGCTCGAGGTCCTTAATAATGGATGCTGCCTTTCTGAGACACCGCTCCCTGAAGAAGTCCTGGGTACTTTGTAGGCTAGTGTCCAAGATGGAGCTGACTAGATTTACAACTCTCTGCAGCTTCCTTCAGTCCTGTGCAGTAGCCCCCCGCCCCACCCCATACCAGACAGTGATGCAGCCTGTCAGAATGCTCTCCAAGGTACAACTATAGAAGTTTTTGAGCGTATTTGTTGAAATGCCAAATTGCTTCAAGCTCCTAACAAAGTATAGCCATTGTCTTGCTTTCTTTATGACTACATCAGTGTGTTGGGACCAGGTTAGATCCTCAGAGATCTTGACACCCAGGACAATGGTTTTATCGTCAGCAAATTTGTAGATGGTATTTGAGCTTTGCCTAGCCACACAGTCATGAGCCCTTCCAGCCCAGCAACTCCTGACAACCCTGGTTTAACCCTAACCCAATCATGGGACAATTTACAATAGCAAATTAACCTACCTTGTGCGGCTTTAGAACGTGGGAGGAAACGGGGGCATTCCACGGTGTGGACGTACGGGGGTTCCTTACGTGGAACTCCAGGATTGAACTCTGAGCTATAGCAGTGTTCTGCTAACTGCTACGCTACTGCGGTGTCCCTTGCCATCACCCTTTTAACACCAGCATGACTACCATTGTCCCTATTCCTCCACGGATACAAATGTCTATGCACAAAAACCAGGCCCATGTTAGAGAGGGAACTCATCAAATGTCATTGTGCAGAAGTCATAACTTTTACTCTTTTATGACTGCAACTCCGATATCCTCCTCACAATTGGGACCAGTCCTGAGAGTGCCATTGCACTGAACAGCTAGGATAGATTTCCTGGAATTAGTATTGGTTTATTATTGTCATGTATACCAAGGTACTGTGGAAAGACTCAGTATTGCAGTTCAGCTGTACAGATCATTTCAAAGCATAAGTACTTTGAGGTAGGACAAGAGAAAAGCAGTAAGCCAATTTCAAGTTCAAGTTTAATTGTCATTCAACCATATGCATGAATAGAACCAAACAAAACAGCATTCCTGTGTAGATTGATGGAGCATGGATGATGTCGTGGAGCCAGACACAGAATGCAGAATATCGGTAGTGTGCTACTGAGCAGGGAGACAAAAAAGTGAGAATTTGGATTTAAAAGAGTTGAGCAATTGTAATAAATAGATCTGCTGGGGGCAGATTACAAAGTGTCACTGCACTCTGATTCTAACATTCCTGGCTCGTGGTTCAAAGTGACTGGAGTATGTGTCGGCTCCTGTGAATGTCTCTCCAATGTACGTGGCTTTCTAGCGATGGTAATCTGATGGGGGAGGGGTTGGTGACGGGGGAATCGGTTACCAAAGCTCTTCAATGGCAGGATGCGAGTAGATTAACAGTTAGTATCTAGTGGTAAGTTAATTTATTATTGCCGTATGTACCAAGGTTTGTTTTGCATACCATCCTTACAACAATGAATTGAGGCAGTACAAGGGAAAACAATAGCAGAATGTTGAAAAACAGTTACAGTTAGAGAGATACAATAAGGTGCAAGGTCGTGAAGAGATAGATCGTAAGGTTAAGAGTCCTTATTGTACAAGAGGACGGTTCGATAGTGTTACAACAGTGGATAGAAAATGACCTTGAGCCTTGTAGTACATGTTTTCATGCTTTGATCTTCTGCCTGATAGGATGGGGGAGAAGAAGGAATGTCTGGAGTTGATCAGGTCCGTTAACGTGTTGGCTGCTTCACCGTAGCAATGAGAAGTGTAGACAAAATCCGTAGAGGAGGATGTTGATTTCATGATATGCTGACCCGTGTCCAGTACTCTCTGCAGTTTCTTTATGTTCTCAGTCAAACCAATTGCCATCCCAGGGCATGATACATCTAAACAGGATAATGTTTATCATGCATCTATAAGGAAATCTTAAGAGTTAGGCCAAATTTCTTCAACCTCCTGAGAAATTAGAGGTGCCTGGTCTTTTGGTTGGGCTAGGAGAGGCCTTTGGTGATGTTTATTTCTAGGAATCTGCATTTCTCAGCTCTCTGGACCTCCCTGTCACTGATGTA